>NC_135336.1:96455694-96785371 GCF_023851605.1 Tamandua tetradactyla
AGCTTCTCCTAGGGAATTCATGGCAAACCTTCACTGGAGTTCCCAGCTTGTGGCCTGCCCTATGGAATTTGGACTCACACATCTCCACAGTTGCGTGAGACAACTTTATAAAATCTCATAACATTTACAGATATATTCTGGAGGTTCTGTTTCCTAAAGAACCCTGACTAATTCAGTAATATTTACCTTCATGCATTCAAAGAGATGATTTGCAGCAAGAGATAGCAAGAGATAGGGGCTGGGCTGTTGATCTGATGTCCAGCATCCCTTATCTCCTCCTTAGCATACCAACAGCAAGGCTTGGAGGACCAAACCTCGGATGGTTTCATAAGGAAAGTCTAAACAGGACCTGCTTCTCTCTGACCCTGGGCAAACTGTGGTAAGGAGATGGGAACTCAGAGGTAGGAGTTCAAGTTAGGCCAACAGGTGTCCCATTTTCAAGTGACGTCATCAGAGCAGAAGTTTCCAGTGCTGCTACCTGTCTCAGGCTCCAAAAGCCTTACAGACTGTCCCGTACCAACCTGGAGTACTGCCACATTCTGTTAAATTAGGCAGCACTAAAAGCCTGGCCATTCAGGAGAAGCATTGAGGACCAACTGTCCCAGGCCACTTCCCTTCCCCTGTACACAGTTGCCAAGCTGAGAGAAAGGCAGGTAACTTCCTGGCAGCGTGGTCCCCCGCCTGGGGCCAGGTAGAGTCTAAAGTTTAGGGGTCTGCAGACTGCAAAAGCCAGCAAAAGGATTGATGGCAGATGCATCCCAGGGATATTGCCTGAAGCCAAAGAGTTTAGCAAACAGTCAAACCTGAGCAGGGCTGGGAGATGTGTAAATACCTCCCGTTCCTCTTACATCCAGAAGCCATTTTAGTAAAAGAAATATGGAGAGGCTATTTGTGCATGTTTATCTTTAGGCTATTGCCTAAAGGAGCCATTTAAATTCAATTGGGGCTTTTTTAATTAAATTGGATGAGACCAGGATTTAAACTGGATGGAGCTAAAAGGACAATAGATAAAATGAAGGAATTGCATTTTCTCTGGAGTGGAGTTAAAAACATGACCCTGCAAGACAGCACTGGTTGAGTGTAGCGGGGCATTCTGCTTTCCCTGCTGAGATCCATCTCACCCTTGTAACAGCCTCTGACATGGGCGCTCCTCCTGCACCCATCTGACAGATGAAGAGGTGGAAGAACTATCAGCATAAACTTTCCAGGATCACAGAACTAGTAAGTGCTGCCAGCAGGAGTTAAACCCTGGAAGTGACCCCTCTAAAATCCATAGACCACATGCCTCCAATCAGGAAAGAGCTGCAGCAAAAAGCCTGAGGAATGAGGATACCCACTGAATCAAAAGAAAAATACCATATGAATTTTTTAAATATCAAAGCAAAATTCCTATACAAGCAAGTGCAGCTCTGTGACTTCTAAGCCTCCCGTGCCCAACAGCGCAAACTGCTTTCAGAACTGGAAAAAAAAAAGGTTCACTGCAGCAGCAGCAGCTATAATTAAGGATGAGATGAGAACAATTAAGAGAAAAGGAAAGTTAGAAGAGGTTTCCCTAGGAGAGTTGTATTTTTAGGGAAAAAAAGAGGAAGAGAAGAATGATTTTTCTTCTGATGATTCACTCTATCAAACTCTGAGGTTTGATTAAAGAAATGACCTTGAACCATAGCAGAGAATAATAAAAGACAATTTCCAGTAAGTATGCTAGCTCGAATTAATGATTCTCTTTTTATTTTTAAACCGAATTCAGCAGAGATTTACATGCATTAGGTTACAATGATTAACATTTGAAATTTGACCTTGAAATAATCTTTACATCATAAATTCTTAATGATCAAAACAATGTGCTCAGTGATTAAAACATATTAGTAATTAATTATTAAAGGAGAATAATTGCAAATACACATTTCTAAAATCTCTAGGCTTTTAAACCATTTATACAAATGACTGTACATTTTTAGAATTTGAAAAAAAACTCTCCATCAGATTCTCATTTTCATTGTCAATTTAACAACAAAAAAGGCCCTCCTCTGTCTCTACTTCTCAGTTGCCTTGCAAGCTAGAAATAAAGCAACTGTCTTTGATCCAATCAAGGCCAAAGAAAGAAAACAAAAATTTTGTACAAATATGTACATTAAAAAAATAGAAAATCCCCAAAATTTCTTAAGTAAGGTCATCAGTTTTGATCATTTTTAAAAATCACTTTGTAAACAGTTTAATAACTTACATATAGGACATGACCTTAGTGCTCAACTAACAACTCTGACTGATGCCCAAATGGCTAGAGGACAAGTAGAGCTGCCTAACAAGCCAATTTCACCTGAAGAATTTTTACTGCCTAATAAGGTTTCAAGAAATAATTATACATCATCCATGGAGGAAAAAAAATCAGCCAGATATCATCCCTATGTATTTTAAACAATCTCTTTCTAACCCATGACTTTCTTTAACCTGGAACAGATTCCTCTTGACTGAAGGAACCCAAGGATATGGTCAAGATATACTGTCTACTGTCCAAGATTGTCACAAGGACCCCATAGGGGCACTGGCCTCTGAGGGACAAACCTCCCAAGACCAGTCATCTGGAGGAAGATTGAAATACATCTCCTAAACTCTCTCCAATCCAGCTCCTCATCCATGGAATTCCATGAAATGGGAAGACATTTAATGGGAAAAAAAAGGCAATTTGGACTTTTGATGTATGTGACTTTCTGAGTTGTCAAACATGTTTTTTTGCAATTTGGTCTTCATAGATCATTAATAGACTTTTTTCCAGTATAAAGGAGTGATATGTGAAATGGCACCTGAATTCATTTTCTATTGCTGCATGACAAACTTAGTATCTTAAAACAATACAAGTTTAGTAGCTCACAGTTTCCTTAGGTCAGCAGTCCAGCACATTTTAGCCAGGTCGTCTGCTCAGGGTCTCACAAGACTGAAATCAATGTGTTGGCCAGGTACATCTTCATCTCCAGGCTAAATAAAGGAAAGATCCACTTCCAAGCCTCACTGAGTTTTTGGCAGAATTCAATTCCTTGCAACTGTGTGGGTGAGGGCACCATTTTCTTGCTGTCAGCCAAGAACCACTCAGCTCCTAGAGACTGTTCTGTTGTCCTTGCCATATGGCCCCTTCCATAGTTCTCACACACTTCATATCTCTCTGCAGGAAGGATTCTGACCCTTAAAAGGCTGATGAGTTCAGGCCCTTCAAGGATAATCTCCTGATTAACTCAAAGTCAACTAAACTGGGAACTTAATTATACCTGCAAAAATCCCTTCACCTTTGTCATGTAGCATAAGCTACTTATAGCATTCACAGTCCTAGTCACACTTAGGGAGAGGAGATTTATACAAGGCATATATACCAGAGGCAGGAATCTTGGAGTGCCATCTCAGAATTCTGCCTAGTGCAGTACAAGACTCTAGGTCAAACTCTTAGGGCTACTACAGTTTGTCTTCTACTTTTAGGCTGAAATCTCAAACATTCTAAATGTTGTTTTAAGACTGATCTACATACAAATCATTGTAATGAAATGACCCACCCTAAACTTTTGAATAAATACTGAACTCCACGCCCCTTAGAATAAAGGGCAATTCTTCACGAAAGAAGTTTCAATCAAAGTTGGCTTTCTTAGGAAAGGCCAATACAGAACTCAGAGACCAAGTCTTAGACAGGCAGGGGAGCTCCAGCCATTCCTTAAGGTTCACTCTTGAGTCAGGACCTGGAGACTCATGGAATGAGTTGGCGGTAGGAAAACAGTAACCTCTGCCCAAAACTGTTGAAAACAAGATGAGGGGAGATGAAGGCCTCCCTGTGGAGCCCCACAAGTTGAAGATGAGGATAACTACATAGCTAGTTCCTTCAACAAAGTCATATTTTTTAAGTTCCAGTCTGGCTTGGCTGCACTAGATGAAATCAAGGACAGGCTGTGAGTCAGGCCAGAGTTGGGCCAGAAGAACCCACAGAGAGCAACACTGTAGAGGTCAGCATGGGTGTGTCATTGCTAGTCAGTGAGGGCCCCCCAATGAGGTGACTCCCAGGGAGCAAGAATACCAGCTGGGCGGTCCAGCTCTCCCACCCCATGTGGAGAGTCTCATACTACCAACTTGGAGGATGTAGGTTTCCTTTGACCGGTAATCAGTAAATATTAACATCAGATAAAATCAGTGTATCCTGGCACCACTTACTGAGAGTTTACAGTGTGTCAGCCTCAGTGCCAAGTGTTCCTGGGCATTCTTTCCTCAACCCTATTAGGTGGGGAATAAATGTTTCCAGTTCTTACAGATAAAGGAATGCTGGCCTGTCTGCCTCCAAGGCTGGTGCTGAAACCACTCCATTTTACTGCCTCAAATGGAGCATTTATACTCCTGAAATTGGAGTAGAGAAGTGAAAGTTTGAAACATCAATGATAATTATCAGTTTGAGGTTTGTGCTAAAAATTTTAGAACTTTCAACCAAAGTTTCAGGAAGCCCAGAAGTTCCTGGTAATATATTACATGAATCACAGGGAAGGAATATGTTTTTAATTAAAGATGGGTTCTCAGGGGCAATGTTATCACACTGAAGTTAGATGAGTTGCAATATATCCTAATTTGCCATTTTGGGGCCAATAACTTCTCTGAGCTTCAGTTCCTTATTTATAAAGTCAGGATAATAACACCTACCCCAGAGGGTTGTTGCAAGGATTAAATAAGATTTGCAAAGTTCTTACTTGGTACAATGCCATTACAAAGTAAGTACTAAGTAAAAATAGCTGTTATTGGTATTGTATATTGAGGTAACAAAATGACTAGGGCATAGCTAACCCACTTCCTTAGCATGTTCAAGTTTTAAATGTGCCACCTTCTCTGGAATGGATGGGCCAGGGAGGAGCAAGTCTCCACCTTCTGCTTAAAGCTCCTAAGGGGCAGCCTTAGTACCTTACTGCCTGCACCATCTCCAGAGTTCCAGAAGGGAACACAGCTTCCATATAGACAGGATTCTGGTGTGCACTAGACTCTCCTAATTAAGGGACAAACAGTCAGGTCTAGTGTGCTATTCTTCACCTCAATAAGGTAGATTCTGAATTTTTGTTTCAATACCTCTATGCTGAGAACATTCCTGTGTATCTCCAGATCAACTCAACCTGGGTATACAATGGGGTCACCACAAAAAAAAAAAAAGATAAAATGGTATTTCATCTAAGAATGGCATCAATCCCAGTCTCCTCGAATCTTTCCTCTCTCAATTTGTCTTGGGTTGAATGCAACCAACTAATCCTAAGCAAGAAAATTAGAAGGATGTATTGAATAAAGCCTCCAGAATGAGTCACAGAATCAGCAGAAGAGATGAACAGCAAGCCACAAGCAGGCCAGGAGCTGGACTCCCATAAACTTCTCTCTAGTGCCCTATCAGAAGACAGCAAATTGTAGCTACTCCTGATTTCTATGTGACCTCATTCTTGGAAGGAAGACATGAATTGGCTTTGCTTGAGTCCCACGTCTATTCTTTATATGAGCAATTTCATTAGGAGGGAGAGAGACAGTTCCTCCAAAGAAAGTGGGAGTTTGTGAGCAGAAAAAGGGTACAGGGGGAGCTGGGGGGACAAAAACAACAGATGTCCACCATACTTCCAACTCAGGAGGTTCCAGCTGGTGATTCACATGAGCTCCAAAGTGTCATTGTCCAACCTAGGATCTGACTAGGTTTAAAAATATGGCAGCATCTCAATTCAATTGGGCTGAATTAAGTTGGCTTAAGAAGCAGAATTCTAAGAGTGGATTGCTTTAAAATCCATCTTGGACTCTTTCCTCTTGTCTTTCTAACATGGTTTTAGAGTTCTCTAGCATCCTATTTTCCCATGTAAAGACAAGGCCAACTAGTTTAACCCGCATTCTTTATCTGCATTTGTACCATTCCAGGTTCTTCACTTTTCTGCTCTTTGAACAGGCAACGGTATAAATTATATACGAGCTCTCTGATTTATCTGGGAATTTGTTGAAGTCAAACAGAAGTGTTTTATGTGTCACAAGATGCCACAACTCTCTAAAATAAATAAATAAATAATAAATAAAAGGCACATAAGATCCCCAGATGAGACCTCCAAAGCCCATTTGAGGGCAAAGATGTGATTTAGCTTCACTGTGGTGCGTGAGCTGTTAAAATGATGGAAGAGAGGGAGGCTGTACTTGGAGGGAGCTGAAAAAGATAATTTGTGAAGGCAAGGGGTGATGTGTGATAAATCTTCATCCACCACAGTTAGAAGCCACTTCAAATTTCTAAAACTTATGGATTATTTCTAAGAATTGTTTGAGGAAATTCAGCTCATACTAAGATATTTTATATTGATGTCTAAAAACAGTCTTTACCTGATTAAGAAGTTGTAGGGTTAATATTTTATTTAGAGATAAAGGAGGCAACCACCAAAATCATTAAAATAATCATTTGTAATAGAAGCCACCTTCTGGGTTCAAGTCTGATTTTAAGAAGCAGAGGTTGGGAGGGGTGGGGAGAGAGGGAAAAGGAAAGATGATGCAGTGTGCAAAAGAAGTTAGTCTGGCTAAACATTTGTCAACGTGAGGTGCACATTCAATGTCACCTTGCCTACTCCTGTGGGGCTGTCAATGGCATCCTGGAATCATTAGAGTTTCCTTCAATTCTGGAAGCAGACCAGTTTCTACCACACTCCTTACTCCACAGGAGGAAAATTTGCTAATTTGAGGGTCAGAGTTCATGACTTCCAACCCAAACAGCATATGGTCATGTGCTGCTACATCTCCTCTCTCACCCATTACTTGGGTGGGTGGAGGGTAGTAATTGGACCACATCTTCTGAAGTCCCTCCCTCATGACAGAAGCCAGGGGTGGGGATAGATGCCAAAATTCAGATTAGAGGAAGGTAGAAAGTCCAAACTACATATTATAACCTAGCATTTTCCTTGCAGGTGACTGGGTGTGAATGACACTATTAAGAGCAGTTCTTTGTTTCCAGTTGACCACCATTCTGGCATATGGCTTTCTCAGGAATGTTTTGAGGGGTAACGTGATTGGCAGGATCCAATTCCCATATCCCTAGTTTGATGCCAGCAAAAGAGTCTCTGAAATGCACCTCAATTCCTAACAGCTGCCACACAGCTGATGGGTGGCCTACTCTCTGTTGTACATCCTCAGATCACTGCTAGGAACGGTAAGTGATCCTTCCAACATTAGTTGTGTTCTGAAGACCGAGCCTCTGGGGCTTTCTCCATCTTCCAACATTGGCCTTGGTTCCCTCCCAATTATTCAATAGTCACTGGACTGGGGAGGGGATGAGAGAGAAAAGGAAGTAGGAGGTTCCATCTGAACTCCACTCTCTGTTTCACACTATTGTGAAGTCCGTATCACCCAGCACTACTCTGCACACTCAGGATCTTGCAGATATTTCAGTGATAACAGATTTTAGGGGCTGTGGTTGCTTCTTCCCTGAACTCTGGAGCAAGTCCCTGGGAAGGGAGCAGAAGTGGCCAAGCCAGTCACAAACACTCAGTTGAACTGAAAATTGTTTTCCTCTCTTGGATTTCTCTGGAGCACTGGATTGCAAAATTCCATTGGCAGCAGAATTTATTTTTCAGATGAAATATTATCGGGCACCAAGATATATAAAACAAATTAAAGCAAAATGATTCCTTCTGCAGCCTCTCCTTGGTCTCTATGTCACCCCTATAGAAGCCCCAGAGTCTCATCCTCTGAGCTTTGTGGAACACTGGCTTACCTTGCTGCTTTAGATGTATTTCTTGTCATTGTGGACTCAGAACCATATGGCAATGGCCATGCCTGACAGCCCCAACCATATGCAGACACATCTGCATCCTTGCCTGGAAGCCCCAACCATGTGCAGACACATCTGCATCCTTTGTCTATGCAGAAGGCTGGCCTAGAGCCACACCTCTTCCTCCAGCTCCCTAAAACTTCTGCTCTTTAGCGTTTTTCTTTTTAGTACCCAGTTTAAGAACTGCCTGGTTTGTCTTCCTACTCATTGTCTATAGGATAACTAACTGGAATTTCTCATTCTAATATTTTGCATTTCAAATTCTGTTCCAAGGCTTTTGCTTTTTAAATGCTGACACTCATTTGCTCTTAATTAATGAATGGCCATACTCATTTACTCCCACCAGAAATTGAATGGGAATGTCCATGTTATATGTCCTTAGTCTTATATCATTGCAGGCGGCATTCTAGTTTGTGAGGTCTGAGTTTGGGGGTGGGCATGATCAGAGAGATGCCCCCCCCAACCAAGGCATCACTGTCTCAGGGGTTTCCATGATTCTTCCTTCTCCAAATTCAAGATTACAAATAGAATAAAATCACTAAGAAACATTACCTGGTCTGATTCCAAAGAAAGGTATAAAGAAAGGGATCAATTATACATAACAGTCCAGTAAAAATCATAAAAATCACAGAATGTTAAATGTGAATCTATATAACCCCTTTTTATTGTAGATGATGAATCTGAGGCTGGCAGGAAGGAGTGAATTGCCCAAAGTCATTCAACTAGTTAGGGTCAATCTAGGATGGAACCCATCTCCTGACTGCACTCCAGTGCCCTCTCTACCCACTCTACCCTGACGCTTGCACCCCATACCCACACTCCAGCCTTTTGCCAAGATAGGACCAAGAGTCTTCCCACATGGTCATCATGTTAGTTATATTCTATACAGCCCTCCAAAACCAATCTTCCTTTCATTTTACCCATCTTCATGCAAAGGGCAAAAGTGTGACTCCCATCAGGATTTTTTTTAATGCTCAGGGCAGCCTAAAGGGCTTCAGGAGAGTTCTATGCCATGTAAAGCCCTTGTTTGGCTTTACATAGAAACCAGTGACTATCAAATCTCTCTCAGGATATTTTTTCCGCAGATACAATTTGTCTTCTCTTAGCCTGATGACACAGAAAGTGGAAGAAGATAAAGAAAACTGGAAGTCCTACAGTTGCGGAGGGTATAGTAATAACAACTAAGCCTGTATTACAAAGATGCTTTTGGCTACAAATAGCTGAAAGCTCAATCAAAGAGCTCACATAATAATAAAGACATGTATAACCTCATATAACAAGAGGTCTGGAGATGGCATCTCCAGGGTTGGTCATTTCCTTCCTTCTGTTCTGTCCTCCTCAGGGTGCTGACTGTCCTCTGGAGCAGGCTCCCTGCATGGTCCCAAGGAGGCTGCCATAGATCCAGACATTATGCAAAGATGACAACATCCAGAAACACAAAGGGACTGTTCTTTCTCCTTTGCTTCTTTTTATATTTTGAAGTAGAAGCTAAGGAGAGCTAAATTATGCTGCAAATACAACAGGAAACACTAATATTTTACAAACTCTTCCAAAAACAAAAGAGAAGGGAAAACTTCCTGACTCATTCTTTGAAAGCAGCACTACCCTGACAGCAAAACCAGACAAAGACATCATCAGAGAAGAAAACTACAGACCAATATCCTTATGAACATAGATGGGAAAATCTTCAACAAAATACTTGCAAATTGAAGCCATCAACATATAAAAAGTATTATACAACACGATCAATTGGGATTTATCCTGGGAATGCAAGGTTGGTTCCACCTATGAAAATCAGTCCATGTAAAACAACATAGTAACACAATAAAGGACAAAAAACAGTAAACAGATGTAGAAAAAGCTGTTGACAAAATCCATTGCCTATTCATGAGAAAAACACTCAACAAAGAGGGAATAAAAGGGAACCTCCTTAACCTGATAAATGGCATCTACAAAAAAAAAAAATTGTTAACATCATACTTAATGGTGAAAAACTGCATGCTTTCTCTCTAATATCCAGAACAAGACAAGTCTCACCACTTCTGTTCAACATTGTACTGGAGGTTCTAACCAGTGCAACTAGACAAGAAAAAAGAAATAAAACTAAAAGTCATCCAGATTAAGAAGGAAGAACTAAAAGTATCTCTTTTGTAGATGACATGATCTTGTATATAGAAAACCCTAAGGAATCCACAAAATAAACTATTAGAACTAATAAACAAGTTCAGCAAGTTCACAGGGTACATGAGCAATTGTATTTCTATACACTGGTAATGAACAATCCAAAATGATATTAAAGAAACAATTCCATTTACAATAGTATTAAGAAGAATAATATATTTAGAGTTAAATTTACCAAAAGAAGTGCAAGACTTGTACACTAAAAACAACAAAACAACATGAAAGAAATTAAAGACCTAAACAAATGAAAAGATGTCCCATGTACACGGATGGGAAGACAATATGGTTAAAATGCCTGTGGTGGTTAATTTTATGTGTCAACTTGGCTAAGCTATAGACCCCAGGTTGTCCATTCAAACACAAATATAAGCGTTTCTGTTAAGGTTTTTGGATATGTGATTAATGCCTATAATTAGTTGAGCTTAAGTAAAGGAGATTAACCTAGAGAATCTGGGTTGGTCTGAGTCAATCAGCTGACAAGCCTTAAAATCAGAACTGAAGTTTCCACGAAGAAGAAATTCTGCCTGGAGACTGCAGTTCCAGCTACCCTTCCTGATGGCCTGCCATGCGAATTGCAGACGTAGCTGATCCCTACAACTGTATAAACCAATTTCATGTAATCTCTCTCCCCCCTCCCCCTCCTCCTCCCCCCCCCCTTTCCTCTTCTCTCCATATGTATATGATACAGTGGCTATATTCCACAAATTGGTCTAAAGATCCAACACAATACCTTTCAAAATTCCAGCCGGCATTTTTTTGCAGTAATTGACAATCTGATACTAAAATCTATATGGAAATCCAAGGGACCCAAAATAGCCACAAAAAAATCTTGAAAAAGAACCAAGTTGAAGGACTCACATTTCCCAATTTCAAAACTTACTACAAAGTAACAGTAATCAAGAGTGTGTAATAGTGGCAAAAAGGCAGGCATATAGCTCAATGGAAAATAACTGAGAGACTAGAAATAAGCCCACACATTTATGTGCAAATGTTTTCTGACAAAGGTGCCAAGGTAATTCAACTGGGAAAGAATAGTTCCTTCGGAAAGCACTAAGACAACTGGACATCCACATGCAAAAGAAGGAAATTAGACCTCTACCTCATACTACATACAAAAATTAACTTGAAATGGATAAAAGACCTAAATGTAAGAGCTAAAGCTATACACTCTTAGAAAAAAATACAGATGTAAGTCTTACTGACTTCAGATTAGGTAACGATTTCTTGGATATAATACCTACAGTGCAAACAAGCAAAGGAAAAAACAGATAAATTGAATTTTATCAAAATTTAAAATTTTTATGCTTCGAAGGACACTATGAAGAAAGTGAAAAGACAGTCCACAAAATGGGGGAAAATATTTACAAATCATATATTTAATAAGGAACTAGCATCCAGAATATAGAAATAACCCTAAACAATACAAAGAAAAATAAATCAAGTTTTAAAACGGGCAAATGATTTGAATAGACATTTCTCCAAAGAAGACATATAAATGTCCAACAAGCACTGAACAGATGTTCAACATCATCAGTCATCAGAAAAATGCAAATCAAAACTACAGTAAAATGCCATTTCACACCCACTGGGTGGCTATAATCAAAAAGATAGACAATAACCAGTGTTGATGAGTATATGGGGAAATTGGAACCCTCATACGTTCTTGGCGGAAGTGTAAAATGAGGCAGCCACTTTTTTCTTTTCCTCTGAAAAAAACTTCATAGTTTATACTTGGTTCACATGTGCCTCCTGGCTGGAGGGATGGCCTCAGGCAGAAGCCTGAATGCCAAGGGAATGTGGAGAGACCCCACTCAGAATTCTGGACCTCAGAAGCTCCTAATTACACTTGAGGGGGACCCTTTCAAAGAGATCCTTACCCAGCCCAGCCTGCAGGTTGGCCAGCCTGTGGAGGTTGGTCAGGCGATCTTCCATCTTCTTGATGAGTTTCACCTCCTCATCTAGAACATGTCTCTCCAAGAAGTACAGAGATAAGGGTCTGTGTCAGCAGAACCCAGGGCATGCTGATCCAGAAAGGCCTGGTTCAGGTTCTTCAGGACCATCGCAGTTCTCATGGTGTCCAGGGTTCTGCCGCATTCATCTTGGGATGGGTTCTGTATGTCCTGGAAGAAGACATGCCACGCTGGTTTTGCATCTTGGCCAACTCATGGAAGAAGATGTCCATGTGCAAGGTAGCATATAGATGTGCAGCGGGAGCTCACGGTTGATCGACAATGAGGAACTAACCACACACACAAAAATGGTGTTTGTTGATCCTGGAAGCAGGGAATGCCTGAGAAGATGATCCCCAAGGTTGCAACTGAGAGGAAGTTGGAGGGTGGTCCAAAGCTGAAGAGGGGGATAGTACCCAGGTCTGTCCCATCCAAACACTGTTGAAGCAAGAGACAGATCCATGGGACCACCAGGCATGCTGTCAGTGCAGCCACTTTTGAAAATAGTTTGACAGTTCTGCAAAAATAAAATCATGGGATAACCTCAGATGATGCAGAAATTCTACTTCTAGGTATAGTCAAGAAAAATGAAAACAAAAATATTTACACAGAAACTATGAATGCTCATGGCAGCATTACTAATAATAGCCAAAAAGTGGAAACAACCCAAAATGCTCAGTAACTGATGAATGAATAAAAAGGTGGTATTTATACAATGAAATGTTGTTCAGCATAAAATGGAATACAGTACTGATACATTCTACAACTCGTATGAACTTTGAAAACATTGTGCAGAGTGAAAGAAGCCAGACACAAAAGACCACATATTGTATGATTCCACTTAAATAAAATATCAAGAATAGGCAAATCCATGGAGACAGAAAGTAGATTAGTGGTTGCCAGAGGCTGGAGGGAGGGGAGGGAAAGAGGAGCAGCAACTAATGGGTATGGGTTTCTTTTGGGGGTGATGGAAATGTTCTGGAATTAGATATTAGTGATAGCCGAACAACTTTATGAGTATATTAAAACTCTACTCAATTGTACACTCTCAAAGAGTGCACTTAATTGTTTTGCCTCTCTCCTTTTCTTTTTGTTTTTTGTCCATGTTAGAAATGTTAGTTTAATTAGAAGAGATCAATCAAATAAAATGAAAGAGGCCTAATGTAAAAAAAGAAAAAGAGTGAATATTATGGTATGAGAATTTTTTCTGAATAAAAAAATATAGAGTGAGAATTTGGAGCTCCTCAAAGTATTCCAGAAGGGATGTGGACAGGAGGAGAGAAGGGGAGGAGAAGGGAGAAGGGGTGAGAGCATGAAAAGCATTTGCATGGGATTACATGCAGGGGTACAATGGATGAGAGAAGTTAGTGTCTCAAGAACCAAAAGGATTTTAAACACAAAGCTTTCTAGTGTACAATTTGAGCTGATGCTGCTACATGTAACAGGGATCCCCTTCCAATCCTTCTTCTGAGGTTAGAGACACACAGATCTCGGGTAACTGAAGGGAGCCTTTTGTAATTAAAGAGAAGAAAGACATCAGCTCTTAGAGGAATGTACAGAAGAATGAAGCTATGTCGATCTTAATTATCTTGGCAGTATAAAAAAATCGTAGTGATGTGGACTCTCAGAGCACACCAGGAATAACAGTTCCCATGTCTGTTCCTTCCAACACTATAATCTGGGGAGAAGGAGAGGGAGAAAAGGGGACACAGAAGAGCAGATAGAAAGTGACCACTGAGCATGAACCAGAGCCAAGGAGAAATAACAGGTGGGCCTCAGGAAAGGTGGGAGAGTGCAGAGGTTTAAGAGGACTAAAGGCCCGAGGGAAGGGAGAAAAGAATGGGTCTTCACCAGGACAGGGGTCTGGTGGCCAGAAGAGACACAAGTTGGACAGAAAGGCCTGTTTTAAGAAAAGAGTTCTTCTGGGACAAAAGAGCAAAAAACGCAGACTTTTGTTGGAAGCAACCATGAAATATAGTCTTGGATCCACTTCATGTTCTTTGAAAAACTCTAGTAAAAATTGAAACTCCTGTTGGGGCCATGCTCTCCTAAATCTACTCTGGACTGATCCATATCTGGTCAGAGATGTAAAAATAAAACTTCCTGGAAATATTCTATATGTGAACTACTACAGAGTTTAAATTGATGAAATTTTACTGCAAAAGTCACTTAGAAGCAGATTCTTTATTTACTGCTCTTCAAAGGGTAAGTAAATCCATCTTCCCTCCTAGATGTGACAGATGGAAAAATTATATGACAGGACATACAGGTAAAATGAGTCCCTGAGAGTCTTGAGTGAAAAGTTCAATCCCTACTTACTTCTCAATCTTAACTGCATTTTGTTCCAATCCACTATTTCTCTACAATTACTGAGTAAAATGTTGTATATGGCTCCTAGAAATCCCAAAACTCTCAAAGCCCCACACATTCAAGAGTAATTTAAAGGAGATCCATGATATTAGTATTTTTTCCTTCTACAGTCAAAACGTGATTTATGCTCTTGTGATTCAAATATATAAAAACTATAAGTCTATTTTATAGTCATGAAATGGTGAGGCCAAAGACATACGGGTCACAGCAATAATAAAAATTCGCAATTTTGTCTTCAGGGGCTTCTCATATTTCGTATATGACTTATCATCATCTGTGGCAGTTATTTGCTTATCAGTACATTATAAGTATTGGAAATATCTATTTATCAATATTTCAAGGATTAAGTATATTCCAATAAAACTTTATTTACAAAATAGCTATTGGGCCACAGGCTTGATCATAAACTCCTGTTTACCTTTCACTGGAATCTACAGAACCACAATTTATGCTCTATAATGATAACTTTCTAATTCATAATCACATTTTCAGGAATTATGATATTTCATATTCATCTGGCTTTAGACAAATCATTTATTTTAGTTTACTCAATATAAAAAATTGTCAAATTACATTGCAAATCTGCATCACAAATTTTGGGGGACAACCTTTTAATGAGAAGGGCACATTGGGTGTGCAGACAAAAATACAACACCTGGGCGGGCCACGGTGGCTCAGCAGGCAAGAATGCTCGCCTGCCCTGCCAGAGGACCCAGGTTCGATTCCTGGTGCCTGCCCATGTAAAAAAAAAAGAAAGAAATACAACACCCAAGTCACCCCAACACTACACTATGGCCTTTCTCCAGCATTCTACATGATGGACAGAGTCAAACCCTTAAGAAAATAAAATGACAAGAAGTTTGGGATGAAAGTTGTGAATGATTAGAGCCAGGAGCTTCCCTCCTCAGGCAGGCTTGTTACCTTGGCTGTGGATGCCCTTTGGTTTCTTCTCTCCCCTTCCTTGTGACTTTCAGTGCTTGGGAGGCTGCTTCTTTCCATGACATCTTCCTATCCGTTATGACATAGTCTCTATCCCTTGATGAATGTGTAGTGAAGAATTAATCTCACCCAAAGAGAGGACTGGGCTTTGCCTTTGACACTAGGAGGTAGTCTCTAGGCCCCCAAAAAGTCTTGCATGGAAGGAGTCTCTTAGTTTGTCTGGGGGCTTTAGCCACTGGCAGTCTAACAAGGTGACATGATGGGGATTTAAGTCACATAGTCAGGTCAACTCCAACCTCCAGAAGAACCAGAGACTCAAGGCATCACTCTGACCTCCAAGAGGAGTTGGACACCAAAGGTCAGCCAGATGGGCATTATGTGATCAAGCCGCAGCAAAAACTCTAGGCACCGAAGCTCAAGTGAGCTTCTCTGGTTAGCAATACTTTGTGTATATTGTCACACTCGGCTTGAGGGAGCAGGGAGTGGATAATGCCATCCATGACTTCATGGAGAGAGAATGACTGCAAGATTCACAATTGAACTCCTTCCAGATTCCAACCTATATATCTCTTCTTTTGTCTGGTTTTAACTTATATCTTTTTGTAACAATAAAACTGTAATCATAAGTATAGTGCTTTCTTGAGTTCTGTGAGTCATCCTAATGAATTATCAAGTCTGAGGGTGATCATGGGATCCCCACATTTGAGGGTGGTCTTGTGAAGAATTGTTTCCTCAGACTTTGCAGTTTGGCAAACTCATTGCAATGACCCACTGCGTAAAGCTCAGGTCAAAGGATCAGTCCAGCCCAGGCAGACTTGACTTGTTTAGGAGACCCTTGTTCCTACCTGCACACTCTAGACAACTCCAGAACTGCTGAGGCCTCTCTATAGCCTTCTGCAGGAAAGGGCCTTTCTGCTTTTTCCTACTCTCTATTCTTTCTTTCCAGAAAATGCAGCTGAGGCTCCCATTTCTACTGCCCTACCCTGGCTAGGGATGCCCCTAATTTTTCAACCTTCTGCTGGTTTGAAGTTATGTACCCTGAAAAGCCATGTTCTTCTAATCCAATCTTGTGGGGACAGACCTATTGTTGGGTGGGACCTTTTGCTTAGGTTGTTTACATGGAGATGGGACCCTGCCCATTTAAGGTGGGTGTTAATCCTTTCCTGGAGTCCTTTCTGAAACAGAATTCAGAGCTGGCACAGAGAGCTGACATAGACACAGATGTTTGGAGATGCTAAAAGAGTTGTTTGAAACCAGAAGCTGGGAGAGAAGGACAGCAGACATTACCATGTGCCTTCTCATGTGAGGAGAAACTCTGGACGCCATTGGCTTTTCTTCAAAGTCAAGGTATCTTTCACTGGATGTCTTAATTCAGACATTTTTATGTTCTTAGAACCGTAAACTTGTAACTTAATAAATGCTCTTTGTAAAAGCCAATTCTTTCTGGTATATTGCATTCTGGCAGATTTAGCAAACCAAAACAAAAAGGAAAATAATCTTACGCATTTTTATCAACTTTAACATTATTTCAGTCAGCTATGAGGTATGCACAAATAATTTGTTATGAATAAAGTTAGCGATGATGTATTTTAAATTATTATTTCAATAATGTGGAGTAAGCAAAATGCTATTCCTGCAATAATATTACTTCTGAGGGGCTTTCTTGAGTAGAAAAACAAAAGTTGGTTTGGAAGGAAATCGGGTACAGTTAGCTGCCAATCCTATACTCCTAACCCCAAAACCCGTGATATGCAGTTAATAGTTGGGAGACCTACTCATTGTACTGCTTATAAAGTGTGATTTATAGTTTCTGTTTTCTGTTTCATTTCACTTCAGATATATTTTTAATAAGTAAGAGATCCAGGACGAGCAAAGAATGTGTTAGCTGCTAGCAAATAAGAATGCTGCCCCACAACATCTCTGAGGAGAAGCAGCAGTTACAACTTCAAGATCTTCAAGATCAAAGGCAAAGTGGGATGCTGAGGACATTTGTCAATGGGCCCTACGATAGGGTGTATCATGACTGCCACAAAGAATGCTCAAGTGCTAACCCCCAGTTTGGTGGATGTAGGCTCATTGGTGACTAGGATCTTCCAAGATCCTATTTACATGAGGCCAAATTGGACCAGGGTGGGCCTTCATCTAACATGGCTGATGTCCTTATCAGTAGAGGAAATCCGGGTGCAGTTAGGAGACGAGCCTAGGAACACCAAAGACTGGCAAGCCAGCACCAGGATGCTACAAACTCCGGGAGAAAGCATGGCGTGGCAATACCTCGATGTTGGACTTGCAGCCTCCAAAACTGTAGGACAATAAATTCCTGTGGTTTAAGCCCACTCATTCTGTAGTGTCTGTCACAGCAGCCCTGGCAGACTAAGACAGGCTGTATTAATTGTTCTTTATTGTTTTCCAATATTATTTCAAAGTTACTTTCATGCACGTTTCACAGGAAAAACCAAATGCTTGAATTTGCCTATGTCCCTCCCTTATTAGCAGAAGAAGCTCCCTTTCAGCACGGTAGTAAAGCAACCTGCACCATTTGATCTCCTCATATTAATAACCTTCAGAAATCTGTGAATTCTAGTTACTGGGATTCTTCACAAAAATGGCCTTACTTAAATAATGTATTATAGTACATATTTGCTTAATTGCCTATGGAGCAGAACAATACTCTAAAAATAAAATCTATCCCTTAAAATACTTTAAAAATAATTTTCAGTGAATATATTAGCAATACCAATTTTGCCTATAAAATAGCTGCTTCACTCTATATGTGGAATAAATGCATTTATGAAGTTCACCAAAACAAGTTAGCAGTGTCATTTGCCTTATGTCCCAATGAGATTTTTTTAAGTTTTCTCAAAATCTGGATCCGTTCATGGGATGTGTTATAGCAGTACATGCACATACACTGACACATCTTTGCTGGGAATGTCACCCAAGGCAGGGGAATAAAAGTGCAGCCACAAGTATAGATAATATTTGCTTTGGGTTTTAAGGGAGCAAAAGAGCAAGATCTTATTCTTGTCTGGTCAAGCGCCTGATTAGAGAGCAGACCATATAAACCCAAAAGAGTTTTCTGTGGTCAGGGTATCCTGGGGGAATTGCTTTGTAGTGCTGAATACCAAGTAAATACCAAGTCAGAGACTAAGAGAAGGACTCTTCAATAGAACCTTCAAAGAAAGTTCAGACTTCATTAGATCTAGACGAGAGGTCAGCAAACTTTTCTGTAAAGGGTCAGAGAGTATTTTCAGCTTTGCAGGCCACATGGTCTCTGTTACAAGTCACCTCTGCTGTTGTAAGATCAAAGCAGCCATAGACAATAGGCTGTGTTCCAATCAAATTTTACTTTCAAAACCACGGGCCAGCCACAGTTTAGCAAACCCAGGTTTTCAGTTTTCTTTCATAAAATTGTATTGTGGTAATACATATAAAACCTAACATTTTCTATTTTAGCCATGTTCAAGTAAACAATTCAGTGGAGTTATTTATATTCACAAGGTTGTGCTACCATCAATTCCATCCACCACCTAAACTTTTCTATCACCCCAAACAGAAACTCCATACCCATTAAGAATTAACTGCTCATCCCCCCATCTCTCCAACCCCATACCCTGTAATTTACTTTCTGTCTCTAAGAATTTGCATATTCAAGCTACTTTATATAAATGAGATCATACAATATTTGTCCTTTCGTGTCTTGCTTATTTCCCTCAACGTGGTGTCTTCAAGATTCATCCACATTGTAGCATATCTCAGAACTTTGCTCTCCTTCTCGACTGAATAATATTCCATAGTATGTTGCTTTTCTTTCCCAGCTGTTAAAACAAATACCATACAATGGGTTGGCTTAAACATCAGGAACTTACTGTGAGCCAGTTCAGAGACTACAATTCTTGCTTTCTCCTGGGTTTGGCATCTTCCAGCTGGCCAGGAATCTTTGGGGTTCCTTGGCTTTACCATCACATGGTAATGTACATGGCAATGTCTTCTTTCTCTTCTGGGTTCAATTCAATTGACTTCCAGCTTCTGTCTGCTGCCCCTGGCTTCTTTCTCCATCTGAATTTCATTCTGCTAGTAAAAGACCCAGTAATTGTATTAAGGCCCACTTCAATCTGGACACACCTTAACTGAAGATCTTCAAGAGATCCTATTTACAACGGGTCAGCACTCACAGGACCAGTCTGGGACCTGACATGCCTTTTGTGTGGAACGTGATTCCATTCCTGACATAAATATGTACCACATTTAATTTTTCCACTCATCTGTTGATGGACACAAGTTGCTTCCACCCTTTGGCACCTGTGAATAATGCCGTAATGAACACTGATATATAGAGTTTTCTATAACACAGAAGTGACCCCTGGTGAGTATTATTCCAGGGGGTGGGTCCTCTACAGTGCTCACCCAGTGCATCAGACACGAGATGATGAGTACTTCCCATGAGTGCCATAACCCTCAGTCACAGGACCCTGTCATTTCATTATATGTACAGGAAGGCATCTTTACATGGAACTGTGTGACCTTAAAAAGCCTCTGCACTGCACTGTGGATTGAGAAGAGCAAAGCGAAGAGGGAAAGTCTGGCTGAGCATGAAGAAAACTGGCTTGGACAGCCCAGTCATTATTTATAACATGGCCACAGTCTTGTCATTTCCACTCTCTGGACCTCAATTTAAAATTATTCTAATTCGCACCAGAGAAGCATGCCCCTTACAACGATCCATGAGAAGGACTTACACGATCTTGTGAATGGCTGCCACCACCCCTAGACATAGTTTCATCCAGAAGAGTAAGTATCCTAGTAGGACTATACATAAAACGCAAAGCTTGAAGTCATAATTCAATGCGTAACAACCTGCAGACTGGTGCAGGTTTATTAGATTGGCTAATAAAAATAAATCATTGTCATGTTTTTAAAATGACTTCTCATGTCTTGTGGTTACTTCTCAGGCCTACTGTAAATTAACTGTGAAGTGCTATTTCCTGCAGGGCTTTTCCACCTCCCCCGTCAAATGTAACAGGGTCATAAGGCTAAAGAATGCAGACACACGTCGTGTCTGTAGAAATCATAAAAGAGATCAGATGTAATATTTTCTTTCAGCATGGACAACGGCTTTGAGATTTTCCATTCAAGCAGCCTTGAACACAGCCTCCGGCGTTTGCCAATTATGCCTGACAAATTCCTTCTGGTCTGAGTGATGTTGTAAGTGAAATAAAACAGTGGGAAGAAAAAAAACAGAACACGATAAAAGGGATTTCTTTTTCTTGGTCTGCTGAGAACCTACTGTAAGTTAAACACTGAGAAAAGGGGGCCTTGCTTCCTGTCAGTGACCTACTCCTTGTGACCTTGAGTTCTACGGCGACTTTCCTTTGACAGTAATAGGAAGGGAAGACAAAACTTAGTTTTCAGTTCCCTTAAAAGGGAGGCAGCTCTTTTTTCCACTTCACAAAGGAAAAAAAAAACGTATCTCAACAAAGGAAGGGCCACCTGCCCTGTTCCCCATCTTTCTGCACAAGATGAGCTAATGGGTGAGAACAATGTTGTGAAACCGGCAGCTCCTCCTGGCTCTGATAGTTGTGTTTTGAGCGTGTTAGAACCCGCAGTGGGTAACCAAAACCACAAGAAAGGAAAGGCACAGCCAGCATTCAGCATGCAGTTGTCTGGTCTTCTCCACCCGGTTCTCTCTGGAAGTTTCCTCCTGCTCGGAGGTCTCCGTGTCCCGGAACCCCAGGGTGGGCTAAGATGGAACAAAGCCCGAGTCTGCTCCCACTGCTGCTGCCGCTGCTCCGGACCCCTCACCCTTGGTGTTGTAGGGAATCAGGGAACAAAGGAAATGACAGGAGGAAAAGTGACATGCACATGAAGAGCCTACATGGCTCAAGCAGACCAAAATTCAAATCGGGTCTATCTTCTCCCAGCCCAGGGTCTCGGGCAAGACCCTGCCAACCGACCTACTGCTGGGGGTGATCACCTCTCTGCAGAGGTTACAGTGAAACCATGAGGATGAAATCCGCTCATGGACAGGACCCAGCTGGTACTGGGCTGGCACCTAGTGGCTACAAGGTACCTTCTCCCACCCTACCCCGACACTTCAAGAGGTGTTCGGGAACAACCACAGCCCAAAGTAAAAGCAGCAAAACCATGACGATCCCTCTGATAGGCCCTCTTCGTGGGTCCTCTCATGGAGCCCAGGACCCCTGCCTCATTCTCCCCAGATAAGCCAGGGTACCCCACTCCTGGCCCTGACAGGGCTAAAGGGCTTGCTGATGATAGCATGTGAGCTCTCGAAATGCAGATGTTGATTCTGTAGGTCTGCAGTGGGGCCTGGGATTCTGCATTTCTGGTGCAGCCAGAATGGTATGTATGATAAGGAGCGGGGAGGGAAAAGGATAAGAACTTCCCGGTTCTGCAAGTAAAAGTAGTCTTGAATGAAGAATAGATAATAGAGGCACTGAGAAAGTCCAGCAGACCAAAGAAACCATTTAAAATAGGCTGCCGGCCTCATCAGTGTGTTACAGTGAGCAAAATCAGTCCACACCACCAGCAGTTTGGAGATCTGGAGCCTGTCGGTCGCCTGCTGACAGAGAAGTCCCAGGATAACGTTGGTGGTTTGTTTTTGGCCTTGGAGTTTTTTTTACTGTACATTGAAGCTGTCCTCAGATCAAACACACATACCTCTATTAATGGGTAAGCCGGCCCTCCCACCCATCAGTAGAAACGGTTCATTTCCAGCTCTCCACTAAATGGACCAATTTCTTATCCTAGAAACATCTGGAATTATCCCTCGTTCTGTACGTGGGTGGTCAATTTAACCTCCTGAAAGTCCACTCTCCCTCTGTTGCCAGCCTGCCAGGGCAGAGTCTACTTGCTATCCATAAACAGAGATGGAAATTAAAATCTGCTGCCTGCATTTTGAAACTCTGTTCTCAGAAGAAACTGCTACATACATGTATCTATTTACAGCTTGCCCATCAGCAGAAACAGGAGAATCACTGCATCTAATCCCAGACACTCTCCTTTCCTCTCCTCCCTGACCTCTAACCTGGGCTGCTGCCCCCCTTGTGGCTCCATCACCACCTGGCCATGCCCTTACATTTATTTCTCACACAAGGAAAACCAACAGCCCAAAAGAGAATACAAACTTCTGCATTTTATCCCAGGAGCAACACACAGGGGTTGGTTTTGGTTTTTGTTTCTTTGTGTGCGATTTTTTGTTTTTGTCTTTGCTTTGTTTTGTCTTGTTGCAGTCCTACGAATATTTGCGGGACCAACGTTGCATTACCTGATTTTGACCTAGCCGCACTGAAATTGCCTCTGGAGTCAGCGCGCTGAGCTCAGCGGTGCTCTTGCGCCACCTAGTGTTCAAAGATGGCAATGGCCTGAGCCACAAAGATGCAAAGATCTACTTGGTATTTTTCAGACATCAACCCACCCTGGACACTCAAGAGGAGGGGCTCGTTTTTAAAGGAAAGAGCGTAAAGAATGGTAATCTGTTGAGCACCCATGTGAGCTGTGCACTTATACTTAACTCTGTTTGCTGAACTGGATGATAAAGCATTGGATGTCTGGATTAATCTATACTCAAAATTGGTTCTGTTTAAAAGATTATTCACACAGCATAAACTTGCATATTGAAGGAACAAAAGGTCTCTACCCTGGCTTCCCAAACTATTGCAATTGAAGGCCTTTGCAGCCAGAATGTTCCAGCTGTGAGAAGTTAAAGTTGCTTGTTTCTACAGATAGTGAACCTCAGCACACACCAGAGTCACCAGGGAACGTTAAACCCCCAAAGCCCTGGCACACCCATGCCAATTATATCAGACCTTTTCGACAAGGCACCCAGGCATCTGAAGTTTTTAAAGCTCCACATGTTATTTCTATGAGCAGCCAAGGTTGAAAAGCACTGCTACAGCCTTTACGGGCTTTGGGGGATAAGACACTTGAAAAAGTAGATCTCTGAAACCTAATTCAAAAGCAAAGGTCTTCATGGCCCATCTCTAACAAGCCCCTTAGACCTGACCTGCTTTCTCAGTGACATCCGAATTTCCATTTTAGAGTAACTGGGAGCCCTGTCTTCAGATCAAACATGTGCCTCTAACAAAAAAGCCAGCCTTTCCTTCAGTTAGCAGAAACGGTTCATCTCCCGCCCTTCATTAAATGTACCATTCTTACTCTAGAAATTTCTGGCAGATGAGGACTTCCAGGTCACAGAAGAGTCCCTCTTTTTGAGGGACTAGACATTTTAGAGTCTCCCTTTATGATAAAGGTAAAATTTGAACTGGAATTATTTCCTAATCATTGCTAAGTAGGCTTTTGCAATCTTGGGTTTTTGGCCTCATCTTTTGAATCTAGATATTAGAGAGAATATTCAGGGCTCTAAGCAGTTTTCCTGCACCAGGAGGCTTTCAAATGCTAATTATCACTCTATGGACACCCAGGATGTCAAGGAGAGGAGCCTCCTAGGACAAATCGCGCAGAAATGGCAGAAGACCTGCCTTGCAGGACAGCTCTCCACTTCTCACTCCTCTCCTAAACCCTCCTGCCCTTTTTGAGCTGCGAGTTATCCCAGTGATGGGGAGGGAGACAGTTAAACTGAAATGGGACTGAAAAAGACAAGGGCTTAGCCTGCACGCAATTGGGAAAGGGCCTCTGTCCCCCTTGCAGCTCAGCTAAAGTCCTTGCTACCTGATTCCTTGGCAGTGGTTTGTACAGTGAGGTCAGTAATGGTGCCTGTTAGAACCCAAAACAAAGAAAATGAGTTGCTGTTAAAGGGTCGGCACCAGTCACTGTACCCTAGACTTCTCTTTACCTACTTGTTCTTGAAAAAGCTACCATTTCTTTTTCTCCTCCCATAGCCTAACTTGCATTTCCTGGTTCTCCTAGAGAACAACAGTTTGGGGTGGGCTCATGTGGGAGTGTCTGGATCTTACACTCTGGGAATGGAGTGCAGGAGAGTGGAAAGTCCACAGGGATCAGCAAGAAAATGTGGGTTCTGATCTGTAATCTATAGCCCAGAATAAGTTTCTCAGCCCCTCAGGGCTCCTACCACAAAATGAAGGGGTTGGTGTGGAAAAACTCCTGGACCCCTTTCACCCCGAAGTTCTGATGAGAGGAAGGGCCCCAGATTCATTCATTCAGGGTCAAATCTGCCTAACACTTCTTATCAAGAGCCCATGAAATGACCAACTCAATCCAGAGAACCAATGCCTCCAGAACGAGGGGGAAGGTCTGTTCCTTGGGAATTTCTAGATCAGGGGTTCCCAGTCTTAGCCTTGAAGCTTATTTGAAATCCATTCCCGGACCTACTCCCAGAAAGCCTGGGTCAGTAGGTTTGGGTGAGTTCATGCAACCTGGCTGTTTCTGTGCAGAGGGCCAGGGTCCACATTTTGATAGATACTGTTTTTATTAAAGGCGCCAGTTGCTTGTCACTGAGAGTGTCCTCCACCCACACCTCAAGCCACTCAGCACTTACCTACTGTGTACCCTTGGGCAAGGCATTTCACCTCTCTGAGCCTATTTCCTCTTCTGTAAAATGTGGCTAATACCCTTTCTTGGGGAATGGGTTGTCACTTTTGAAGACAGGTTCCCCTCGGCCATGAGCATGCCCTTTCATTTATTAAGGAGTCTCTTCGCTTATTAAAAGCAGGCTGTGGATTGTGCCAGCAGAATAACTGAGATCCCGCAGCACCCCAAATGTTTTTCCAAGGTTGATCAACCTGGATACACGTGGCACCAATCAGATGAGGCCAGGTGCCTGAATTGCCATGTACCTTTCCCGACTACTGGCCTGAGAGTCTGGAAGTTGGCTGAGGTTCAAATCCTCGCTCTGCCCCTTAGCAGCCATGAGACCCCAGCAATAAAGTTACCTCTTGGACTTTCATTTTCACGTTTATAAAATCAGGAGAATAGAGCCACAACAGATTATTGTAAGAATTAAACGAGGCTATCAGTGTACAGTACAGGACAGAGGGCCCAGCAATACCGGGGTCTCACGATCTTCATCAGACATTTCTGTGAAAAACTGTTTGTTGAAAGTGAGACAAAAAATCTAATTCTCACCTCTCAGATACTAATCTTACATTTTTTTAACAGCTTACTGAGATATAATTCACACACACACACAAATAAAAAGATGTAATTCACATACCATACAATTCACCCATTTAAAATACGCAATTCTGTGGTTTTTAGCACCTACACAGAGTTGTGCAACCATCACCCTAAAGAAACCCTCACCACGTGGCCATCACCAAGCCCCCAGCAACTCCTCCATCCCTGCCAACCCTAAGCAATCACTAATTTACCTCCCATTTCTATAGGTTTGCCTATTCTGGATATTTCACATAAAAGGAATCACACATGGCTTTTTGTTACTGGCTTCTCTCACTTACCACAATGTTTTCAAGGTTCATCCATGTCATAGCATTCAAGAGCAGTACTTCATTCCTTTCCACACTTGAATAATATTGCATTATATGGGTGTACCATATTTGTTTATCCATTCATCTGTTGATGGACACTTGGATTGTTTTCACCTTTTGGCTATTATAAATAAAGTTGCTATGAATATCCATGTACAAGTATTTGTGCAGATATGCTTTCATTTCCCTTGGTTATATACCTGGGAGTGGAACTGCTGAGTCAGAAGGTCGACTTCATTGAGGTACTGCCCAGTTGTTTTCTAAAGTGACTGCATTTTATATCTCTACCAGTAATGTACGAGAATCTAATTTCTCTACATCCTTATCAACACTTGTCACTATCTGACTGATTACAGCCATCCTAGTAAGTGTGAAGTGGTAACCTGACATTTTTATTAAATAAATAGTACCACGTTTTTGTGATTTTTTTTTAATTAACTCAGAGCCTAATATTAAAACTACATATACAAGAAGGAACCTAAAAAAGTACACCCTCCAGGAAAGGCTTTATCAACAGCAAAGACAGAGAACTGGCCCTCAATGGTTCAAGGGTACCTGGAGGGAGCAGGAGGCAATTTCTGTACTGTATGGCAGGGCTGGAGAAACACGCCTCAAGCCTACTTTTTCCCCTGACATTCTTGTATCCTTTTATTCACAGGTGATTTTCTTTTCCAAGTGAAACAATACTCTGACATACCTGACGAGACTCTCCGTTCAAATGTCAGCCATCAAAACTTTATGGATTTTGTTACAGTTGTCTTCCTTCTTGGGACAAAACCTACTGCCCAATACTGATAGATAATATAGGAGTTAGTTGCTGTTTATCGACAGAGGAGCTAAAATAAAGATACCATATCTATCTCAACAGCTCCTCTAATGGTGGTGGCCAAATACATCAGTAAAAAAGCCATTTTCACAGAATTACAGGTTTGGCTTCTTCAAAAGTCATGAACAGCCTCCACCTTCAGGCAGAAGCACTTAAACTATCTCCGGCTGAAGACAGACTCTTATTTTTAACTTGAAAGGTTCTAGGGAATGCCTTGCATGGTCCCGGACTTCTTGGTGTCTGTCCCCTCTGGCCCAATCAGCAGTGGGAGGTTTACCACCCACATACCAAATACCAACCAGATACCAACAAGGGTGGGAGTCCTAGGAACCTCAGGCAGGCAAGTAAAGAGAAATGAAAAGCAGAAGGATAGAGAAGAACGGCACTGGGGTGAGGGGAGGAGGGTGGTTAGAGAATAAAGAACACAGTGGTACCCTTGGAACAAGGGAACCACAGCTGCCCCTCCTGGCGTGGGTAGGGAGAAGGGTGCTGCAGGACCTTATTATGATTTTACAGGAACAAGCCAAGGAATGCACTGGGGTGGCCTATAAAGAGTGGTTTTCCTTGCAGGCCAAACAGGGACCCTAGAGGAGCCACAGACTTTTGGCAAGGAGGCTGTGCTTTCATACTTACACCAAGGCCAAAAGTCTTACATGATTATTTTTCAAATAAATAGAGGTTAGTTGTGAATTAAGAGTTATTCTTCATTTTGAAAATATTCTGAGTAGTTGTTTGTCATTATGCATTTTTTTCTAATCACTGAACAACCAAAGCACAACAATTATCATATCTGCTAACTTTTTAATGTTAAAAAAGGGCTTCACTGTATGATGACATTGCGAATCACTGATTGCACACTTTGGATGATTACATGGTATGTGAAAATATATCAAAAAAAATAAATTCTTTTTTAAAGGGAGGGCTTCATTCTTGAAAGGTATAAAGCACTTAGAAATAGGAATTAATATATTTAGGGCTCAAAGGTCTATTAATATGGGACAGGAAAATAAATTATGGAGTTGCATAGGAGTTGCAAACTGTAGCCTGTGACCTATCTTTACAAATAAAGTTTTATTGGAATGCAGCTATGCTGGTTTGAAATGATGCATGTACCCTAGAAAAGCCATGTTTTAATCCTAATCCCATTTTGTAAAGGCAGCCGCTTCTTCTAATCCTCATTCAGCAGTGTACGTTTGAAACTGTAATTAGATCATCTCCCTGGAGGTGTGATTTAATCACGAGAGGTTGTTGGGCTAGATTAGGTAGAAGCGTGTCTCCAACCATTTGGGTGGGTCTTGATTAGTTTCTGAACTCCTTTAAAGAGGAAACATTTTGAAGAATGAGAGAGATTCAGAAAGAGCCGAGAAGAATGACATAGTTACAAGAGGCAGAGAGAACCAGCCAGCAACCTTTGGAGATGAAGGAAAATGCCTCCCGGGGAGCTTCATGAAACAGGAAGCCAGGAGAGAAAGCTAGCAGATGATGCCATGTTTGCCATGTGCCCTTCCAGATGAGCGAGAAACCCGTGTTTGTCATGTGCCTTCTCACTTAAGAGAGAAACCCTGAACTTCATCAGTCTTCTTGAACCAAAAGGTATCTTTCCCTGGATAGATGCCTTCGACTGGACATTTCTATAGACTGGTTTTAACTAGGACATTTTCTTGGCCTTAGAACTGTAAACTAGCAACTTATTAAATTCCTCTTTTTAAAAGCCATTCTGGTATATTGCATTCCGGCACTAGCAAACTAGAATAGCAGCCATGTCATTTGCTTATGTATTGTGTATGGAATAAAAGGCCGTATCATAGAGAAAGCCTAAAATATTTACTATCTGGCTCTTTACCAAAAAAATTTGCTGATCCCCAGTATAGAATACCATGGCACACGCTGCAGCTATTAAATAAAATCTATTAACCATATATATGAAGAGGGAAAGATGTTCACGACATAAAAATGAAATGTTTTGTTTATAACTGCCTTCCTTCTGAGGAGAAAGGACCCATTCAACTGGCTTTGTTGAACTCCACAAAGGGAAAGGAATTTGAGTTCTGGAGAACAAAAACATGGGAGGGAAAGCAAGAGGGCTCTGGGCAAAAGAAAGATCTCACTGGGTGTCCCCTCACTGTCTGGGACGGGACTGGCAGGCACCCCACCCCAATCTTGTCCACCCCTCCCCAAGGCTCCTCCCCCTCAGCATTATCTGCCCTGAGGTCAACGACTGTCCTAGGTTGTGGGGGGATTGCCCCCCTCTTCCCACCCTGGTTCTGAAAAGGTCAGAAATAAAACAGAGTCAAGATGGAGATCAAGCTCTCTACATGGCTTGAGGTCAGTTCACGTAAACTGAACACAGAACTCGACAGACACCCCCACCCCCGGGGCACCACTGTGCTGCAGGGGGCCAGGCGGGCCACACGGCAAGGCCTGGTCAGGAAAGACCCCAGGAATAAGGCTGACCGACTGGGGCAGCTGAGGCAGTCCTTCTTCCCAAATTAATAATTAGGCAAGTTCCTCCTCAGGGATGCGAGGGGCCATGAGCATACTTAGGGGAAAAACCTTCCTCCTGGAAACCCCGTTTCCCCCGGAAGGCTCCTCCAACACCAGCCTCAATGGTCCGTACAGGGAAGAACATGTGGGCCAAGGAGATGCTGTGTCTACAGAGCAGAAACGCCAAGCCCCTCCCTGCTCACATAAGGCCGCCCAGGACCAGGAGAACACCCACCCTCCACACCAGCACCCACCCTCTGCCTTCCTCAGGGAGCGACCCACAGTGACTGCCATCTGATGTGCAAGCCCGGCTGACACAGAAGAAGGCTGCTTCCTGGCAGGGCTCGCATTACGGTTTTCATCAAGACCTTGACACTGTACGGCAGGGAGAGCAACGCAGACCCATCCTGGATCTGTCTCCCGCAAAATCTAGAAAGCTCACTCCCTAATGCTAATGTGGGGAAGAACTTGAAGAAGTGCTGCTCCCTGCCCCAGAGTTGATGCTGGCTGAAAACAGACCTGGCAGGCCTGGACCCAGAGCGGGGATGGAAGTGTGGTAGTCTGAAGCAGTATATATCCCAGAAAAGGTCATGTGCTTTTAATCTGCTCCTGTGTATAGACTTACTGCGGGTGGGACCTTTTGATTAGGTTACTGCAATTAAGATGTGACTCATCTCATCCAAGGTGGGTCTTAATCCTCTTACTGGAGTCCTTTATAAGAGGATGAAACACATATAGAAGTTCACAGAAAAAGCCCCAGAGACACTGAGAGGAATCCACTGAAGCCAGAAGCTGGAAGCAATGAAACCCAGAAGAGAAGAATCAGCAGATATCGCCACGTGCCTTGCTATATGACCAAAAAGCCCAAGCTTGCCAGTAGCCAGTCTTCAGAGAAGGTATCATCCTATCAGTGCCTTAATTTCGTCATTTTTCATGGCCTAGGAACCATAAGCTTGTAAGTTAATAAATCTGCATTATAAAAGCCAACCCATTTTTGGAATATTGCATTTCATTAGCTTTAACAAACCAAAACAGGAGTGTTTTACCCGGATGTCAGTCCCAGCATGGGGAATTCTGGACACACATCCACCAGAGCTGTGAACAGTGGCTCCATTGGGGTATTTTCACTCTACCACAAACTATGTGTATAATCTTGGGCAGCTTTCTTAACCTCTTTGTAAAATGGTGTGACTGTGAGGGCTGAATGAAACGTTGGATGTACAGGCCTTAGCAGACTGCTTCACAAACCATCAAAATGATATTTAATGAATAATACTGGCATATGTTTCAATAATGGTCAAGGTTTTCCTATCAGCACAATTTGCTTCTGTGATCAGAACAAGTAAAGGTTTTGCTTTGGTTTTGTTTTTTTTAAAAAAAGCTGATTTCTGGTTCTGGTTCTACCACTGAGTCTGCGCAGCCTCAATAAAGCCCTTAGAAGATCTACACCTAAGCCACCTCCTCAACACTCATGTTGTGAATGCTGACATTTTAAAAAGGCTGTAAAAAGTATAAATCCAGTACAAATCTAAAAAGTTGCTAAATAAAGCACACTTTATAGAAAAACCATACTCAGAGGAAAGCCTACAGCCTAAAATGCTTTTATTATTTTAAAAATTAAAAAAGGAAAGCAAAAACTCTTCATTCTAAATGGCTCACTGAACACAAAAATCTACCTTCTCTCTCCCCCTGCAGCACCATTAAAATGACAGAAAAGCAGCAGCATAAAAGCATTAAATACCCTCCAGGAAGAGAATGGTAAAGGGACCATCAGCTGACAAGAAAGTTCAAAGAACTTCTGGAAAACGGGAAGTGAGGGAGGATGGAGATGCAGGCTTCACATTTCTCCAGTATTTAACAAGGGCAAATATTCAAAATCATGAGAAGTCAAAGACACTGCCCCAGATTATCTAAGCCCCCACTTCTCAGAGAGGGGTGAGGCTCTGGCAGAGGATGGCTGAGGTCGAGGCCAGGCCAGGGCCCAGGACTTCTGGGGCACCCCCTGTACCTGCACACCAAGCTATCCACTGCTAACCTGCCCCTTAACTTGAGGGTCTCAGAGCCTCTTAGAAGCACAAATCCTTGCCCTTCTACAGCAGCTGAGTCAGATAAGAAACAGGAAACCCAGTGGCAGACCACACACGGAGTCCCTGGGCTGACTCCTGCTTCCTCAGTCTGCTTCTTTCCTTACAGTTTAGCACTTCCCTGTACACCCTTTGGGCCTTGTGCTTGTTTTGTAGAGTATGAGATAAATAATAAACTTCAGAATAGCCCACCCATCTTCACTGATGGCTCCGGAATCCCAGAACCTGCTTTGCCCCCAGCAGATATCCTTCAGTGTCCTAGGAACAGCCACTATACCACTCCAGGAAGTATTCATAGGAAAAGGAAAAGAATTAAGTACATAATTGGTTAAAGGAAACCATTCAAAAACTATAAATGACTGCGGATAAAATAAATTTAATTCATGAAACCTTAGGAAAAAAATGTCATTTACTTCAGAAGTCATGCCCACAGGAGTGATCAAATGCACTCTGGTCAAGTTAGGTAAAAGCTGTTTGCAAATTGTTCAGAATCTCAGCAGATATGTGTAGAATCTTTAGCTCTTCGGTCCACAAAGTTTCTACCAAAGTTAACTGGTTTATCAAAGCCACTTCTTCACCCTTCATATGAGAAACCTGAAAGTGAGTTTTAAATTATTTTTACTCCCAGTAATGTCTTCATACAAATGAGCTGATTTCTCATTTAATTAAAGCATATGCTAAATAAAAACATAAATGGGAAACAGTACTTGAAAATCTCTTAACAAGAAGTCCTATTGGGTAGATTGAAATAGTGGTGGTCAATGAGAGGGAAGGGTAAGGGATATGGGATATATGAGTTCTTTTTTTTTTATTTCTTTTTCTAGAGTGATGTATATGTTCTAAAAAAATGATTACAGTGAAGAATACACAACTATTTGATAATATTGTGAGCCACTGATTGTACAATATGGTTGGACTTACATGTGGATATTTCTTAGTAAAAATATTTTTTAAAACAAGAAATCCTGTAATATTTCTACTTATTAAAATGTGTTGATCCAGGGCCACAGTCAAAAACTGAGATTATACCAGCATTCATTTAATTAAGACACTTTACAAGGCTCTTACAAAGTACAATATCCCTTTCCAGCATGTACAAAACAAATTAACTTTAATCAAAACATTTATTTAAGAAATGTCAAATTCTAAAAACATACCTTTTGAAGCATAGTATTAGCCTCCTCTATGAAATAATAGCATATTTTCTGGCTTATGTCCAAACTTGTCTTCTCATTTGTATCTGAAATTACTTCACCAAGGAGTATTTTTTTCCAGCATGTGCTAGAAGCAAATTGGTCAATAAGATAAAATTAGCAGGCTACAAAAAATAAAGAACTCTTTTACACTTCAACACACACACAAACTCTTCCAGAAGCATAATATACACCCATTGTATAAATAAATTCCCTAAAAGTTCCATGAATAATAGATGGTTCTACCCGCAGTTCCTATGTTGAAGCAGGTGAGGTAGATAAGAAGTGAAAATGGGGCAGTGTTAGGAGAAGTAACCGAAAATAAAATGCAAGAAGAGTAGGTACTTTTTGCAAAGAGACTGAATTTTATCATCGTAATCCTGTGCCTGGCACATAAGTAGTGGTATCACATCTATCAGCCATGGAAATAAAGCAAGAGAGAGCAGGAAGACAAGTATACAGCATAAGAGCTAAAGGAACAAAGGGGGCCCAGCTTTGTCCTTCTCTCCAAGTAAAAAAAGGCAAACTGGGCAGAACATTTTCACAAAGTAAAATGTTTTCCATATGGAAGAACGAATCTACAGTCAAGTCTTTCTCTACATGGAGGTCTTTCCAGTTTTATACTATTAAAATGTGCAGGGGGCAGTGCAATGGTGGCTCAGTGGCAGAATTCTCACCTGCCATGCCAAAGACCCAGGTTCAATTCCTGGATCCTGACCATACTAAAAAAAAAAAAAGAAGAAGGGTATAGGAAACGAGGTTCGGTGGGCAAGGGATAGGGTCAAGTTCCTGCAGGCAGAAAAGTTTAGGTCTGTTAAGGTAGGCAAGAAGGAACCCTGTGAGGGTTAGATTCTGATAACAACTTGGCCAAGTTGCTGAGAGGATATCTGTGGCTGGTTGATAAACCAGAAGGCTGGTGTATTAAATCATCAGTCAGTTGATTGCATCAGTGGCTAATTACATCTGCGATCAACTAAAGGTGTCTCCCACAATTAGATAATAAAATCAGCTGAAGGCTTTTAAGGAAGGTCTTTTTCACTGCTTTTTCAGCCAACAAGCCTGTCCTGTGAAGTTCATCCAGACCCTACATCAGAGCTGCCAATTTCACAGCCTGCCCTACGGATCTTGGACTCTTCCATTCCCACAGTTGCATGAGACACCTTTATAAATCTCATATTTACAGATCTCTCCTGTTGGTTCTGTTTCTCTAGAGAACCCTGACTAGCATAGAGCCAAAACAGGATGCTGAGCCAGAAGGTCAAGAGCCAAATATATACACTAGGAAGAAGCACTAACCAGGAAGAAAGATGATGGAGGAACAGATTCTGGATGCAGAGAATTCAGAAGCATAATCTGGCCTAGAATGGACCAGGTAAAATGCCTGTGGAAATTTAAGAAGCCAGTTAGAAATGCACAACAACTCATAAGATGCAACAAAGAACAGTCTTAGAAAGTTTTCAGCATTAAAGGCAATGGTTGAAATCCCAGGAATACACAGATTCTCAGAAAAGAAAGTTACTACGTGCCAGGCCCAGCATTTTCGTAATTTATTCTTCACAATGACCTTGTTAAGAAAGCACTTAGAACACAAAAAAACTTGAGAATCAGGAAGTTAAGGAACACTCTACATGACAAAGCTAGTGAGGCAGGAATAGTGTGTAAGCACACAAATGGCAGAATCCCAACCCCACACTTTAATTGCCACACCACACTGACCCTTTAGAAATGATTCAAAGAGAAGAAAAATGGGCCTAAGCATGATCTTTAGGAAACATTCAGTTATTTAATTTTAGGTTGAAGCACCTGATAGGAACTCATATCTTGTTTCAAGAAGGATTTAAAGAAGCTTTCATGAATCCACACAAGCTGAATGAATGGGGAAAACAAGAGAGGAAAAACAGGAGGAAGAGTGAAGATATTACTACGAACAGCATCAGTGAGAAACTGCATGCCTTAAAACCCTGTGTATATGGGTGGACCGCAAATTTGCCTCTCAGCTTTCTAGCAAATAATAAACAGGAAACAATCAGTTACAGAATTCAGTGTCAGTAAGATAAAAATACACTATCTGCTGAAAGTAAACACAGGTATTTCTGTTGTTAAGACCAGGGAGAAATTTCACTCCCCGAGTCATTAAGGAAAAAGTCAACAACGCCAGAAAAGACAAGGGTAACAGGCAGCACCGTACAGGCACCAGCTGTGCTGAGAAGTTCTTTATCACATCGTCTCCTTCAGTCCTCCCAGCCTCTTTGGCTGGGCTTCAGCATCTCCAGCTATCCCCCTGAGAGCAGTGCTCTCTCTTATGCTTTGCTAAGTGCCAGGGAGAGCGAGATGCGGGTGTTCTAACAAGGACTGGGGTGAAGGAGCTCCATGCAACAGACAGTGCACGGCCAGATGGGCCAAGAGGAGGCCCAGCTGAGGAGGGACTGACTGTTTCATGGAACATTAAGGAGCTGATCAGGATGCCTATGTTCCCCGAGGGCTCCTGTGGCTGCCTCCCCCTGCAGAAAAATCTAGGCCTCTCCTCCATCAGGGACTCAGGATCTGCCCTGCTGCAGAACTCCTGGGTAGGAGCTCTCTTTGCTCCCAGGATACAACTAACTAATCTAGGCTGAGACGTTCCTCTGAAAGGTGCCATTGCTCACATTTTTTAAAGTGTTCACCCAGAACAATGAGCTTCAGATCTCAAATCAGAAAATAACTGATTAGAGACTAAAAAGCACTCTGAATCAGGTACTCTGAATATGGCTCTAAAACCTGGATTCCAGAAATGGTTAAACTTAGAAGTAAACACTCACTACATGGGCAAGCTACAAAATAATCCACTACAGCATGGAAAAACATTCCTTTTTTCTCTCAGGATAGATATTTTAATGTCAGCCAATACCCCCCAAAGTTATATCCAGATTGTACCTATAGAGCATGACCAACATATGTGGAACTTACAATTCTTCAGCTTCCAGGCATAACAACTTAAGAGCTGTAAGCAACCTCCAAGACGGTCCATCCCATCCAAATGTCAAATTTCTAAAGCAGAAAAACAAATAGTGGCAAATCCTTTATTTCAGTATTTTATGGCACCATGGCAAATGAATGACAAGTAAAATGTCATTTTTAAAGGGGTTCAAAACATGATGTAACCTGCAATCTCAGATGTGGTGATCTGAAGCTGGATGTAGCCCAGAAAAACAGGTTCTTAAATCTAATCCATTCCTGTGGGTGCAAACCTATTAAGGAGGATATTGAGGCTACTTAAATTAATCTGTGACCCACCTCATTTAGGATGGACCTTAATCCTATTATTCGAGCCCTTTATAAACGGAATGAATACAGAGAGAAAGCCAGGTAAAGAAGGAGCTAAAATCAATGAAACCCAGAAAAAGGAGAGGCTAGCAGATGCTTCCATGTGCCTTGCCATGTGGCAGAGGAGCTTAGGATTGCGGGCAGCCAATCTTCGAGAAGAAAGCACTGCCATGTTGATACCTTGATTTGTACATTTTCCTGGCCTCAAAATCCAATCCATCTCATGATATTTGCTTTGAGCAACCTAGGAAACTAAAACATTAGTCAAAAAGACAAAAAGGAGAATACATCCATAAATACTTAAGAATAAAGCCTGAATAACAGAAAGTTCTCTTTTAGTGTTACCAACACACAAAAAAAGAAAAAACAAGAATAAAAAGCTAGCTTCCAATTACTTTTGTTAGGAAACTGAACTTGGACAAGGGGGCCACAAGCAGTCACACACCACAGTGCACAGTGAGACAAGGGATGTAGAATTTGGACTAATCCTGGGGCTCAAACAAATGGATGCTCCCAGAGTAAGGCTGCCCTACTACTGGATTGTTTAAAGCCTAATTTCATCCATAGACTATCTGATAGGGAGAGCCTGGAACTGTCTTTATTCTACTTAGCATGGATGGAATCACCCAACCACCCATGCACCCCAAGTGTCTGGCCAGCACCCATGCTACAGAGGACAGGCTGGTCCTGTATTAGCCCAAGGCCATCCCTTCTAACAGATATTAGAGCCACACATGCACTGGACCACCAGCCAATACATTCAGGGCTGCCTTTTGGTACCATAATTAAACATTTCAAGCTATATCTTATGTCTACAGATTCGTTCTCAAAAGCATCTCAGAGTTCTTACGCTTCCCACAATATTAAGCACATTTTTACTGCACCTAGTGCGTGTTCAATAAATATTCACCCGCCAACTGTCAACTGATACAGAGTCAGGGAACAACTGCCACCTACAGAAAACTGAACCCTCAATTTTTTCAAGAAAATTTCCTGAAGGAATAATTCAAAAGAGAGTGAGAAATAACTGAAAGGGAAACTAAGTTTTTAAAGTTTGTTCTGCTCAACTAATGATACCATTGCGTGATCCTGGTGATGAACTGTGGAAATATGCACTCCAGCTGGGAGGACTGACTATCTTCCCAGAAGGAAACGTACTTTGACAAAGTTATCTAGGTCCTAGGAAGCTCCTCTCAGTCCCCAGCCAGTTCCCAGAGGACCACCTGGGCCTGGTCATATAAGCAAAATGTAATTGAGCCACTATTGTGTAAAAACATCATATAACCTGCATGCAAGCAGTTAAGACTAGAGAGAGAGAATCTTCTCCGGGAGGAGGATGCTCTGCTTCGCATTTTCCAGTCAAACCCCCAATGCTGTTTCCAGGATTCTCCAGCACTTCTCTTTGGGTATTGGTGCTGCCCTGCCTGATGATGAAACTATGTCTCATTTCTAATACTCTTTTGATTATTTTCCTAATAAATTCTGTTTTTATATCACTAAGTCTGTGTTGTCCATGGATCCAAGCCTCCAAATTAAATGGCCACAAATATCACATTGCTTTCGTGCAACAAATACTTACTCTGTAAAGCCATGATCCTTTAAAATAGAAATCTTTCTGTTCATCTGCTTATCTGTTGATGGAAGATATTTAACAAGTATATCTGTGTTAAAAATTTAAAAAAAAATAAATCAGTCTGAGTTTTAGGGTATAACCCACAGCAGAGTACCTTACCTTCTCAATTCACTTGCTTTCCCATTAGCAATCAAGACATGCATAAAAAGAGTTTTAACTGATTCACACACACAAAAAAAGGTCTAGGCCCCAATTCAAATTCAATGAGATCATTATTTAATCCCTGAAAAGCTATCAGGACTTCCAGGCAGGAGACTAAAACATCCAGCTCCTACCAGGCAAATCATGAATCAACCAACACTAAGGACATTAGCAGGCTGCTGGGATATGACAACCAACAAAAGTAAAGGCTCTGTTAAAACATAAGCAAATGTTTATAACATTAAGTTTTAAAAAGTCCAAATTCAAAACAGTCTAGATATTGGTGTTTGCAACTATAAAAGAAACTGTAAGTGAAGATGTAAAAACAAAGCACTTAGGGAAATGGTAGATTTTTCTATTGAAATTTCCTTCTATATTTCCATGATGATTTTATTTTTTTATGTAAAAAAAAATTTTTTTTGTTCAAATTAATTTATTTTACAAACTGGTACTTCATAGCCATCTATACTGAAGTGATCAGGATTCTGAAAATATAAGGCCAATCTCAGAGCTAGTTTTCTTAAAAACCTTGTAAGGCCCAGCCTATAGAATCAAATAGAATCACTTTGACTAAGTTTCTATTTCCATTAGAAATTATATTAAAAGTGCTTCAAATTAGGGTGGGCCACGGTGGCTCAGCAGGTGGAGTTCTCGCCTGCCATGCTGGCGACCCGGGTTTGATTCCAGGTGCCTGCCCATGCAAAAAAAAAAAAAAAAAGTGCTTCAAATTATAAACTTCATAAATTTCTGGTCATTTCTTCATAGTCTTGAAAACATTCTGTTGCTTCAGGCATGGGGGGGAAATCAATCAATCTTCTGTATGTTTTTTTTTTATTTAGGTGCATGGTCCGGGAATTGAACCTGGTTCTCTCACGTGGAAGGGGAGCATTCTACCACTGAACCACCCGTGTACCTCTTCCATGTGATTTTAATACCATATTTGGAATTTTCACACCATAAATTTAATAGCTAAATAATTATTTTAAAGCAGTAATATCAATGATAATGGCTAGTTAGTAGATCACATGCAAAAAAAAAAATCCCTGTAGCGCTGAATTCCAAAAACAATGACTACATGGTATCTCTGCAACTGGCATGGGGCCTTACACATAGATGGTGCTTAATCAATGTTTGATGTGTCTCAGTATAAAACTTTCCATTTTTTTTCCATCTATTCATATAAATATACTTATCTCCTTAACAGTTTCCCTTCTCTTCCATTCTATCTTTTCAACAAATGTAACAGAGTTTTTCTCATTTCTCATCCTTAGCGTCAGTCTTTTGTTTTACTTCAACACTGAATCTGCACAGTTAATAAGAGTAAGGCTAGCCCTACCTAGGAGAATATAAAGAATGTCTATATGCATTAACGTTTTGCTATTTCTATGAAAACTTAAAATAACGACACCTCTAGATGGGAAAAAATACAAAAATCACTTAAGTGATAAGCCAAAGTTGATTCCAACCTTTTGAGACATAAACACAAGAATGAGGATTACAGACGGCCACAAATCCATATTCCAAGAACAGTCGCTGGTTATCATGAGGGCCGTAACAGATAAATACCTCTTCATGTTTTCTACATCTTGAAGCCGTTCTAATTTCATAACAGCGTGTTTCTTCATTAAATGCCGCTTTTACCTACAAAGAAAAAATTTTCAAGGTTTTTGTAAAGTATAAAACTAAACAGCTGGGCGGGCCGCGGTGGCTCAGCGGGCAAGAGTGCTTGCCTGCCATGCCGGAGGACCCCGGTTCGATTCCCGGCCCCAGCCCATGTAAAAAACAAACAAACAAACAAAATATAATAAAACAAGAAAATGTTTAAAGATGTTTCCCTTTCTTCCTCCCTTCCTTCCTTCTCTCTGTCTTTCCTTCCCTTCCTCCCTCTCTCTTTAAAAAAAAAAAAAAAAAAAAAAAAAAACTAAACAGCTCATCAGTTATGTATTTAGGCCAAACACAGCTTTCAAATACCTAGCAATGAATTTAACCACCATGTGGAAAAAAATTGCCAAGTCCAAGCTTCAGCCTTTGAGCAGCGTGATCCTGGCTGATACAACATGTGGATTGTGTGATAATTTTGTTAATTAATCTATATAACACTGAAGAAAATACCCAAGAAGACCTAACTGCTCCCCACAGTAAGAAGTATGTATAAGCATCAAGGCTTCCTTGCTGAGCAGCAAATCCCAGCCAAGATAAAGATGAGAAACAGGCTAAAGTTCCTAGTTCTTTGGGGAACAGTTTTGCAGCATCAAGAGATTCGGGCCATGGCTTGGTGTTTCAGGCCAAAAGAAAGTTGAAGGTAGTTCAGGCCAGAGGTTAGCAAATCTTTTCTGTAAAAGGCTAGAAAGTAACTTTTTTAGCCTTTGCTGGCCACTGTTCAGTCTCTATCTTGCATTATCCCATTCTTTTTACCTCTTAAAAATGTAAAAACATTCATATCTCAGGCACTCCTGCAGGGCAAATGCCTATGGGCCTCAGTATGCTGCCACCTGTTCTTCACTGTAAAAATCACTGGTTGGGAATATAAATGTTCAACAGCCCCAGTAAATACATAACTATACCCAAGGAGACTGACTGTGTCCCCATGTCCATCATGTTTTTGCACTGCATGCCCTGAGAGTTATTTCATTGACATCAACCACAGAACACTCATCTAACTTCAGTTTTCCTGGTCTAAGATCATGAGAGATCATCTTCCTCCAATAAAACCAGAGCCCAGACAAAAGGATAGTCCTCAGCCTCAGAAACCCCATAAGGATCTCTTATCCCACCTCCCACTGGCATTCAGGCTCACCGGGAATCATCAACTTCTTGGCATATCAGGTCTCTAGCCAGTGCATCCCAAATGGGTTACATGTGAGTAGAGTATGGATTCCCCTTTGTCCTGGAAGCCAGGCCTCTACTCCACGTGCACAGTATACTTTCCTCCTCTGTGTGCCATGTGAAAAGGGCTAGGGAAGATGGGGACTGTGACTGTCTTCTCAGGGTGATTTTTAAATGACTTTCAAGTCGTTTTGACCACAAACATTTATCCATTCAGCAAACATACAGTGAATACCTACTACATGCCAGACTCTGTGCTGGGCGCGGGTGCTACAGAGAGGAATAAGCAATGCTCCCTCCACAGAGAATTCTGAGTGCAGGACAGGGACAAGTTCACCAACAGTCACAGCAAAGTTAACTGCTCTGACAGCCATGCTACCAGGTGTCACGGGGAATGAGACAGGAAAGCTAACTAAAGTTCAGTCCCAGCTCTAGAAGGAAGAAGGTGGATGCTGCATCCTGGGGTGCTGCATGAGAGGGCAGAGCGGAAAGGGAGGGCAAAGAGGAAAGAGGCCAGCAGGGGAAATGGGGTCCAGAGGAAAGACAGGAGCAAAACTACCGGCATGTTGGTCTACTGGTTTTGCTGTCTGGTTTTTCTCACTCTACAGTCACAAGTTCTGCATGTTTGGGTCAATCCTATAAGAACCAAGCACAAGTCCCTATGCCGTTCTGAAGGCGTTATATACTCCTGAAAAGCCATATTTTAATCCTGATCCAATCTTGTGGGAACAACCATTTCTTTTAATCAGTATACAGCACTGCAGGCTGGAAACTTGATTAGATTATCTCCACAGAGGTGTGGCTCCACCTATTCCAGGTAGGTCTTGAGTAGCTTACTGGAAGCCTTGAAAAGAGGAAACATTTTGGAGAAAGAGCCTAGAGAAACGATAGAAGCAACAGAGTCAACAGAGGGAAGGCTGACAGAAAAAACAAGAGCCTTCAGAAACGACAGATGCCTCAGAGCCAACAGAGACTGCATAGCAGAGCTGACACAGATGTGGACACGTGGAGAACAGAGACACCGACGTCTGGAGATGCTTGGAGCCCAGCAGATGTCACAAGAGATGTTAAGCAAGCCAGAACCTGGAAAGGCAGACGCCAGCCATTTGACTACCCAGCTGACAAAGGTGTCCCTAACCCATGGACCTTCCTTGAATTAAGATAACCTCTTATTACCTTAATTTGGGCATTTTCATTGCCTTAGACCTATAAACTTGTAACTTATTAAATTTCCCTTTTTAAAAGTCAATCCAGTTCTGGGTATATCGTATTCCGGCAGCTTGCAAACTAACAGAGTCCCCTTGTCAATCTCTCACCTGGACGTCTGGACTGTGATTCAGAAGATCCAGGAATGGAGCGAGCGCGTATGTGTCTGGCTCTGCGGAAACGCCTTCCCACTGCCTGTGCCTCATGTACACAGCTCTAGTGTTCACAGTGCACCACGCCCATAGCAAGGCACTGTAGTTAAAGACGCTTTCAATGGCCTCAGAAAAGAGAGGCTGCAGGGAAGAGAAAAAGTCTCTGTAGGAAGTAAAGATCTCCTGAACATGGGTTCTCTGCTCTTGGGCCTTTGCTCTTAAAGGTTTGGGAAGAAGTTTCACCACTTTTGGTTCCAAACACACAGGGCAGGTGTAAGCTTTTGGTAAAATCTCCAGGTACGGCTTCCAGAGAGACTTGTCCCCAGCATGCTTTTCTGAAACTAAAAAGGTGCACAGAGCCAGGAGAGGGGGCAGAGGAGGCTTCCACCTTTGAAAATTAAAAGCAGGTTTAAAGGAATTACTTTTATTCAAAACAAACCCAATAATAATACATAATAATCAATCAATCAATAATAAGACAATAAGCTAAACATATAGGTAACCTATTGGTCTGTTCTGCCACCAGAGGGACTGTGCTCAAACTGTCAACACACTCTAGCTTTACTTAATGGACCCATCAAAGTTTCTTCCTTCCTCAAGCGTTCCCTCTCTTGGGTACATGCTAATCTAAGTGCTCTGAGCAAGTCAAATTTAGGAGTGAGAAGAACTGACTCACAAGACCAAGCTCCATATTTGTTTGCAAGAGATTTCTTTTTGCAAACAACCTCTTTGCTTCCAACTAGACTCTCTAATCCTAAAGTTTTTGGTGCAAACCCATTTGAATCACTTGGATAAGGATGGAAAAATCAGCAGAAAGAACCTAGATCTGCACCATCCAATGCACTAGCCATTCACTACATGTGACTATTGAAACTAAAATTTTAATTACTTAAATTATATTTAAAATTCAATCCCTCAATCACATAAGCCACACTTTAAGTGCTCAAGAGTCATATATGGCAATAGCTACTATATTGGACAATGAAGAATTGAACATTCCATGACTGCAGAAAATTCTATTGGATAGCCTAAACCACACCATGAATATGCTCAAAAGCCTGGAACAGTTCTAAAGCTTTTATTTCCAAACTTACTGTGCTCTCTTTCAATTATATATTGCAGCATTTGTTTGCATGGCTGCCAAAAGTAGCTCATGTTTAATGAAAGTGTTTAGATTTCTAGACTGCCAAACATTCGACTTGGTATTTTCTAATGAAACATAAAATGTCAATTCTAAGAGCAGTCTTCCCTCTATACTCAGGCCTATAAAGATACTACAGCCCTCTTATAAAAATATACAAGGGTGCCGGAGACCTGCATTTGAGTCCCGGTGCCTGCCCATGCAGGGAAAAAAAAAATACACACACACACACACACAAACCAGGGGTAAAAAAAAAAAAAGGGTAGTATTTATATGGGGGCAAAATCTATACAATATCTCAACATTCAAAATTTAGAAATCCCCTCTGCTGAGGATCTCACTCCCTCTGTCTTCATAAAGCCCCACGAAACAAAGGCCCACCATAACATGTGGGAGAAAATAGTTCTCAACTGCCACTCTGCCCTCCTTTCTTCTATGCTAAACAAGACTTACTCTTTCATAATGGCAAAAGCTTTTCACGATTTAGGAAGAATTTAAGAAAGTACAAATAAAAGTAAAAATAACAGAGTCAGAAATTGGCATTTGTCAGAACCTACTGCTGTGGGAGGGACATGACTACTGTGAGTCAAGGCTCGCTGCCCCTCCTGTCCCATTTCATCTCCACTTCCTAATAAGTGAACGATCAGGATTCAAACCCACATCCCAAGCAGTCTGTTAAAAACCTTAAAAAAACAGCTGACAATGAATAAAGAACAAACTTCATAGAAGAGAGCAATCCTTTCAAATAATCTCCGATCTTGATTCACCGTAGAAAGGGCTGAGTTCTAGTGAACTATGCCTTAGATGACATATTTGTCAATGATAAAGGCTTTGAAAGAGAAGCACTTCCATCACAGGGGTGGGTGTACGGTCACTTACTTAGTAATGTAGGGCCCTAAGTAGCTTTTAATCACCGTGTCCGTGGTAAGCAGGCAACTCTCAGGCAAAGAAATAATCATCTGTCCCACCTTACCAAAAAGAAAGTAAAGAATTTTTATGTCCTGTGAGAATGAGCTTGGTAAAATCATTGATTCCACAATCATTTACTACGAACCCACTACGACCCAACCAGACTGCGAAGAGCCCACAAAGTGCTCACTTCCAACCCTGAATCTGCAGGCTGCTCCAACACCAGGTACTACAACCATAACAAGAATTAGTGGTTAGTTATGTCATTGAAACCCACTTCAGTCAACCTCTCACTTGAAAGGAATGTGAAGACACTTTGACAACTCAAATCAGATTGCTCCTTCACTTTCTTATGCCAGAAAAACAGTACTGCCTACAAGAAACAGGCAGAAACCACCCAAAAAGTCCAATCCAGTGAAATTCAGGTGTACAGTGACTATTCCAGGCTAGTTACATAACCTCTCTCTCTCTGGCCAACTGGAAGAAAGGACAGCTCATCTAGCACAAAAGGATCCAGCTTTACCATCTGAGTTTTTCTCACTAAGATAGAAACATAGAAGGAAAAAACTGAGATGTAAGGTAGCACACCAGAAAGGAATAAATGGCCAAGAAGCCAGATATAAGCCCTGCTTTCATTTTAGCTAGCATCTAAGATAGGTTAAAAATCTCAGCCAATCCAATTGCAGATCTTCTGGGTTCAATTTCTGGTGTCCTCATCTATAAAGCAAGATTAAGCCAGAAGATCACTACAGTCCATGGAGTTCCAACATTTCATGACTTTCTGATTTAAAATAAAAAACACTTAACAAAATGTTCTGTATCTTGATTGGAATTTATATCCCTTTGTCACCAAAACTCATGAAACTATACATTTCACCATATGTAAATTATGTTTCGATTTCTTAAAAGTTTAATTAAAAAGCCACATTTGGCAGTACATGTGAAACAACTGTCAATTACCATTTCATGAGCTAAACGAAAACTACTCAGAGTTATTACTGTATATATGGCTTGTATATTTCTCCTTCCTGACTTGAAGATAAATGTTTCTACTAGAGAATAAAATCAATTACACCTTCCTCAAGAATAAAAAAGTCATTTAAAGATAACACTTTCTAGGCTAGACATATATACATGGCTGGGTTTAAATTAAAAGCACATTAAAGAATTAATTTCTAACTTCACAGAAGATTTTTTTATTAGACGTCCTTTACATATCACAGAAAGAAGTAAAAGGGATCTAGTAAATTGTCCTCATCCCTCATTTAAAGGGGAGGAAAGAAGCCGAGAGGTTTAGGAGGCCAGCTTTGGCTGGACCCCCTATGGCTTACTGAAGGCAATGCCAGGACAGCTCTGAGGCCCCTTCCTACCACAAGCTCAGGGTCCTACTTACCCAACTCTGCCCCATGGCCACTGTACGATGCCACACCATACTGTGAGAGCAGCTCCCCTGGCACATTTAAAATACGCACTGACTTACTAAATTTGCTGTGGCAGAAATAGCTAATTGCCTCCCCCAGTATGCCTTCCCTCTTCCTCCTCACTAAAGGAATCCTCCTTGGAGGGCACAGTGCCCAGGAGGGGACAGCACAGGCCCTCCTCACAGCTAGCTGTGGCCAAGTACCTGACTGCTGGCTGATGTGATGCAGGCCAAAATTTCCTTAGCAGGAGAACACCTGCCCTTCTTCACCCCCTTGCTCCATCCTGCTACTGATACTCCAGGCTCCCCTGAACTCAAGGGTGTGGGGCTCCCTCTAGGGAGTGGACAATGAGCAGGAGGGAGTTTGGGCTTCCACTGGCTGCGGAACCACTACAGCAGCCCAGGTCTGCCTGGGTTTCTTTTACATAAGAATAAAATAAACTTCCATTCTGCTTCAGCACTGTTTACTTTGGGTTTGTCTCATATCCAGTGAAAGTTAAACCTAACTGATAGAAGTATCTTCAAACATATCCATTAGCTAAATAAGAAATGCTGGTGTTTCTAACTTATTTGATTTGAATTACAAAAACAAAGCAGCAAAGTCTACAGTGAGTTTCAAGGATGAAAGAGAAGTTCTGACCTGCAGGGATGTTTTACTCATCAGCCCTCTTCCTGTACCTGGGAAGGCAAAGATAGAAAAAGGTAAATCCTACTATATCATCAAGGTCCTAGAAATGCCATTTAGAATAAAAATTGTGAATGAACATCAAAAATACTCAGAGCTGAAGCTGGTTTTCTCTCACCCTTTGACCTGCAGGGGAAACAGGGTATCAAGAATAGACACCTGCTATTCTGGAAAATGCTACCCTCTCCTTATGGGTTTATAATCCTTGTGGGACAAAGTAAGCTGCAGAATCAGGGCCCACAGACCACCATCGACTTTATGTAGACCTTTCCTGGGACTCTCACCAGAACCTTCAAACTGGGACTCATTCCCCAGGGATTGCCTATCTGGGCTGGGGGGCCAATTCCTAACTCCCAACCAGCCTAATGTCACAGGCTGAGCCCTCAGGCTACCTTTACCCACTTTCAAACCCACCCAAGAATGGCCCAAGAATGACCTTGAGAACCCTTTTGTTGGCTGACCAGGAAGTCCCACTCTGTGTTCTAGAAAGCCTATGGACTGCATCCTCCCCTCTCCAACCAGGTAGCCCATAAGATATCCTCTCCTTGACCTGGCTGAGTTGCTTCCTGCAAGCCAAGGCTCTGGTGGGAGCACAGTCACCACAGTAACCTCATCAGCTGCACTAACTCCCCACCAGCTTCCTGAAGTTTAACCCTCCATGCCTAAGGCAATCCTCCTGGAACCACAGATGGAGTCTAAAAGGATGTCCAGATGACAACTTTTCCAGCAGGCATCAGTACATGACTATATAAGGCTTAGAATTAAAAGTATGAAATCTTTTCAAATTCACAATTCTCAACCTTTTTTCCTTTCGGCTGGGAATACAATTCAGCAAAAATCAATACCCGCATGACTATTGGGGAGCTCCCGGTTCAAGGCAGGAATTTCTGCCTCAAATTCTGAATGAGCGGTCTCTGAGTTGGGCTTGACGTACCTTAACTCTCATCTCCACACCCACAAGCAAACCATCTGCTCAGACAAAGGATTTTGGTTTTAAGAACTTATTTTATTTAATCTGAGTACCCACGGTGAAGTTAAGCATCTTTATGGACCGAAACCATTTCTGGAATCAATTACTAATGACAGGATTTTTTTCCTATAGAGGCATCCTTTAAAAGACACAAGTACTAATTTACATGGAAATTTCTCTCCAGATGTACATACAAACAGAACCTGGCATATGGGATAAGAACTACAAAATAGGGTTCAATATCAAAAACATATCATAGCAATCTGTGCTTACTTCTATTTTTATACTGTATATATTAAACCAGGTAGAAAGGGGCCATTAGGAAATTATAAAAGGAAAGCCTATTATAGACTTCAAATTGCCTTAAAATTTCACTCTCACAAATTCAGCTGGGAGGACTGGATTTGGCCAGTTGTTTTGGAGATGACAGGAGATGCTAAGGTCAGTTTCCAAAGTGTAAATTCAATGAGAGCCTAAAGACTGAATCTCACTTGCCACACCAGATGCTTGCCTTTTGCCTCTCCAAACCAAAATTAATTCCACAGAATTTTGTATATTTTGACCGAATCCCAAAACTGTTTCTCCTACAATAATTCTAAAAATACAGAAAGCACGTAGGGAAGAATCCTTGCCTCCAGACCTATGAAGAGTGAGTTCTGAGCACTGCAAAGTCATTTTCTTTTACCACCTCCCTGAGAATATACAAGAGTTAGGCCCAGGGAGTTTTTCCACTTTTAAAAACAGAAACTCTTTACTACGCCAAATTATAGATAAAGACTACTAATTTTCAGATCATTTAGTTCCATCTAAACCAAATATCAATTCCCGCTTATCATTTTAATCCTATCCTTCCTAGGACAAACTGATGCAGGTGATAAAGACAGGCCTTTGGCATGGTACACTCCTGGCCACCACTTTATCTTGTCTTAAGAAGCACTCCATCCAGTAAATCTAAGCATGTGTTTTTAATTGAAACATACACAAAACAGAAAGCTACACATTCCTTCCATTGTTAGAAAATTATGAGATGCTAACAATTATGTTTCATCACCATAAATTAGGAAAAGCCTTAACAGAAAATGGTTCAAGTCAAGCATTTCAGCCCCAAGTACCATGACTCACGGGGAACAATCTTACACATTAAGTCCCCTAACCCGGCTTGAGGCACAAAAGCTCAACAATTTTCATGAGGAATATTTGAGGAAATTAATTTGTTCCAAGTCAATTACCTAAAGGGATGCTTTAATAATTATTTTCATGGCCAAGGAGAGCATTTGGTGGCATTTGCCTTAAATTTTCTGTTAATGTTCATGGCCGACCCAGTGAGGCAGAACTACAGAGCATCAATTGCACAAATGCGTCTGTGCTGCAGCACCCTCAAACCCTCTGAAGAGCATCTTGGTCCTCCCTGGGCTTCATCTCCCTGGGTCTGAATACCAGGAATACCTGGCTTCTACTGAGCAAACAATTTAGTCTTATACACAGAACACTATGATACAGGTAACTGATCGTATCAATCGTGGGGGCCGCTGGAGAGATGAGTCATTTCCCAACTCACAAATTTCTGACAGGTGTAAAAGATTTCACAATTATGTCTTTTAGGTATATTCTTATGCCCAGCTTCATCTTATATTTCTATCTCACTCCCCTTTTTAAAATTTTTCATTCAAAATTTCACCACTTTGTACTTTATCCCCATAAGTCGCTTTAATTTATTTTCACAGCAAGGTGAAGTATAAACAAATATAATAGCTATAAGGCAGGAAAACTGACATACAAAATCGAAGCCATGCTCCTAGAGAGAACAGAGCCCAACTGCAAGAATCACCCATTCCTATCACCTAACCCATGTGTCTCATGTGAGACAGGTCATGAGAGTTAAATACCAGACTTCACCTGGAAAACAAGCAGGCGTCAAGTTTCTATCTTCAAACTTCTTATCTTTCAGCCACTTCTTAAACTCTATAAATTCAGGTTTGTAACTCTCATTCACTAATCAGGAGGGGAGAAAACAAACAGTGATTAAAATCATTGTAGAAGCACGTCGCTATTTTTTTTTAAATCTTGAATAAACTATCTCAGGCTAACAGTCATGTAATAAAAGGGAAGAAATTTCTTTTAAAACCATTTTTTTTTTCTGATTCTTGAGCTTTGAGAGTTCCTTATGTATTTTGCATGTAAACACTTCATCAGATATGGGATTTACAAATATTTTCTTCTTGTCTAGCTTTTCTTTTCCTCCCTTAACAGTGTATTTTGATCATATGATAGATCAATACAGGCAGGAAAATCACTTGATAAAATCTAAAACCCATTCCTGATTAAAAACTCTCAGCAAATTAGGATAGAAGGGAACTTCCTCAACCTAATAAAGAGCATCTACAAAAACAATAGCTGACATACTGAAAAACTGTGTGTTTTCCCCCGACACTGAGGACAAGACAAAGATGTCCCATCTCCCCACTTCTCTGCAACACTGTACCATCAGCCCCAGCCAGCGTGCAAAGGCAAGAAAAATAAACAAAGGCATCCAATGGGAAAAGGAAAAATAAAACTGTCTTTATTTGCAGAAGAGATGATCATTGTGTAGAAAATCTGATAGAATCTACAAAAGGTTGAAGGACACAAAATCAATATTCAAAAAAATCAATTGTATTTCTATATACTAGCAATAAACAATCAAAAATTGAAATTTCAAAAGAAATACAAACTGCAGTAGCATCAAAATATTGCTGAGAATACTTTTAAAAGACCTAAATAAATGAGGAGATAAACATTTTTTTAAAAGTTCCTGGTTGGACAATTCATGACTGCTAAAATGACAATTCTCCAAAAACTGATCTGTTGATTCAATACACTTCCAATCAGATTTCCAGTAAGTTTTCTTAGGGAAAACTGACACACTTACTCCAAACTCCATATGGAAATGTAAAGGACCAAGAACAGCCCAACCACTTTGAAATGCTGCCTGATTTTAAGACTTATTTAAAAAGCTACAACACGAGTGAATTAACAAAATGTGGTACACACATATGATGGAATATTATGCAGCAGTAAGACGAAATGATGTCCTGAACCACATGACAAGATGGATGAGCCTTGAGGACATAATGCTGAGTGAATTAAGCTAAACACAAAAACACAGATTCTGTATGAGTCCGTTTTTATAACCATGATAAAAGTCAAATCAGATGCTTATAATACAGATCACAGGGGATCTAGAGATATACAGAAGCTTGTGATGGGTCGACAGTTAGCTAATGAGTTTGAACTTAACTGCAAGGTAATAGACACAAGTGAACGATTCACTAGTGGGTCCATAAGTAATATTATCATACTGAAGGTGAACATGATTGAAAGGGGTCGTATAGACTCAAGTGTCCCACCAATTAGCACTACAAATATAAATTCTTGCATGAACTACTGGAAAGGTATAAATCTTGCACAAAGAATGTATAATTTCAGGGTATGGGGGGAAAATGATATTGTGTGCTCTGGGCTATGTTTAACAGGAAAACATCAACAGTATTCGTATCATAGCAATACCAGAGGTACACAATGGGGGGAGGTACAAGAGGTAGGGGATGGTTTGAATTTTCTACTTGGTGAGTGTGTGTTGACTGGTTATCATTTTCTTGAGAACAATGAAATTATCTAAAATTGAGAGTGTTGATGGACTGTTGACTTTGGACATTACATATGAGGCCCTGTAGATAGAGGTGGCTGAAAGATGCACTGACTGAGAAGTAGATTGGTGAATGATGACATACACATATGATCGAATATGGTGCATACAAAAAGGAATGCAGTCATGAGGCATATGACAATGTGAATGAACCTGTGGGAGATTTGGCAAAGCAAAATAAGCCAGAAACAAAAGAGCACATAACAGTTAATCTCATTTAGAAAATCCTTATAAGAAAACTGGGGCCTAGATTGTAAACTCCTGTAGCAGTCACATTTAGTCCGAGTGGTATTGTTATTTCTGGATTTGGAGAGGCTGTTTTATATATGTATATCCTGGTATTTAAAGAAAAGAATGAAGCCAATTGGGTCAGGACTGAGGTAATTCAAAATATAGGGGTAAGGAAGGCATTGCCTATATTTTAAAACTTTACCTACGCTTTGAGACCAAAGCAAGAAAGTTTTATTATGTCCAGAGCCTAGGTTTTCTATAGCACATAATCTAACTCAACCTGTCTGGACAGATCATTTAAACAATCCAAACATAGGAATTTGGATTAATCCTGTATAGTTTAAGGTAATGCCTGGATATATCCCAGAGTATATTAAGCAAATAATCAAAAAGTATTGGCAATATCCTTTAAAGGATGGGGGGCGGAAATTATGAAACTATTAAACTTTGCCACTGGGAAAACCCCAGATATTGTTCCAAACATTAGGGACATCCAAATCAATAGGCCAAGCCCTTGATCTTGAGGTATGTTCTGTGAAGATCATCTATATAGCAGAGAAGCTTAGCCTACCTGTAGGTATGCCTAAGGGTCATCTCTGGAAGACCTCTTTTGTTGCTCAGATGTGGTCCTTCTCTCCTCTAAGCCCAACTCTGCAAGTGAAACTATTGCCCTCCCCCCTACATGAGACATGACATCCAGAGATGAAAGTCTCCCTGGTAGCATGGGAGATGACCCTCAAGGATCATCTTCCTGGCCCTGGCATTGTAGGATCAACAATACCATCCTGACCAAAAGGGGGAAAAGAATCCTAACAAATAAGGTATCAGTGGCTGAGAGAGTTCAAATAGAGTTGAGAAGCTACACTGGAGGTCACTCTTACGGATGCTTCATTAGACACTACTATCTATCATAACTTGTCAAACCCCAACCAAAACCATTCCTGCTAATCCTGAAGAATACCTAGAGCATTATATACAATTCTACAAAGATTCCATATACTAGGGTAACTCTCCAAAACCTACAACCTCCAGATGGGTCCCTGGACCAGATAAGTCCTGAAATGTAAAGGGGCCAGCCCCTCCAGAACATCAACTAGTTCCATCCCCCATCCCATATTATTGACAACCCCTTCCAACATGAAAAAGTTAGAATAGGCATAGCCCAAATACCCCTAAAGAGTGGGAGAAAGATCAAAGGTGATGGTAAGTTATACAGAGAAGGATGGGTTTAACAAATGAGTATGAGTGCTGAATCGTTATACTCATATTTCTTTTAGTCTCTAGTTCCTTAGAACCACTAGAAATAAAAACCTAAAACTGTGGCATTGTAACCCATACCAAACTGATCTGTTCCACAACTAAGTCTTGCAATGTACTCTTGAAATTTATTGCTTTTATGCTTATATGTTATTTAAAGAGAAGGAGAAGTAAAACAGAGAAGATAGGATTTAACAAATGCATAGGACTGCTGAATCATCATAGTGATATTTCTGTTGGTCTCCAGTGTCTTGGAGCAGCAAGAATAAATGAGTAACTGTGGAACTGTAACCCATAACAAATCTTAACATCTGTTCTATAACTAGTTGTTAAGATATACTTGGAAGTTTATTACTTTTTTGTATATATGTTATATTTCACAATTAAAAAAAAGTTTAAAAAAAAAGCTACAATAATCAAGACAAGGTGGTAATGTCATCAAGTTAGACAAAAAAGTTCAGTGGAACAGAATAGAAAGTCAAAAATAGAACCATATATACTAACGACTTATTTTGGACAAAGATACAAAGGCAATTCAGGAGAGAAAGGAGGATCTTTTCAATAAATGTTGCTGTGAAAATTGGATATATGTAATCAAAAATGAACTCATGCATATCTCACATCATATACAAAAATTAACTTAATGGATCACAGACCTAAATGTAAAACCTAAAACTAAGACTTCTAGAAGAAAACATAGGAGAAAATCCTGTGGGTTAGGCCAAGATTTCTTAGATACAACCTCAAAGGCAAGATCCATAAAAGAACAAACTGACAAACTGAACTTCTTATCAAAACTTTAAATTTCTACTCTCTAAAAACTAGTTATGAAAAATTGTTAAGAAAGGAAAATCCAAACTGGAAGAAAATATTTGCATATCACATTTCTAATAAAATGCTTATATTCAGAACATATCAAGACTCAAAACTCAAGAAAAAGAAAACCAACAAACCAACAAAAAACATGGACAAAAGATTTAAACAGACACCTCACCAAAGTAGTGCCTATAAATATGGCAAAAAAGAACATAAAAAGATGTCCAGCACCACTAGTCATTAGGGAAAAGCAAATTAAAACCACAATGAGTTACCACGTCACAGCTACTAGGTGGGTATTACCAAAAAGACAGGAAATAACAAACAATAAGGAGGATATACAGAAACTGGGACTCTCATAAACTGCTGATCGAAACCAAAAAACAATCTGGAAGTTTAGTAAAAAGTTAAGCATACACTACTATATGATCCAGCCACTCCACTCCTAGATATTTACCCATGAGAAATTAAAGCATATGTCTATACAAAAGACTTGTACACAAATGTTCACAGCAGCTTTATTTGTAATAGCCCAAAACAGAAGCTTCCCAAATGTCCATCAACAGGACAAACAAATTGTAGAACATAATTTCAAAACAAAATAGAATAAACTATTGGTATACATAACAACATGAACTTATCTCAAAATCATTATGCTGAATGAAAGAAGCCAGGTTAAAGAAAAGATCATATGCTGTAAAATTCCATTTATATAAAACTGAATAAAATGCAAACTAATCTGTAGTGACGGAGAGCAGATGAGTGGTTGCCTGGTGACAAAAAAGCGAAAGATAAGGCGGGGAGGGAAGATTACAAAAGGAAACGAAGAAATTTGGGGGGGGTGATAGATATGTATATTATCTTGACCATGGTGATACTTTCATAGGTATATATAATTGTCAAAATTTATCAAATTGTACACAATAAACGGTGGTGTTTATTATAATTGTACCTCAAGAAAGTTGTTTAAAAGAAATAGTATGGGAACTCTGCATTTTATGCATGATTTTTCTGTAAACCTACAACTTCTCCAATAAAAAATGCAAATAATATGGCCCAAGATATAAAGCTTCCCAAAATGTTGCTGTTAAATTAGAGAAAAGAGTTTACAGTAAAAACAACTAATGAGTATGGTTTTTGAGCAACTATTACATACCCAGCACTGTGCTAACCACTATGGGGCATCTTTGGCATGTTTTTCACACTCGTCTGATGTGTTTTTCACATTCAAAAGGTTGACCAACTAGTTAGGAAACGATTTCCATGAGAAACAACAGAAAACCACAAGGTCCTTAAGAAAAACAGCCAAGAAGCATGATAGCTATTCAAAGGAAGTAAAGATTTCTGAGGAAGTGAAAGCTTAGCTCAGTTTTGAAGTCTGGGAAAAAACTGGACAAGAAAGAAGAAAGGAAACAGGCGTTCTAGATTGAAGAAGCAATACAGGGAATGGCAAAGAGGTGAAATGGTATGTTTAGGGAACAGTAAACAGAGATTACATCTAGGACATGGAGTTGGGAGCATGGAGCCCTTATAAAGGGCCTCTTGAAAGCCAGGCAGAAGGAGGGGTTCAGGTACCATGCAAAAGGGAATGAGGGGCTGCATGAGTGGTTCAGTGGTAGAATGAGGGAGACAAAGAATCAATTCCCAGCCCCTGCACCCTAAAAAATGGGGGGGGGGGGTGGAAATAAGGATCTCTGAAGGCTCCTAACCACACAAGCCACGTGGAAGCAGTCCTTTAGGAAAGTCAGACTGACTGCAATAAATGGGAAAGCGAGAAGGGAAGAAAAACAAGGGTGTAGGCAAACCACAAAGAGCCAGCGTGTTCCAGGGTACACGCAACAGAATGCAAAGGAAGAAGCTAACCTAAGATGGGCCAGGCGAGATTTAATAAGACAATGGTTGGCTACAGAGGGTTGGTAAAGAAGGACAAAGAGTCAAAAATTACTTCAAGGGTGGTACTGATACACTTGGGATTAACTAGGAGACATGTTTTATTAAAATAACAACTGCATTATGTAGAGCTTTTCAATGGTCAGAAACTTTTATACACAGTATCCTGTTCAGACTGGTTACAGTGAATATGAAATAAATTTATATCCAAACAGTGATAACCTACAGGTGGCTGGAGTTTAGGAAAGAGGTCTGAAACGGAAAACTTCGGATCATCCCCAGACAAGACACAGTTGAAGCAGAGTCAAATATGTTTGTATTTCACAAGGGTTTAAAAGAACATAATGGCACCATTATAAAAGAGCATTCTTTAAGAAATATTCTCCTTGAACACTTTCCATATGCCTCTGAGAAAAGCTATGTGTATTAACAGGCACCAATAAACAAAGGATTTTTTTTTTTCATCTTTGGCACCAAAAGGATCAAACTGTACCTCCTCTTGATTCAGAACTTCTGAAGCGTTTTCGCCTTCTGATCCGGCTCGTTCTCCCTCTTCCCTTCTGCATACTATAAATGGAGTTTCTGTTTAGATGCCAAATCTAAAAGCAAAAGCATCTTCTTTGACTTCTGCCTTACTTTTCTCTTGTATGATGATCCCTGTCCTTTGTACCTGCAAAGTTTTACATATTATTTGGCAAACTATTTCTCAGGAGTGTCCTATATACAAAAGGTTAACACTGTATGCAAAATCGAGATCCCTTGGGCAGTAATGAAATCTTATTACATAAATCCCTCCAAAATGGATTACTCTTGACATCTTTCTAAACGCTGATTAATCATGGAAACCCTCATAATTGAAAACATAAACATGGGCTTTGGTGACTTACACATCTCAATTCAAATCCACATTTACTAAGCGTGCACTTAACTTTACTTAGAAATAAACCTTCTAATTAAATATTGACTAGCCATTAAGCTCGAAGAGTAGTCATTAAGCCACCCTGAGCTAAGAGGTCTTAGAAAGAAAAAAAATCCCCTTTCAGAGTGAAGTAGTGATTTGTTCTTGGATGTCAAGATATAGAGAAAAATACAGTGAAATAGTTGTTTGCAACAGATAGGGAGAAACATGACAGCCTAGAAAGTAGAGAAACCAAAGAGATGTTATAAAATCTATATGGTTTTTACTAGAGATTTTACAGCTTTCATCTTTGGAAGCATAAAAACTGAATCCAATAAACACACCAGCATAATAAATCAATGTAGTAGTATGCACCAGTAACAGGAAGAAGATATATGCTGTCAAACTGTCCGAAATACATTAAGTGAAAAAAGGAAGTTGCAAAATAGTATAAATGAAATGACCCCTTTTGGTTTGGTTCTGAGCATATTCTATAAGTTTATGAAACAAGCAGATTTCAGGAAGGAAGGATATTTAAAAATATATCTTCTGTGCGAAGAAAGAATGGGAGGCAAGATGGGAGAGGCTTGTAGTTTTTGTGTCCTCCTATGCTGTGACATATATGTACATGGACATAAGTGACATAAATGTTAATATTACATATACACACATATATGCATTTAAGCATATAAATAGTTTTGAAGTCTATTCATTAAATAAAAAATAAAAAAAACAGGGAAGAACTAAATAACGAGTAAGGAACCCACGCTTCAGTATCGGTTAGTTTCGACCCACCGAAAGTTGGCGAGGCCGGCCCCAGAGCGCCAGCAGAGTGGTGGCGCGCGTCCCCTCCGGCGCCCAGGAGCCTGCACACGAGTAGGTGGCCCCACACTGACAAGCAGCCCCAGCTGCGCGCCACACAGCCACAGTGGAGCCCGGGTGACAGCCACCGCTGATGGCACCGTTGTCGTTCTCACAGCCGCACCCCTACTATCCACCCTAATGTCCCCGTTACACACCGGCCAGATGGGTATCAGGTCCCGGGTGATTCTGAATTCCGGGTCTTAGGCTCCTTCGTGACCCCCAGCGCCTGCGCAGCAGCTTGTTGCGTCAATATTCGCTAAATGAAAGCTCTCCAAAACAAGTGGGGCACCGTCGTGCACAGTATAATGCCAGACGTGGTCGGAGGGTCTCCAACCTGAACTTCAGGTCTCCCTTTCACACGGAAGAAATAACCCGGCTCGCGTTACCCGGACAACGGGAGAGGCCCGCCCCCAGAAGCACTTCCGGTTCACCTCGGCACCTCCCAGATGGCGGAGGTATAGGGCAGTCCCGATGCGCTTAGAAACCAAAAACAGCGCCCTAGACAAACGCGAACGAAGCGGGGTGCTGACGTCCGAGAGTCTGAGCGCGGGCACGCCGGCCTCGATACCTCAGCAATTCAAGTCCTCAGACACTAGAGGAGCCCTCGTATCTGCTGCGGGCCGCTGCCCGCACACGTGCGCATGCGCATCTTTTCCCCGGGGTAGCCCCGCCTGCGGAACCCAGCGGTCCGGCCCTTCCCGCAACTCCGCCCACCCACCCCAAAGCCCGGGGTAGGAAAAACCTGCGGCCCGCGGGTGGGCCACCTGGGCTCTGAAGAGCCAGCCTGCGGCTCCTGACGTTCAGTACTGGGAGAGAGAAACCTCCCAGCGTGTACGTGCCTGGCCCCTCCCCAGAAGCCAGGCCCCATCTGTCCCTTCGCCCGCCAAGTTCCGCCTCGCACCCGACCCAGCAGGCACCGGCCCGGAGTCCGACCCCTCCCTCAGCCTGACAGGCCTTGGCCCCGCCGCCTCGCCCCGCCCCGCCCGGTTCCCCTTCCCTGCCATGCAGAAGAATTTCAAATAATGTATGTAAATAGTCCTCCCTCCAGGAAGTGGAGCTCAATTTCTGCCCCCACACCCACCTTGATTATGCGCTACTCTTAGTGACTTGCTTCCAAAAGAGTATGGGAAGGGGGGAAGAAGTAGATCTGCAATGAAGAAACATGCTTGGCCAGGTGGTCCAGGTTAATATTAGTGGTAAGTCATGTTGATAGCATGTTCCTGGATATGATGTGATGAGGCTGCTTCAATTCTGTGGTTTTCTTCCACGAAATCTATAACCCCAATTCTTCCATGAGAAAAACATCAGAGAAACCAAAAAACACTTGACCGTACCCCTAAAATCTGTCAGTCATGAGAGACAAGTAAACTCTAAGAAGCTGTCTTAAGCTGTGCTTAGTTAATAGTCAAGTTCTATTGTTGGTTTCTGAGTTGTGATGAGTGTAACCATGGTCGTGAAATGTTAATAGGGAAACTGAGTGAGGGGTATACAGGATCTAAAACAATTTTCAAATGAAAAGGAAAAACAAATTGGAAATAGATGGTTCCCATTTAGGAACCACAATTCAGTAATGTTATCAAGAGTCAAGGGTAAGTCTCTTTCTGACTTTCCACATTAACATCCTTAGGGAGATGACTATTCATTTATAAATTTGTTTCATTCTGGTCTCAAAATGTTGCTGCAGCTGCAGGGATGACATTCCCACGCAACTAAATTTAAGAAAAGAAAAAAAGGAGCAGATGGAACAGGGACGTGTCTTCTATCAGAGAAGAAAATAATGTGGACTACCACTTTATAGATGAGAATTAAGTAAATTGCTTGAGTTACATTTCGACTAAGCAGCTCAGCCTCAATTTAATGCCAAGGCACAAATTCCATGCTCTAACCAATTTGAAAGGCTTATATAACATCTGAAGCAAGCATAAAATGTATGAAGAAAAACCAGTGTCAACTAGAGCTCTGTAACAGTAAGCAATCATGGGTAAGATAAGACCCTGTGAGCTAAATAATTTACACTTTAACAAAACTCTTATCCAGCATCTTTTATTTTATTAGTTTACTGTGAAACTGTGTACTTTCGGGCAAATAATAGCTTCAGACCAGTGGGCAGTAAAGATGAGAATTTATCCCAAAAGTTAACCTTCTCCTTATAGCAGACCAGATGGGCCCAACCATCTATTGCTTACAACTAAGGAATATCTTCCAGGTTAATCATTAGCAGGAATAAAGGAGATCTGAGCCTCCATCATTGCTCTTTGTTTTATTTCTCAAACCCAGACAAGGTGCTATATTTGGAGGGAATGTGAGAAACACACCATTGTCTTCAAAATACAGCTGTGACCTTGAATGAAGTTGGTCACATCTCAGTTGAAATGATCTAAACAAAAGGTCCTATCCACAAAAGATGTGCACCCACAGGAATGGATTAAAATGACATGATCTTTTCTGGGTACATACAACTTGAAACCATTAGACCTCCTCAAAAGATCCTACCTTACAGTGTGCACACACACACACAGGTAAAGGTTAATGCTTTTCTGGGTTACATAAAACACACAGGTAAAGGTTAATGCTTTTCTGGGTTACATAAGCTTCAAACCACCATAGTACAAAACTAAAAAGATAAACAAATTGGACTGGAAAATCAAGAGTCATGACCCACTTAGGATTTACCTTTTGAAATAGCAGGACCTTGACTAGGTCCAAGGTTCCCTGAACACTATGTGCTCTTGCTGACTGAATCCCTTCCTCAATTTAATCCATCCCTCTTCCTTCTAATCTGGCTCTCCCCAGCTACAGAGGAAATAGCTGGTGGTGTGGAGAGACGCAGCAAATAACAAGACATACAGTGGGATAAAGCTCTTAACATACTGAGTTGCAAAAAAATAAACTATCCCGAAAAGTTTCATACCCTATGACTCCATCTATGTAACATTTTGAAATGCCAAATTTGAGAAACAGAGAACAGATTAGTTGATAGGCAACAGTATTGGGGGGTTGGGGGTACAGTGCAAGTAAGGGATATGTGGGGTTACAAAAGTCCTGCATCTTGACTGTGGTTGTGGACATAAACTATACATGCAGTTAAAATGTATAGATTTAAATAGGCAAACAGATAAATCCACGTAAAATTGGGGAAATCTAAGTAAAAGTGGTGAATTAGCACTGTTAACATCCCAGTTGTGATACTGTACTATAGTACTGCAAAACGTTACCATTGGGTGGGCAGGAGGAGCGGATTTGAGGCCCGTCCGAACGGTTCTTGCAGCAGCGCAGGCAGCTGCCCTCACCCACCCCCGCCCCCGAGCTCAGCAGTTCCCGGGTTCTGCCGGGCGCGCCCTTGGGGGCGGGGCTGCGCCTGCGCGCTCTCCAGGGACCCCGGGCGCGCGTCGCAGGCTCGTGTCTGACGAAGACGCTCGGACTGCACGCGCCACTCGGTACCCAGAACCCGGAGCGCTCGCCCCGCAGGTGCCCCTCGTCCTCGGTTCTTCCGTCGTCTGTACCCCCGCCTCCTCTCAGGGCCATGTCGTCCTACAGCCGCGTGGCGCTGGTGACCGGGGCCAACAAGGGCATCGGCTTCGCCATCGCGCGCGACCTGTGCCGGCAGTTCTCGGGGGACGTGGTGCTGACGGCGCGGGACGCGGCGCGGGGCCGGGCGGCCGTGCAGCAGCTGCAGGCCGAGGGCCTGAGCCCGCGCTTCCACCAGCTGGACATCGACGACCTGCAGAGCATCCGCGCCCTGCGCGACTTCCTCCGCAAAGAGTACGGGGGACTCGACGTGCTGGTCAACAACGCGGGCATCGCCTTCAAGAGTAAGAGGCTGGCTGCTCGGGGGAGGGCAACACGGGACACGCTGCGGCGGGGTTCCTTGCGCCTAGGGGTTCGGGAAAGGGCCCAGAGGGAAGGACAGGAAGACAGCAAGAGCAACGACTGCCAGGAACGCCTTCCAGCTAGAGGAACCTGTTCCCCTCCCTGGCATAATACTGGGGAGTCTTTACCAGGTTTTCTTCAAGCACTTTCTGGAAGTTAGCCTGTTGAGTGAATTTTTAACTTTTTGTTTGAAGTAAACAAGCTATTGCAAAAAATACTGTAGAGTTTTATAAACCTTGTACCCAGCTACCCCCAAGGGTGTTATCAAAGCTATGGGACTTGTCAGGCTGTGCCACGATGGCAGAATTCTCGCCTGTCATGCCAGAGCCCAGGGTTCGATTCCTGGTGACTGTTCATGAAAGGAAAAAAAAAAAACAAAAAACAAACTATGGGATGTTATCAAAAGCAGGAAACTGGCATTGGTAGATAATATTAAGGAGGCTTCAGGCTCTACTCAAAGTTCATCTAGTTTCCTGTGCTATCGTTTTTTGTTTTGTAAAGTTCTGTGGAATTTCTCTGCATTACTATTGTTTACTAATCCTGTTCTCTTTCTCCCCTAAAAGCTGTTGACCCTACACCCTTTCATATTCAAGCAGAGGTGACACTAAAAACAAACTTTTTTGGTACCCAAGCTGTGTGCAAGGAGCTACTGCCCCTGATAAAGCCCCAAGGTAAGTTTGTCATGAAGAGGGCCACACCTGAGTGTCTTTCTTACTGGATCTGACCCCTGCCTGCCCCTGATCCCATCTACTAAGCTCCTGCTTCCTCTTATGGCTTGCTGGGCTAAGGTGGCCTGTCCTTGTGACTCCATCCTGCCAGGCATGCTTCTGCCTCAGGACTTTGTCACTCACTTCTCCAAGGGCTTCCTGCCTACTGGTCATCAGACCCCCTACTCTTTCTTATCCTTCAGGCCTTAGCTTAGCTGTCTGTTTTCCCCTCACACTTAGATTCCCTGAGGACACCATCTTTGCCCTCTTCCCCTCACCTCTGCTTCCTCAGAGTGACCCTGTTCAGGCTGGTGGACCCTTCACTGTCGCCAGTTCACATGGCCCTACTGAATCTCTGTCCCCTGCTCAGAACACTCCCTCAGCTCCAGACCCACAGATTTCTCTCCCTGCTTCTTTATAGCCTCTGCCGTACCCTCCTTTCTTCGCCCATCCAGAGCCCCCACATCAAAATGAACATTTCCAAAGGGCACTCGCCCTTTCCCCTCAGTCATGTTGGTCTGTGCCCCCACCATCCTCCCAGCCAGGATCCTGGAGGTCACCGTGCACTGTCCCCTTATGATCTTTTACCAGATCTTAAGATTTCACCTACTGTTTCTCCCCATTTCATCTCTTGCATCCCAGGTCCACCTCCAGCCCTCAGCTGTCATTTCTGGACAATTGCAAACCCTTCAAAGTGATCTCACTCCTTAAGTCCCTTCCTTTCCCTGCATTGTCCCTGCTTTCTTTGCAGTCAATCCCCTCCTGAGCGTCCCACAGGAACAAAGTCCAAGCTGCCTGGTATGGCTTATAAGGATATCCGTAATCTCCCTGAGTGCACTCAGTGTTCTGGATATAACTAACAGCCAAGGCACCATAGTTGTACCAAGGTAATGGGACAGGACAGAACAGTACCTGGTAAATACACACCAGTTAAGACCAGCAGGCGCATTTAGAAAGATCAAATGTGGGGCTTAGAATTGAGTACAAGCATTTACAATTTGTCCTCAAGTCTGCTTTGGCAGGGGTTGGTCCCTGGCTTCTCTACCCCCTGCTCTGTTTTCCCCGTCTTATTCTCCTGAAACCTCGGCTTTTTCATCTGTCTAGAGTCTTACATGGTAACTTTTGAATATCCCCTGACTCCTCTTCTCACACCAACACTTGAGGGCAGGTGACATGTTATTCAAATAATGCACCTCAGAAGCTGCGCTCTTGACTTTTGGCTGGGCTGTTTTCCCTACTTCATTGGGCCATGTTAGTTATGCAAACAAGGTGTGGCCTGGAATGGCTAGAGTTTAATGGGAATTTTAAAACATGCTCGGTTTTCACAGTGAAAGCGAAGTTTTCTTGAATTTTGAAATAGGATAATTCTTCCATTTTGTTGGGAAAAGAGTAGCCGCAGCAATTCATGTTGTTGAACATTTGTTCCATCTTCTTTGGAGTAAATATCTGGGAAAAAATCCTAGCCAAGATGATCTTGTGGTTAAACACTACTTGCTCTCCTGAAATTCAAAATCTAGGCTAGAAAGAACAATTGGAAACAGTTTGCATGTGAGCTCTTGGGGGGAAGAAAACACCAGAGGGTCAATTAATGATCTGTGAGTTGTTCCAAATAGAGGTGGAAGACAGGCAGGCTCTCCCCACCTTGAGAATTACAGAGGGATAACAGTTTATAGCTAGGTATGGATTTCTTTTTATGTGTTTATTACTTTAACGTTTTTATGTTGTTGTTTTATTATACAGTTACTCAGGAATACACTACCCACACAAAAACTTAGTAGTGATACAGGAAGAAAGAGAAACAAGCAAACAAAAAAAATTAATTTAAAAATGTGAAACTACAACGTCATCTACCCACTACCCACCTTATGCTGGGAAGCTCAGTTGTTTCTGTTTTATTCTTTTTAAGTTATATTTTGTGTATTTTTTGAAAAGTAGGTATTTCCTACCTTGATGTAAGGAGATCCTGCCTTTGAATTTTCTAAAGTCTGAAAATCAAGAGGGAAAATGATAGTAGCAAAGGTATCTTCCACCTGTAACATGTTGTGAATCTGAACAAGGTGATGGAATCTACATTGCTTGATGTATGTTCTAAGCATTTTACATATATTTTCCCATTTTACTGAGGAGAACATTAAGACAGAAAGGACCTCAAGGTCACAGGCACAATGGAGCTAGATATAGATTATGTGACTTCCAAAGCTAATAGTTCATCCGGCAACACAATGGTTTTCAAATACTTTTTACTGAGGAACCCTTTTGTCTTAGTTTACCAGGCTGCTGTGACATATCACACAGTGGGATGCTGAAACAAAGAGAATTTATTGGCTCATGGTTTGGAGACTAGGAGAGGTACAAAATCTAGATGTCAGCAAGGCTGGCAGCACTAGTGCTGGCTGCTGACCGTGCTTGAGGTTCCTTAGCTTTCCCATCCCATGACAATGTTATTTCCTTTCTCTGCCGGGATTCCACTGACTTCCAGCTTCTCCCCATGGCGTTCTCTGACCTGGCTTCCCATTCCTCCCTTTATAAGGCCCCCAGTAATCCAGATTAAAGTCCACACTGCTTCATTTGGCCACACCTAACTTAAAATAACGTCCACAAGAGGTCCTATTTACAGTGGGTTCACCCCTGCAGGAATGCAGATTAAGATTAAGAACAGGTCTAGATTGGGGTCCAGCATTCAATCTTCGACACGTCCAGGTGAAGCCTTACCTACAGTTCACTGTGACTGTCAGTAAAGAGGGCTTCCACTAGATCAGTACTTCATCTTTCTCTGCCCTCCAGGGTGTCTCAGGGAAACCCAAAGAGCAACAGGAAGCAGAATTACAAAAGCACTGCACCATATCATGAAAACCCCTTATCGGTCCAGAGACTAACCTAAGGTGCCCTTAGGCTTAGAAAAGATAAACCTAATAGCGAATGTGGTAAGTACAAAATCATTGAAGATCCAGAGAAGCCAGGTGTGGACTTTAGTCCTCTGCCTAGACTATCAGACCTTAGAATGTTTGGAGGTTTGTTTACCTAAGAGATAAGATAATGTTTACATACCTATCCCTTGTTGTCCATGGCCATTTGGCATCAGATGTGTGAGCTAGAAGTGCCGGGGCCTCGCAGGTATTGATAGAGAGCCATTGGGGGATCAGTCCCTCCACAAACAATTTTTGAGCAGCTACCTTGTGTATGTCCTGGAGACGTGGTCCCTGTCCTTTTGGAGGAAACCACAGCTTCCTGAAAATAAACGCCTGGTTAGGTACAAAGAATGGAACAGATGGACTGAAGTGTTAAGGATTAATAAGATAATTTTTACAAATCCCATTATCTCATAATTGAATGGGAGTCATTATGCCATGTATGATCTTATTTTTACCACATTCCCCTTCCTTTAGCAGGATGAAGCTCAATGCTAACCCGTTCTGTCAGACCTTCCAGAGATTTACAGTTAAAAGGGAAGTTCCCCAATTTACTTCAATCTCTTACTGATGATATGCACTCATGACTTTCTTTTTATATTTCAAATATTTATTCATTTTCAAATGATAAACCCATCAAATGATAGAATTTATACATTTTATTAATAACTGTATTTTCCAAATAAAAAAATTTAGTGAGAATAGTGGCCTTGTTTTCCATTTTAATGGCTTTGTTCAGATATAATTCATATAGCATAAACTTCAGCTGTATACAGTTAAACTGCATAAACCCTATACAGTTTAGTGGTTTCTCATATATACACAGAGAATGCAAGCATCACTACAGTGAATTTTAGAACGTTTTCATCACCCCAGAACAAAGCCCTTTAGGTATCACCTTCCTGTTCCCTCCATTCCACAGCATCCATTCATCTACTTTTTGTATCACTAGATTTGCATATCCAGACATTTCGTATAAATAGAAACACAAAACGTGGTCTTTTGTGACAGACTTCTTTGATTTAACAGGATGTTTTTGAGGTCCATATTGTAGCATGTATCAGAATTTCATTCCTTTTTATGCCAAATAATATTCCATTGAAGAGATGGACCATATTTTGTTTATCCAATCATCGGTTGATGGATGCTTGGATTGTTTCCACATTTTTGGCTATTGTTAATAGCGGCTAATGAATGTTTGCGTACAAGTTTTTGTGTGAACATTTAGATACTTGTGCAATTGCTGAATCATTTTATAACTATGTTTAGCCATTTTAGGAATGGCCAGACTTTCTGTAGTGGCTGCACCATTTTACACTGCCACCAGCAATGCATGAGGGTTCTGATTTCTGTCTATCCTTGCCAACATTTTCCATCTGTCCTTTTGATTATTGCCATTCTAGTGAGTATGAAGTGGTACCTCATTTGGTTTTGTTCTTCATTTCAGTGGTCACTAATGATGTTGAGCATCTTTTCATTTCCTTGGTGGCTATTTGAATATCTTTAGAGAAATAGCTATTCAATTTTTACCCATTTTTAAATTGGATGATTCATCTGTTTAGTATTGAGTTACAAGACTTCTTTATATGTTACAGATCCAAGTTCCTTATCAGATATAACATTTTCAAAAATTTATTCTCATTATTTCGGTTGTCTTTTCACTTGGGGGAGATTTATCCCTATATTTTATTCTAAGATTTGTATAGTTTATAGCATACAAATTTAGCATTTACATTTTAAATTAAGCATCTGAGAAATGCTTATGTCCAGCCCCTCCCCAGAAGATAACATAGACCTCATCTGAGAATTCAGGGGAGCATGAACCCTCTATTCTTGGCCCTAGTGCCTTGAGTGGGGATTCCCTACTCTGAGCTGGGAAAGGGAAGGGAGAGAATGGGTCATGGTTCAATTGCCATTAATTCTCAAGATTCTAACCAGTGCTTAGTAGATTTTCTTGAATCAATATTTCTTCATTTGTTGTATGCCCCCAAGACCATTTTTGGACTTTAAATGGTTGGTTTGTTGTTTCATTTTCTATAATTTCCACCATTTGCTTTGAGAACAGTGTAGCTTTTCACATTGCCGTTCTTACTTATTGCTTTTTAAGTGAAACATTTTAGTTCTATAATTTTAAATAATAAGACAAACCCTCAGAGCCTTTAATCCAGATTTAAAAATAAAAGGTACTTGCTTATAACAATAAAAAGTTTAAACCCTGTGTTGTACATAACATGTAAATAAGTTCTCTTCCTTCCCTCTTGGCTGCATGTAAGACGTAAGTGCTGCCATGAACTGGTTATTCATTTGTCAATCCTGGTCACGTTTTTTTACATAATGATTTTGGCTGTATTTCAGGCAGAGTGGTGAATGTGTCTAGCGTTGTTAGTGTCAGAGCTCTTAAAGCCTGCAGCCAAGAGCTGCAGCAGAAGTTTCGAAGTGAGACCATCACGGAGGAGGAGCTGGTGGAGCTGATGAACAAGTTTGTGGAAGATACAAAGACTGGAGTGTACCAGAAGGAGGGCTGGCCCAATACTGCATATGGAGTCTCGAAGATTGGTGTCACAGTGCTGTCCAGAATCTATGCCAGGGAACTGAACCAGCAGAGAAGAAGCGACAAGATCCTCCTGAATGCCTGCTGCCCAGGGTGGGTGAGAACCGACATGGCAGGGCCCAAGGCCACTAAAAGTCCCGAAGAAGGAGCGGAGACCCCAGTGTACTTGGCCCTTCTGCCCCCAGATGCAGAAGGGCCTCATGGACAGTTTGTCTCAGAGAAAAAAGTGGAACAGTGGTGAGCTCATCACACCTCTAACACAGCTCCATCGCAGCTCCATCCTTGGGCCTTTTTACTTTCTGTCTTCATTCTACCAAGCATACATTTAACACTTGTCAAAAACAGCCCCATCAAACACTGACTTTTAGCTGCCTAACCAATTCTATAAGTCATTTGTGATTTCCTCTGTAGTACTATATAGGGGAAAAAAAGGTGTAATTGCTGAAAATGAATGAAAATTTAAATGAATAAATAATTCTTTCTAAATGCGTGTTTGTGCAGAATGTTGTATGATAAACCAGCTTCATCTAAGAACTATAATAGACCTATTAAGAGTTGGGTACAAGCAAGGGATGGTATATCTAAGGGGTGGGCAGACTTTTTCTATAAAGGATCAGATAGTGAATAGCTTTGCTTTTGCAGGCCACATGGCCTCTGTAACAAGCACTGAGATCAGCTGTTGTAGCACAAAACCAGCCATAGAGAATTTATAAATTCTGGATTTCCCCCACAGACTATGGTTTACCAACCTCTAATAGATCATGAATCTGACAAAGGCAATACCTCCAGGTGTGAATTTGCCAGGTAATTGCTCATTTCAGGAGAACCAGTGCCGCCAGATGGTTTCCAGGTGTGCAGGAAGGGCCAGACACACAGATGTTGGCACAATCTGTGTTAGTCAAGACAGGAGATGACATTTTCAGAATGTCTGAAGTGGAACATTGATTTCCTGTCTGTCTTCTCTCCCATTTCCCTTCACTTCTGACTAAGTGTAGCTCTCCTACAGTGGTGTTTTAGTTTGCAAAAGCTGCTAGAATGCAATATACCAGAACTGGAACAGCTTTTACAAAAGGGGGATTTGATAAGTTACAAGTTTACAGTTCTAAACCTTTAAAAATGTCCACACTAAGACATCCAGGAAAGATAACCTTATTTCAAGGAAGGCCTATAAGTCAGGAACATTTCTTTCAGCTAGGTAATCACATGACTGAATCTGCTGGTTCCACGCTTCTGGGTTCGTTGCTTTCAGCCTCTGTTCTTGCGGGGGTTCCTCACTTTGCTTCTCCAGGGCTTGCTTTCATCTCTTGGCTTCCTTTGGCTCTTTCCAGGTTCTGGTTCGCTTAACACCTCTTGGCAACATCTTCTGAGCTCCAGGCATCACCAAGCATCTGTGTGTCTGGTCTTCAAGTATTGGCATCTGTGTCAGCTCTGCTCTGAAGTTTCTATCAGCTCTGTCCTTTCTGACTCTCTCCAAAGTGTTTCATGCTTTAAAGGATCCCAGTAAGCTAATCAAGACCCACCAGGAATGGTTGGAGTCACATCGCCAACTATTCAAAGGGTCATACCCACATTTGTGCGTGCCACATCTCTGTGGAGATAGTCTAATCAAAAGCTGACAATCTGCAGTGTTGAATTAGGATTAAAGGAAATGGCTGCCTCCACAAGATTGATTTGCAATAAAAGCATGGCTTTCTGGGGTACATAATACTTTCAAACTGGTACAAGTGGTTCCCTTTAAGATTAAAGGACTTAAAACAGGTGAAATCTTTAGGACAGTTCTCAGTAAATGTTAAGTGCTGCTGCTGTCTGGACAAGAGTCCACAGGCTGGACTGCTCCTCTCCTAGGTACATTGCCCCCTTTTGACTGGGACCAGACCCCACCTGCCCTCAGAAAACCAAACCGAAGGTATCCTCCCTGATTAGGTTGTAACACTGTTTCCTGCCTCTTACTACTCTGTGCCAAACGTGTTTGTTTGTTTTTTCTAACCTCTTTTTCATTGCTCACCAGCCTAGTTGTATTTTATAGATGAGGAAATCAAGGCAGGAAAGGATAATTACCCAATTCCCTGACTTTTCACCGCTTGCTCTGCTGCTACAAGGAATTCTGGTTGGAAATGTCCACTGAGCTCTCCCCACCTTGGACTTTACCTCTCTTCCCTTCCCTGCAGCCTGTATGCTGACTAGGGACCTGTTTCTTCATTCTTACTGTATACATCTAAGGCACATTGTCAGATTGGTTTATATATCTGTCTTCTGCACTTCACCAGGGAAGAATACAGCGTGAGGGAAGGTATTTCTATTTCCCATTCATATCCTTAACCTCAGCTGATGGACCTCTTGGTACTTTGAAGACAATCGCTGTGGCGCAAGGTGCTACAACAGTGCATCAAGAAACACAGGCTCACGGACACAATAGGAACTTTCAGCAAACGATCCCTTACTGCTTGCACACACAGCATAAAGAACTGAGAAAAGCACATAAACTGCTACTTACATAGCTGAAAGAGTCCAGATGAGCAGGGGGAGGTGTTGCATCATGGCCAATCTCCAGGAGTGGCTGAAAAAACTTCTCCAGCTCTGTGTTAGCAGTTGGCAGCTCCGTGTGGCCTACTTTGCACGAAAGAAGAGAGATCAGTCTATGCTGTATGAGTGTGGTTTTGATCCAATGGGGAGAGGGGTCCTGCCACTGAGAATTCCTGTTTTGATTAGTATTTTGGGCTGCTTTTTCTGGTTTCTAGGTTTTAGGCTTTTTTGGTTAGATTTAACAGGTCCTCTGCTTACCAGGCTACAAAATGGCAAAAGATTATCAAACACAAGGCCAGGGGAGCTGAAGGCAGGAGGATTGTCACTTAGTATCTATGACTTATGCAGAGAAGGCAGTGGGGTAGGTGAGGTCTGGGAAATAGCTACTAAACAGTTGTTTATGACTTCCCTAACAATTGCCTTGCTCATTGAACAGTGGACTTGCTACATTGAAGGTTCGCAAGTTAATGAAAATACAGTCCTGTCTCCAGAGTTCACAACATAGTGGAGGAAAATACACATATACAGATAGCTATAATGCTATGGAGTAAAGGAGAGGTATTATAAAAATGGAATAAAGAATTTGTACAAGTTCAGAGGAGGGGTGGTCTTTTGTGCCAAGTTGAAATCCTTTTAAAACGGGGCTTGGAATCCATATAAAAGTGTGGCCCATTCCAGTCACTGATGGGTGTGGGGGTGGGAAATGCCCTGCAGTAGTGTGGGCATGAAGCAAAGTGTGGATGAGGGAGGGCCCAGATGGTTGGAAGAGTGGATGATTTATTTGAAGACTAGGGGTATTTGGAGACAAGGAATAGGCATAAAGATTGGAAAGTCTTAAAATCCAGGCTGATGCTTCTGACTGGAAGTGTGGCACAGCCCATTTATAATTTAGAAGATTGTGCTGGTTCAGCACGAGGGCAGAAATTGGCTCAAAGAAAGAACATATTGACACAGGGAGACCCAATAAGAAAAATCCTTGCAACAGCAATACATGATTTTGTGACTCCTGAAGCCTAACTAGACAAAAGAAATAAGGAATTAAGAAGTCAGGAGAAAGAGGCTTCCGGGTCAAGATGGCGGCTTAATAACACGCGCCTTTTAGTTCGTCCTCTAAAACAACTACTAAATAACCAGAAACAGTCCAGAACAGCTCCCGGAGCCACGATAGTAACTGGACACACAGCGTACCCCAGTCTGGACCAGCTGGACCGGCTGCAAGCACCCCCAGAACCGTGAGTTCCCAAAGCTGCAGCAGCCAGTGCCCCTCCCCCACAGGCCACTTCCCAGAGGGGAAAGGAAAGGATTTTACCAGCAGCAGGGACTGGGCACAATCAAATGCCAATTGTGGAACTAATTAACAAATTCTGACTACTAAAAATAGGCCCCCAGCTTAGGTGAACCTGATCAAAGCTGAAGTTGCTGATTTTTGCCCCGGCACCAAGGGGGCAGGACTGACAGAAAAAGGGGAAAAAAAAAAAAGAAGGAAACAGAGGTTTTTGTGGTTGTGTATCTATAAAGGCTTGACTGCCTCTGGATACAGCAGCAGGACTTTTCAGGCTGCACTGCCCCAGGCATAGGCAGAAGTGAGCTCTTTTTGGGGACTTATCTGGAGCTTGTGCCTTCCCCAGGGGAGGGGTGAAGCCCCACCCAAGTGGAATCCCTCCATCAAGGAATTCAGACACCAGGGCTTGGTAATTTGAAGCCATTAAAACCAGCCTACAACCTCTCCTCTGTTTCCACCATGCCCCCAGCAGGGAGAGTCTGCCAAAGTTAAAGGTACCGCATCACCTTATGCTGGTGGGACCTGCAGTCAGACAAGCACCACATACTGGGTGGGATAAGAAAAACAGAGTCCAGAGACTTCACAGGAAAGTCTTTCAACCTGCTGGGTCTCACCCTCAGGGAAAACCGACGCAGGTGACTCTTTCCTCCTGACAGGAGGCCAGTTTGGTCTGGGAAAATCTGGGTGGGGTCTATAATATCTAAGTAGACCCTCCTAAGTGTGTGGGGGGAAAGGCACCACACAAGCAGGGCAAGAAACAAGAAAACAAGAACTGAAAAATTCTCCTCTGTTAAACAAAACTTAAGCTAAAGGTCCAGATAAAGCTGAACGGAATGTCAAAGAACAGATGGACAACAAATTCATCCAGCAAGAAAACCCTACGTAAAAGAAGTGAAAGCAATCTCCAGAATAAACTAATTAAGGTAATTAAATGCCTAGACACCAGCAAAAAATAACAAATCACACTAGGAAAATTGAAGCTATTGCCCAGTCAAAGGACCAAACCAACAATTCAAATGACATACAGGAGCTGAAACAATTAATTCAGAATGTACGAACAGACATGGAAAACCTTATCAAAAATCAAATCAATGAATTGAGGGAGGATATAAAGAAGGCAAGGAAAGAACAAAAAGAAGAAACTGAAAGTCTGAAAAAACAAATCACAGAACTTACAGGAATGAAAGACACAGTAGAAGAGATGAAAAAAACAATGGAAACCTACAATGGTAGATTTCGAGAGACAGAACGTAGGATTTCTGAATTGGAGGATGGAACATCTGAAATCCGACAAGAAACAGAAACTATAGGGAAAAAAATGGAAAAATATGAGCAGGGACTCAGGGAATTGAAAGACAATATGAAGCACATGAATATACGTGTTGTGGGTGTCCCAGAAGGAGAAGAGAAGGGAAAAGGAGGAGAAAAACTAATGGAGGAAATTATCACTGAAAATTTCCCAACTCTTATGAAAGACTTAAAATTACAGATCCAAGAAGTGCAGCGTACCCCAAAGAGAATAGATCCAAGTAGACATACTCCAAGACATTTAATAATCAGAATGTCAGAGGTCAAAGAGAAAGAGAGGATCTTGAAAGCAGCAAGAGAAAAGCAATCCATCACCTACAAGGGAAGCCCAATAAGACTATGTGCGGATCTCTCAGCAGAAACCATGGAGACGAGAAGACAGTGGGATAATATATTTAAATTATTAAAAGAGAAAAACTGCCAACCAAGAATTCTATATCCAGCAAAATTGTCCTTCAAAAATGAGGGAGAAATTAAAACATTTTCAGACAAAAAATCACTGAGAGAATTTCTGACCAAGAGACCAGCTCTGCAAGAAATACTAAAGGAAACACTAGAGACAGATATGAAGACAGAAGAGAGAGGTGTGAAGAAGAGTGTAGAAAGGAAGACTATGAGTAAAGGTAAAAAGAAGGAAAATTAGATATGACATATAAAATCCAGAAGGCAAAATAGTAGAAGAAAGTACTACCCATGCAGTAATAACACTGAATATTAATGGATTAAACTCTCCAATCAAAAGACATAGTCTGGCAGAATGGATTAAAAAACAGGAGCCATCTATATGCTGTCTCTACTCAAAGGACATGAGGCCAAGGACACAAATGGACATTTACACACCAATGTTTATAGCAGCACTATTAACAATTACCAAGAGATGGAAACAGCCAAAATGTCCATCGACAGACAGTTGGCTAAACAAACTGTGACATTTACATAAGATAGAATATTATGCAGCTGTAAGACAGAATACAGTTATGAAGTATGTAACAACATGAATGGACCTTAAGGACATTATGCTGAGTGTGATTAACCAGAAACAAAAGGACAAATTCTGTATGGTCTCACTGATATGAACTGACATTAGTGAATAAACTTGGAATATTTCCTTGGTAACAGAGACCATCAGGAGATAGAAATAGGGTAAGATATTGGGTAATTGGAGCTGAAGGGATACAGATTGTGCAACAGGACTGAATGTAAAAACTCAGAAATGGACAGCACAATATTACCTAACTCTAATACAATTATGTTAAAACACTGAATGAAGCTGCATATGAGAATGATAGAGGGAGGAGGGCTGGGGCATAAATGAAATCACAAAGAAAGATAAACGATAAAGATTGAGATGGTGTAATCTAGGAATGCCTAGAGTGTATAATGATAGTGACTAAATGTACAAATTTAAAAAACGTTTTTGCATGAGAAAGAACAAAAGAATGTCATTACTGTAGTGTGCTGAAAATAGATGGTACTTAATATTTTAAAATTTCAACTAATGTGTGAGACTAAAGCAAAAAATGTTTATTTGGTACAAATCTATACTTTGACAAGTGCATCTCCTAATATAACTTATGTAGATAGTTGATTGAACACCTTAAGTACATGGAACTTTGTATAGGATATGAGATTTTGTTGGTTTGTCCAGGTGATGCCCTGATGAATCCCAGAGAGATTTGATCAGTGAGTGGAAAAGTATTTGCAAAGTCCCCTTCGGGGAATGGTGAGAATGGGGGAAAACTCAACTTCCCCAAGTTGAATTCTTGATATTCTCACAAGCAGTGTGGACAACCAAAGCTATAGGCTGAGCCCCCAGTCTTGAGGTTTGTTCATATGAAACTTAACCCCACAGGGGATAGGTCAAGCCTACTTAAAATTAAGCCTAAGAGTCACCCCCAAGAGAACCTCTTTTGTTGCTCAGATGTGGCCTCTCTCTCCAGCCAACACAGCAAGCAGACTCACCATCCTCCCCCTGTCTATGTGGGACATGACTACCAGGGGTGTGGATCTTCCTGGCAGCGTGGGACAGAAATCCCAGAATGAGCTGAGACCCAACATCAAGGGATTGAGAAAACCTTCTCCACCAAAAGGGAGAAGACTGAAATGAGACAAAGTGTCAATGGCTGAGAGATTCCAGACAGAGTCCAGAGGTTATCCTGGAGGTTATTCTTATGCATTAAGTAGATATCACCTTATTGTCCAAGATGTAATGGAGCGGCTGGAGGGAAGTGCCTGAAAATGTAGAGCTGTGTTCCAGTAGCTATGTTTCTTGATGATGATTGTATAATGATATAACTTTCACAATGTGACTGTGTGATTATGAAAACCTTGTGTCTGATGCTCCTTTTATCTACCTTGTCAACAGATAAGAGGAACATATGGAATAAAAATAAATAATAGGGGGAACAAATGTTAAAATAGATTTAGTTTGAAATGCTAGTGATCAATGAAAGGGATCAGTAAGGGGTATGTCCTGTAAATTTTTTTTTCTGTTTGTTATATTTTTCTGTTGTCTTTTTATTTCTTTTTCTGAATTAATGCTAATGTTCTGAGAAATGATCATGATGATGAATATGCAACTATGTGATGATATTGTGAATTGCTGAGTGTATGTGTTGGGAATGTTTGTTTCTTGTAATTTTTTTTAATTAATAAAAAATTTTTAAAAAAGAGAAGTCAGGAGAAAGAGCCAATTCCATTTTAGACAAGATTTTGAAGTCCTGGCATGGTCCTGTTATATAACAGTGAGAAATGCAGAGCTAATGTTCAACAGAAAAATAGAGGCTGAAGATTTTTAAAAAATAATAAAACCTACTCTAAAATATAAGCAATATGTAAGGTTGGATTCAATCACTGAGAGATATTTCACAAACAAAAGTGGGTAAATGCTGATTGATGGAAATGCCCATATTTAATTGATAGAATGATGAAGATAAGATAGCAAGAAATAGGAAAAGGACCAGAAATTTAAAGGAATGAAAAAAAAAAAGCAGTGCCCTTTTGGGTGGATGCCAAGATAAGAGAAAGACTCTCGAATGAAGGCATTGCCATGGTATCTGGGCTTCCGAGAGATGAAAAGGGATGGGAACAGAGAAACGTGATTAGGTTTGGGTAAAGAAGAGATGATGTTTGAACAAGGTCTGAAAGGATATGTGAGGGAATTGGATCAAAGCCAGAGGAAGGTTAGTTCCACTGAAAAAATGAGAAGGAAAAAAGGTGAAGCAAACATTTCAAACCACACCAAACAGTCCCACTCTTCTCAGCAAAATGAGAAGCTTACTGAGTTAGGAGCCAAAGGAGGGCTGGAAATATGTAGATGCAAAGCCTGTGGGGTGAGATAGACAGAAAATGGCTCTAAAGAATTTTAAGCAATGGTAAGGGCCCATCTTTGTTGTGAATAACATAAATTTAAGGTAGTCTTGGACAATATAATGCATCAAGGTCACTTCTATCTGCAAGTAACGTAAATCCCTATTCAAAATGGCTCAATTATAAAAGAATTTATTATCTCCTATTGCATCAAGTCCAAAAATAAAGCCACTTTTCCCATAATTCAGGGGCTCCATTAAGTCATAAAAAAATCCAGGTGGGTTGGCTTTTATAATAGGGATTTATTAAGTTACAAATTTACAATTCTAAGGCCATGAAAATGTTCAAATTAAGGCATCAGTAAGAGGATACCTTCTTTGAGGAAAGGCTCCTGGCATCCAGGTTTCCTCTGTTCCATGGGAAGGCACATGGCGACATTTTCTGGTCCTCCCCAAAATGTCTCTGGGCTTCTATGGTCCTTGCTTATTTCTTCCAGGGCATTTCTGTCTACGAATTGTCTCCAAAATATCTCTGCCTTTTATCCTCTCATAAAGTACTCCAGCAAGGGGATTAGTACCCATATCGGATGGGCCGGGTCACATCTCCATGAAAACAACCTAAGCCAAAGTTCCCACCCACAACAGGTCAACCCCCGAAAGAATGAATTAAAAGAACATTGTCCTTTCTGGAGTAGATTCAAACCAGCTCAAAGTTCTTTCCACCTTTCTAGCTCACCTAATGAGCTTCTGCTGCTCCAGGCATCATAGACTTAACCACCAACATCAAGATCTTTGCAGAATATATGCCAGTTCTAGAAAATTTACAGAGAAGAAAGAATATTATAGATCCAATGTAATAACAGTTAGTAACTTGTACATCGGAAATATCCATCAATAAATACAAAAAGGGGACATGATCGTAGTTCAAATAAATATAATACAAACTTTGGGGAAAAAAATCACTCTGGAATAGAAAAACATGGTATTTTAAGTTCACATTTTAAATAATGTTATTTGTGAAGAAGCATCAGCTAGTTGTCTTTGTCTACAAAGGTATGTGTATGTTGCCTCTAGTTACTCTAGAGAATTCTTAATGGTAATTATTCCCACAGCATGAGAAATAATTAAGTAATTTCATAATCAGTGTTATAATGGTTATTATTTTACCATATGTTTGAAATTTTTATACATGTAAGTTTACAGAGCGAAGCATTGCATGCTTTATATGCTGGTATATTGCTACATGAGAAAATAAGAAATGAAGATGTGATTATATGTGAATAAAGACTGTTTGGAAGAATAGATGGCATAGAGACATGGAAACACAAGAACTGCTTCTATGTTCTGCATTTGAATTCTTAAACTTATTTCAAAATGAACATTTAAATAGAGGGACTTGTTTTAAGAAACAACCTGTTTGTTCCCCCATCCTTGCTTTCAATGCTCCTTGTCTTGGGAGCATTGGCTATTGTGTTCAGCTTTGTTTTCCCATTGGCTATTATAAGTGTTTATTGTGAATGATGATATGAATAACATACAATTTAGAGACTAGTGCAGCAGAGCTTCTTAAAGCATTATATTGGATCACCTGAGGAAAGAAGAAGCTAGATGATGGGATTGGAGGGGATCCTGAGCTAAAAAAAGACATTTGCAGATAATCTAGAAATCAATGACATCATCAGAAATGCCCACTGTTCAATGGGATTCTTTAATTCATAGGTTTTAGCTGCACACTGCAGGAGATGACAGTTCCAAGAAGGTACATTTTTGCCATCTTTATTTTTAATACCAAGAATGGCACCACCATTGAAGGATCTGTTGCTGTATTCCTCACTGACGGATTCTTCACTCCAAGGAATAACCCTTGGTGATATGAGTGTGTTGGCCACATAGGAAACTGATATCATTGCTTCTACCACCACCTGAACCAAAACTAAAATATAATCTTCCCAAGGCTTGGAGACTCCTCTTTTTTGTGTATTGCAGTAGGCACTCCGTGACGATGAGAAAAACTGGACTGAAAAATGAAAAAGCTCATGTTTATAAAGTGACCCAAAGTGTATCATCACCAAGAATTATTACTAGGCATGTTGACTGCTTTCATTGTTCCCATTGGACTAAATTCCAGGAGCATGAATGGCGGAGACATTATTTCACAGAGAGGCACAGGATGCTGGAATTGAGGGCTCTGTTTCAGTGTTCCCATAAGTATGAAGTGCCTATGTTTTTAATTCTCACTTATCACAAGATAAATTTAAAAGGTGAGTCATAAAAAATATTTTTCAATAAACTTAGAAGATGAGGTAATTTTTTAAGTATAATATTTTCACTTCTGAAATATCTTTTCTCCTGCTAATTCTGCTCCCCAGTATTACCTGCTATTAATAGGGGTTTGTGTGCATTCTTCTGGGGTATGTTCATAAACAATACGCAAGTAGTTTTGTGGAGGACCAAAATTTAGTTTCCCTTTTAACATTCTCTTAAAACCCTTGTTCTAATTTGGTTATATAACTTTAACCTCTCTTGGTGAAAGAGATATAAATTTATTGATTATACATTCTTCTTTAAGAAATCTTTATATTTGCTACAAATTTTCTCTGCAACAAACATGCTTCTATGTACATTATTTTGAATTTGTCCCACTACTTTATTGGAATAATTCCCATGAATTTAAATTGCTGGGGCAAAGGAGATACAACATTTACAACTTGAGTGAAAATTTAGAATTCCTCATCAGTCTTCGTTCCCAGTCCTCATCATTCTCTTTCCCAGCATTTGTGAATGAGAGTCCCCATTTCCTACAACTGTACAAATGTTATATATATCAGTATTTTAATCTGTGACAATGTAATATTACACAGAACATCAAGCTTGATCATCATCCGTCATTAATAGCCTATGATAGTTCACTTCCCTTTATGTTCTTCTTTTCCTTGGAGTGTTTTCATTTCTCTTGAAGTAGTAGTTAGTTTGTTACTGACTTCTAACGGCTCATTTATGATGCATGATATTAGTCTTTAGATTTTCATGCATTGCACAAAAAATATCATGTTTTCTTCATTCTGTTTTATTTTTGGTTGTACAGAAGTTATGTATTCATATGTAATCATTTTCTGTTGCAAAAAAAAAGAAAAAAGATTCTAACAGAAGGCCTATCCCTTTATATGCCTCTGTAAGACCTATGAAATGTTTAGTTTGCTGAAGTTGCCAAAAATGCAATATACTAGAAATAGATCGGCATTTACAATGGGGATTTGTTAACTTATAAGCTTAGCGTTCTGGAGCCATGAAAATGTCTAAATCAAGGCATCATCAGGGCAATACCCAGTAAGGCACATGACAGGTCTGCTGGTCTCTCTTTTGTCTCCCAGTTTTGTTGCTTTCAGCTTCTGTGTTCTCTGAGACTTTTTTTTTCTCATCTGTGTCTTCTCTTTGTGACTTCCGTCTCTCTTAGCTTCTATTCTTTCGCTCAATTTCATCCCCTTATAAAGGACTCCAGTAAGAGGATTAAGACCCAGCTAGAGGTGGGGGGGTGCACAGATGATTCAGTGGTAGAATGCTTGTTTGCCATGCAGGAAACCTGGGTTCAATTCCTGGCCCATGCACCTAAAACAAACAAAAAGAAGACCCACCTGGGGCATGCCTCCACTGAAATAACCCATAGAAAAGGTCCCACCCATAAAAGGTCTATACCCACAGGCATGGATTAGCCTTAAGAGCATGAATGATCTTCATGAATGATGCACAGCTTCAAAGCATCACACACCACTCTCTGCATCCCATAAAGACATGTTCTTTCCATATGCAAAATGCATTCATTCCTTCACAATGTCTCAAAAGCCTTAAATCATTTCAGTGACAATGACAAGTACAAAATCTCATCAAAATCAAGTATAGGTGAGGTCTGTCCTGAGGAAACATTCCCATATTGCTGTGGACCTGTGAAACTTAGAATGTTATCTACTTCCAATATACAAAGGAGGAGCACTCACAAAGTAAACATTTACATTGCCGTAGAGAGAAATTGGAGGGAAAACAGGATCATGGTTCCCAAACAGTTTTGAAAACCTACAGGTCATATTCCATTAGATTTCAAATTCTGAGAGTCATTTAAGCACATGGACTTAATAAAGCAGCAACCCCACCTTTTCTATGGACTTGTGCATTGGCCATGCTGTCCCAAAACCCCGGGGTGAAGACTCCAACATCTCCAAGTATTGGCACGATAGCCAGGCTCTCAGTTCCATCCATTCAGACATCAGGTGGCAGCTGGACTATAGGCACCACCCTCCTAAAACATCAGGGTGGCAGCTGAACTTTATGCAATCTCTTGGGCACAGACTCAATCCCCTCAAAACAGTGGGGTGGGGGCCAAGCTGTCCCCAACCCCCAGGGAATGTGCTCCCCTCTGTCTGAAGACTAGGGCGGCAGCACCCCACTTCCTGAACAACAGGACCGCCATGTTCTCTGTAATCCCCCAGGCATCTGAAAACCCGGGGTGACAACAATCTTCCTGCATCACTGGCCAAAAAGCTCACCTTTTGCAACCTCCGGGGCATATTTACCCTTTTCACATACTTGGGTGGGTCTGCTCTCTCAGCCTGAGAAGACGTCTTCACTCCAGACCTCAATTTCAACAGTTCTACCCTCACTCTGTCCCTTTTAGTCGAGACTATCATGGTTCCATTGATACAGATCTCACAAAAAGCTTGTCAGTTTCACATGCAATACATAGGAATCCCAACAGTCGGACAATAGGACTTTCCACAAATACTTTCTGTATAACTGAATTTCCAATCCTGACTTGTATTGAAATGACTGACTGGTTCCATATTCAGTTAAATCTCCATATGGGGTACTATTGTGTGGGGACTCACTTTCCAGAAGCTCAGAATTTTCCAAGATGTCCATTACCGGTGTCTTTGTAACCAGGAGTTCAGACCTCAGCTTATCCTTTTCTTCTCCCATTTTAATATAAGCTGAAAGGAGAATCCAGGCTACACTTTCCATATTTAGTTTGGAAATCTCCTCAGCAAAATATCCAAGCTCAACACTTTCAAATTCTGTCTTCCATCCAACATCAAGATTCAATTCTCTGCCACTTTAAAACAAGATTGCCTTCCTTTCAGTTGGCAGTCATACATTCATCATTTGTTTAATGGAAGTACTTTAGTGCCCATATTTCAATACCAACAGTCTCTTCAAAGCAATCTTGACCTTTTCCATCAAGCACCTCACAATCCTTCCAGAATCATTCATTTACCCATTTATAAAGTCATTCAAGCATTTTTAGTATCTGCAATCTCAGCACTCTACTCTTCTGGTCCCAAAATCTGTTTTACTTTGCTAAGCTGCTGAAAACAGATACAATGAAATGGGTTGGCTTTTAACAATGAGAATTGATCAACTTTGGGGGGATTGAAAAAAATGCCCATATGTAGACATCATCAAGGCGAAACTTTCTTCTGGAAGACTGACTGCTAAAGATCCTTGAGTCCTCTGCCATATAGCAAGGCACATAGAGATATCTGCCTCTCTCTCCTTTCTCTTTCAGGATTCGTTGCTTCTAGCTTCTTACTTCCATGGCTTTCTTTCTCTTTGTTTGAATTTCATTCTCTTATAAATGACTCCAGTAAGAGCCTTGAGAGCCATCCTGATTGAGGTGGGTCACACCTTAACTGAAGTAGCCTCATCAAAAGGTCCGACTTATAATTGGTCCACACTCACAGGTATAAATTAATTTTAAGAACAAGCTTTTCTGGGTTACACATAGTTTCAAACCACCACAGTACAGAATTGAAAAGATGAACAAATTGAACTGAAAAATCATCATTCGTGACCCTCTTAGGATTTGCCTTTTGAAATAGTGGGACCCTGACCAGGTCCAAGGTTCTCTGCATGCTGTGTGCTCACACTGGGTGGCTCCTTTATTCGGTTTAATCCAGTAGCATTCCATGTTATTACTGTAAAGGCACTACTTACTTCAACCATTTTATCCTTTGGCTTATACTGATCAGATCTATTTTTTTCTCACTTTTTCTCCTTTTGGTTGCCCTTACTAATACCCTTTATTTCTGTGCACTCCTCCAGACCTCTCTTTCCTGTCTTTAACAGTTCTTCTAGGGCAGTCTCTTGTTAATGAACTCTCTCTACTTCTGTTTATTTGTGAATATTTTATTCTCCCTCTCATTTTTGAAGGAGACCTTTGCTAAATAGAGAATTCTTGGCTGGAAGTTTTTCTCCTTCATTATCTTAAATACATCATGCCACTGCCTTCTCACCCCCCTCACTGTCTGGGGAGAAAGGGGCATTTAGTCTTATTTGGCTTCCCTTGCATGTGGTGAAACATTTTACTCTTCCTGCTTTCAGAATGTTCTCCTTTTCTTTGGCATTTGACAGTCTCATTAGTACGTGCTTTAGAGTGGGTCTATTCGGATATATTCCGTTTGTAGTACAATGGACTTCTTGGATTTGCATATCTATGTCTTTTAAAAGGGTTGGGAAATTTTTAGACATTATTTTCTTAAATATCCTTCCTGGCCCTTTTCCCTTTTCTTTTCCTTCTGGGACACCTATCATGCAGATACTTGTGTGCTTCATGCTGTCAATCATTTCCCTGGGTCCCTGCTCAGATTTTTCCATTTTTTTTCTCCATTTGTTCTTCAGTCTGTTCAAATTCAGTTGTTCTGTCATATAACTCACTGATCCTTTCTCCTTCCTCTTCAGACCTGCTTTTATGTGTCTAGTATATTGTAAATTTCATCTACAGTGTCTTTTATTTCCATAATATCTATTATTTTTCTATGTATTTTTTCAAATTCTTCCTTATGTTCTCCTAATGTCTTCTTATTTTCCTTTATCTCCATGAATATTTTCCTTCTCTGATTGGACATCTTTGATTAGTTGTTCCAAATTCTGTGTCTCCTCTGCCTTTTAATTTCTTCCTTTGAGTAGGCCATCTCTTCCTGTGTTTTACCATGCCTTGTGATTTTTTTTGCTGATATTTGGTCATCTGATTATCATGATGGGTCTATTCTGAAGGTTGGTTTCTCTCTCTTGTCTACGATTTAGTTGTTGCCTTGGTTTGTATTAGGGCACTGCTTTTCGAATGGGTCTGGAAAGGCTCTGAAAAGCACTGCAGTTTTCCTCTGTACTTTCCAGCCTGCCCAGCAGTTGGAGATGTTCAGAGCCCAGCAGCATCTAACTTGGGCGGGGCTGAAACTGTGCTGTCGCTGTTCTTCCACCTCACCTCCCAATATCTGGCTGAGTGTTGGGCTGTGGCCCCTCTGTGCTTGGGATGGGAGGCTCTCATAGTCTGCAGCTGTCCCCCAAGCAAGGATTGGGCCCCCTGCTGCTGCTTCCCTTGAGGGTGGGGGGTGGGTACTATGAGTCACAGCCAGGGTTGCAGTCTCTTTCCACGTTTCCTCAGACTCTTCATCCCTCACTAACTTGAGCCTTGAAATGTCCTCTCTGGCCCCCTGGGTTCCCAAATAGTTGATTTGGACCGTTTCTTCCTGGCTATTTGCTGCTTTGGAGAAAGAAGTAAATTTTGCCATTCCTTCCTTAATCCTCCATTTTGAGAACTCCTCTTCAGTATTCTGCCTTCCCCAGCAGCCTGAGTCCTGTCCTGGGTCCCTGTGGACCTTATGTAGGTGGGAGTCTGGACAGAGGTGGGGATCTCTCTTCCTGCTGTGAGAGATCCTATAGGCTGTGTCTGTGATGGGTGGTAAAAGTGACCCCAGCCGGTGCCTCTGGGTACGTCCCAAGAAGTGTGGGACCGAGTTAGGAAAATGGCAGTTTCATGCCTGATATCTTTCTCTTTCTTCGATTCAGCATTTGTGGTACCCTTCTCCAGTTTTTACCTTCTTCCAGACAAATAATATTTATCCCCTTTTCTCACTGAATCTCTGAGGAAAGGATTTCAGTAACTATTTTATGTTGCCATGAAGATAACATCCACTTTCACCCTTACTCAATTTAATCCATCCTTCTTCCTTCTAACCTGGCCCTCCCAAGCTACAGAAGAAAGTTGCTGGTAATGTGGGGAGAGGTCAGCAAATGGCAGACAAAACACAGAGTGGTATGAGTGAGAGAAATCCAGAACAAAACTCTTTATATATTAAGTAAAAAAAAAACAAACCCCCAAAGTTACACACTAAATGACTCCATCCATATAACATTTTGAAACGCCAAATTCAGAAATGGAGAACAGATTAGTAGTTGAGAGGTAAAAGAGTCAGGGAAGGAGGGACAGGGCAAGAGAGAAATATGTGGGGTTACAAAAGGGCAGCACTAGGGAGCCTTGTTACTGATATACCCTACATATTGATTGTTGTGGTGGATACAAGAACCTATGCATGTGGTTGAAGTGTATAGATTAAAAAGGGCAAACAGATAAGTCCATGTTAAATTGGGAAAATCTGGAAGATGCCAGAATAGGATAGTCTGAGTTCACTCCTGCTCCATGGAACAATGAGATAAGGGGCAGACAAATGGCCAGGACAGCAGTGGCAGGTGTAAGTGACAAAGAAAAGTCTTCTACATTATATAGGGAGGTCCTGGACTCTTATGCAAGCTTCAGCCAAATATTACAAACTGCCACAATATGGCAAACCCTAACCAACAATGTTCCTAAAAACCCTAAAAAATATCTAATGCTCTATAAAAATTTTACTTATTAATATTGAATTACTGAATTAGACTTCTCATCAGCAATGGTGGCATAAACCCATTAAAAAAAAAAGAACTGTTTCAAGTGACTTTGAAAAATACCGAAAAAAAAATCTTCAACCATTTTCTCAGTATGAACTCGTGATGTTTTTTTGTCTTAAAAAAATATGTGTTTTCTAGCTCTCTACATTGAATAGCCTAAACATTTTAACCAACCTAGTAGCAATTAGCACCCAGATTATGATCTCTAAATACCGTTTCCCACTAGAAGGAAACAGGGCTCCTTGGACTCCTTGGAGAAGTGGCTGATTCCAAGGTCAGGGATAAGAAATGTACAAATTAAGTCTTGAACATCTTCTCATAGCAGAAAAGAAGGCAGCTCAGAAAGCAGCCAGGGCTGCTATGACACATACCACAGACTGGCTGGCTTCAACAGCAGGAACTTCTTGTCTCTCGGTTTTGGAGGCAGGCATGGAAGGCATTGGCAGGCTGTGCCCTCTCCAAAGTCTGTAGCTGATGGGGGCTCACTGACAATCAGTCTCTGCCTCTGTCACCTTTAGTCTCCACCTCAGGCATCTGTTTCCTTGTCCAAAATGACTGCCTGTACGCAAAGGACGACAGTCACATTGGGCTTTGCTCCACTCAATTTGGCCTCATCTTAATAGACTCTTTGAAGGTCCTGTTTCTAGATGAGTCCACACCCAGAGGATGGGGGATTAGGCCTTGACGGTGGACCTCCAGAAGGAATCAGCCCTAATGTTCCCATTGATTTTAGCCCCATAAAGATATTTTTGCACTTCTGATTTCCAGAACTGTAAGACAATAAATTTCTTATAAACCACCGAGTTTGTGAAAATTTGTTAAAGTTGCCCTAGGAAATGAATATACCCCAGGGATACTAGGAAGAGCCTGGACAGGGCTTGCCCCTCCTGGCAATATCTTAGCTCTAAGTCTGGAAAAATGGGCCCCACAATACCTGGATGTCAGTCTGAAGCTGTGACGTACCCCAGAAAAGGCCATGTTATCTTTTTTTTTTTCAGGTGCATGGTCCGGAAATTGAACCTGGGTCTCCCTCATGGAAGGTGAGCCCACCCATGCACCCCATGTCCTCTTAGCCCGTTCCCGTAAGTGTAGACACTGGCCATGTGCCTTCCCATGTGACCAAGATGTCCCAGATACTGGCAGCATTCTATTGGTGCCTTGAGTTGGACATTTTCATGGACTAAGAAATGCAAATTGTAAGCTAATAAATCCCCATTCAAAAAGCCAATCCATTGCTGGTATACTGCATTCCAGCAGCTTTAACAAAAACTGAAACAACTAGCACATATTGCGAGAATTAGGTAAACTACCCCACCCAGTACCTGGCTCAGGTAATGAGTTAGTGAATATTTGTTCCTCTGCCTTTCTTTGTCTCTTCCTTCCACCTTCTCCCCCTCCCCAATCTGTAATCACACTAATAGCTAATGAGTGTGTGTATTTTCTACAAGAAAAAATATCCTAGAAAAACAATACCTTGTGTTATAAATCAAAGGGGGAAGAAAAACAATGCTAACAGTCAAGGTCTTTGCCGTATTTGTTGACATAAATATGTCATTGTTATCTCAGAGAACTGACCTTGACAAGATTATTAGTTCTTACTAATGCCAAAGGGTAAACTTTTTTTTTTTTAGGTCTGTTTTTCTACCAGGGCATTTTCATAGGTATTTTTAAGTTGAGATTATCATCAGACCAATAAATTCACTCAACTGATATTTTTTCAGGTAGAAGTGAGCATTTCAAACTAGCAGAATGAAAGTATGTTAAACTGGAAAATGTAGAGGGAGGGAAGAAAGGGAGAAATGAAGGAAGGAGGGAAGGAAGGGAGGGAGGGAGGGAGGAAGGAAGGAAGAAAGGAAAGAAAGGGTAAATTTATCTAGAAGCCCTCAATTAAAAAAAAGTTATATCAAGATGTAAAATCCTTCCCTAAACCCCACCCAATCTCCTAATTTCAATCCATAGCCTTAATTATTATTTACATAAAGCTGTTGACTTTTAGGAAAGTTTATAAATTTTTGAAAACCTGCACTTGAGTAATATATACCCAACATCTGTATTATATTATATTAATCTTTAGAGTTAGGTTCAGTGCTGTGGAGTTATTATTACTTCTTCTGTGAGAGAAGCTACTGATAAATGGAGCTCAAAATTTACAAGGAAGGGGTAACAAATTTGCAAGAGGGACCCAGAAACAGAAAACAATAAAGACCCATGCCCTCGTCCCTGGGGCTCAGAGATAGAGAAAAGGGACATTAATGACCCAGACCAAAGTCCAATGTCAGGGCAGGGCAACAATCCTCCAGATTCATATCACCAAGAAGTGGACAGAGGTGGACCAGGGCTGGCCTCTGTGCCAAGCTGAGACATGGAGAGACATCCGTGGTTCTGAATCTGAGATGAGGGACCTTGGGGTCCTCCCTGCCCCAGGAATCCTGGTGCCACGTCATTCCCCATTGAACGGTGGCATTGGGAGCTCCAGACAGTTTTGGCACCAAGTCGCTGTTGTCTAAGGGGTCACGAGGCAGAAGGAGTGGTGCTCCGGTTCAGACAGCAGTGGGAACAAGTGCTCCTGGGACTTCCCTTGGGGTAAGCGTCATTCTAGGGGGTTGGTGCCACTGACTGCGGCTCATGTTTATCCCAAGTTCCTGTCCCACGTCTTGGGGTGGTGGCCACAGGAGAGGCAGGATAGACTCCCGCTCACCTGCGCAGGTGAGCCACTGTAAATGTGCACTGCAACCACCAAGAGAAATGCCTTCCCTGCAGTGTAAATTCCAGCAATTTCCTCTCTGGAAAGAGGCGACTGACTTAAAGTTAATTGTGTTTTGTTTGTTTCTTGAAACTGGCCCTTCTTGTTTGCAGTATTTATTCTGTTTGTTTACAGATCTTTTAAAGGCAAATTTTACATACAGTGAAAGTACAAGTGTACAATTCAATGGGTTTTGAAAAATGCATACACCCACATACCCAACCCCTGTAGAGAAATATAGAATGTTTATCACCTCAGAGTTCCACTGCTTCTTTCCAGCCAATCGCCACTCACCTTCAGAGGAAACCATTTTTCTTATGTTGTAGTTTTTCTTATAGTTTGGCCTGTTCCAGAATTTCACATAAATGGAATCACACAGTATGAAGCCGTTTGTGTCTGATTTCTTTCCTTCAAAGTGGTTGTACTAATTTGTATTCCTGTCATCAATGTATGAAATTTCCAGCCCACATTTGTCACTGCTAATCTTTTTAATCCAACCCATTTTGTTTATTCCGACCCATTGTGTTTGATATCTTTTGGTCTTATTTGCATTTAACTGGTGACTAATGACACCAAACACTTTTTCATGTGCTTATTGGCTATTTGCATTATCTTTTCTTTGTGAAGTGTCTGTTCAACAGAATTGCCTATTTTTAAATGGGGTTGTTTGACTTTTTGTCATCAAGTTGTATATTCTGGATACAAGTTCTTTATAAGATATATAATTGGTAAATATTTTCTTCCAATATGTTGCTTGCTTATTCATTTTCCTAATGGTCTCTTTGAAGGATAGAAATTTAAAATTTTGGTGAAATATAATTTTCCCAATATGATGATTTCTATTTTCTAAAAAGCTTCTGGGATTATGATTGGGGTTGCATTGAATTTATAGATCAATTTACGGTCAATTGACATTTTAATGATACTGAATTTTTCCAGCCATGTTTTAGGTCTTCTTTAATTTCTCTCAGTAATATTTTGCAATTTTTTCAGCCTTCTATATCTTTTATTGATTTTATTTCTATGCATTTTATGTTTTTGAAACTACCAGAAAACATATATAATTGTGTCAAAGAATATAAATTGCACTTGAAAAGAATATGCATATTGCAGTTGTCTGGTGCAATGTTCTATAGAAGCAATTAAGTAGAGATAATTGATAGTATTGTTTCCATCTTCTATACCCTTTCAGATTTTTTCTGTCTATTATTCTATCAACTACTGACAAAGTAGTATTAAAAATCTCCAACTTTAATTAGAAGTTTTTCTTTCTCCTTTTAGTTCTGTAAGTTTGGGCTTCACGTGTTTTTAATCTCTTTTATTAAGCACATACAGATTTTTTATTGTTATGTTTTCTAACGAAGTGAACTTTATTTATCCCTGGTAACATGATGTGCTGGGTGTGGTTTTATTTCTATTTATTCCCTTCGGAGTTTGCCAACCTCTTGAATCCCTTGTGCTGGTTTGAAGATGTTATGTACCCCGAAAAAGCCAAGTTATTTAATCCTTTCGGTATTGCTTTTTTAAAATCTTTTTTATCGTTTCCATAGAGATGTGACCCACCCAATTGTGGGTGGTAACTTTTTTTTTTAATCATTCCATTCTACATATATAATCAGTAATTCTTAATATCATCACATAGTTGCATATTCATCATTTCTTAGAATATTTGCATCAATTTAGAAAAAGAAATAAAACGATAATAGAGAAAAAAAAGTTATACATACCATACCCCTTACCCCTTGCTTTCATTTACCACTAGCATTTCAAACTAAATTTATTTTAACATTTGTTTCCCCTATTATTTATTTTTATTCCATATGTTCTACTCTTTTGTTGATATGGTAGATAAAAGGAACATCAGACACAAGGTTTTCACAATCACACAGTCACACTGTGAAAGCTATATCATTGTTCAATCATCATCAAGAAACATGGCTACTGGAACACAGCTCTACATTTTCAGGCAGTTTCCCCCAGCCTCTCCACTACATCTTGAACAACAAGGTGATATCTACTTAATGCGTAAGAATAACCTCCAGGATAACCTCTCGACTCTGTTTGGAATTTCTCAGCCATTGACACTTAGTCTCATTTCACTCTTCCCCCTTTTGGTTGAGAAGGTTCTCTCAATCCCTTGATGTTAATTCTCAGCTCATTCTAGGGTTTCTCTCAGCCCCCTGATGCTGAGTCTCAGCTCATTCCAGGATCTCTGTCCCACGTTGCCAGGAAGGTCCACATGCCTGGGAGTCATGTCCCACGTAGAGAGGGGGAGGGTGGTGAGACCGCTCATCATGTTGGCTGGAGGGAGAGGCCACATCTGAGCAACAAAAGGGGCTCTCTTGGGGGTGACTCTTAGGCCTAAATTTTAAGTAGACTTGACCTATCCTTTGTGGGGTTAAGTTTCATGTGAACAACCCCCAAGACTGGGGGCTCAGCCGTAGCTTTGGTTGTCCACACTGCTTGTGAGAATATCAAGAATTCAACTTGAGGAAGTTGAATTTCTCCCCGCTTTCACCATTCTCCGAAGGGGGCTTGCAAATACTTTTCCACTCACTGGTCAAATCACTCTGGGTTTCATCAGGGCATCACTCTGGACAAAGCAACAAAATCTCATGTCCTACCTGAAATTCCAAGTACTTATGACGTTCAATCAAACTATCTACATAAGTTATATTAGGAAATGCTCTAGTCAAAATGTAAATATTGAAACAAACATTTTTTGCTTTAGTCTCACACATAAGGTGACATTTTAAAATATTAATTATCATCTATTTTCAGCACCCTGCAATAATGACATTCCTTTATTCCTTCTCATGCAAAAACATTTTTAAAATTTGTACATTGTACATTTCACTATTGTTATATACTCTAGGCATTCTTAGATTATACCATCTCAATCTTTAACATCTATCTTTCTTTCTGATTTCATTTATGTCCCCAGCCCTCCTCCCTCTATCATTCTCACATGCAGCTTCATTCAGTGTTTTAACATAATTATATTACAGTTAAGTAGTATTGTGCTGTTCATTTCTGAGTTTTTGTATCCAGTCCTGTTGTACAGCCTGTATCCCTTCAGCTCCAATCACCCAATATCTTACCCTATTTCTATCTCCTGATGATCTCTGTTACCAATGACATATTCCAAGTTTATTCACTAATGTCAGTTCATATCAGTGAGACCATACAGTATTTGTCCTTTAGTTTTGGCTAGTCTCACTCAGCATAATGTTCTCAAGGTCCATCCATGTTGTTACATACTTCATAAGTTTATTCTGTCTTAAAGCTGCATAATATTCCATCGTATGTATATACCACAGTTTGTTTAGCCACTCATCTGTTGATGGACATTTTGGCTGTTTCTATCTCTTTGCAATTGTAAATGATGCTGCTATAAACATTGGTATGCAAATGTCCATTTGTGTCTTTGCCCTTAAGTCCTCTGAGTAGATACCTAGCAGTGGTATTGCTGGGTCATATGGCAATTCTATATTCAGCTTTTTGAGGAACCGCCAAATTGCCTTCCACAGCGGTTGCACCATTTGACATTCTGTGGGTGGTAACTTTTGATTAGATGGTTTCCATGGAGATGTGTCTCCACCCATTCAAGGTAGGGTTGCTTACTGGAGCCCTTTAAGAGGGAAACATTTTGGAAAAACCCGAGAACCAACAAAGCCCACACAGCCAGAGTCCTTTGGAGATGCATAAAGAGACTGCCCCTGGGGAAGCCATTGAAGATGCCTGGAGAGAAAGCTAGCAGACATAGCCATGTGCCTTTTGAGCTGAGAGAGAAACCCCAAACATCATTGGCCTTCTTGACCCAACGCATCTTTCCCTGGATACCTTAATTTGGACATTTTTATAGTCTTGCCTTAATTTGGACATTTTCATGGCCTTAGAACTGTAAACTTACAACTTAATACATTTCCCTTTTTTAAAACCCATTCTGTCTATGGCATATTGCATTCTGGCAGCTTTTACAAACTATAACATCCCTAAAGCTATGTTTTCACTAAATTTGAACAATTTTAAGCCATTGTTCTAGTTTTCTAGCTGTCAGAATGCGATATACCAGAAATGGAATGGCTTTTATAAGGGGAAATTTATTAAGTTGCAAGTTACATTCTAAATCCATAGAAATGACCAAATTAAATCAAGCCTATAGATATGTCCAATCTAAGGCATCCAGGAAAAGATATCTTGGCTCAAGGAGACCGATAACATTCAAGGATTCTCTCTCAACTGGAAAGGTACATGGCGAACATAGCAGCATCTGCAAGCTTTCTCTCCTAGCTTCTTGTTTCATGACGCTCCCCCAGGGGCATTTTCCTTCTTCAACCCCAAAGGTCTCTGGCTGCATGGGCTCTCGTGGTTCTCATGACTCTCAAGCTTTCTCCAAAAAGTTTCCTCTTTTAAAGGATTCCAGTGAACTAATCAAGACCCACCTGGAATGGGTGGAGTCACATCTCCCTCTAAACAAAGGTTAATACCCACAACTGGGTAAGTCACATCTCAGTGGAGATAATCTAATCATGTTTCCAACCTACAGTGCTGAATAAGGTTTAAAAGAAACAGCTGCTCCCACAAGATGGATCAAGGTTAAAACATGGTTTTTCTAGGATACATAATCCTTTCAAACCAGCACAGCCATTATTTCTCCAAATCTTTTTTTCTGCCCCATTCTCTCTTGCTTGCCCTTTGGGACTCCATTTACACATATATAAGGCTGCTTGATAGTATCCCACATATCATAGAGCCTCTGTCCTTTTTTAAAATCTTTTGTTCTCTTTATTTTTCAGATCAGATAATCTCTAATGATCTTTTCTCAAGTTGTCAGATCATACCTGCAGCCATGTCCAATATTATGTTAAGCCCATTCAATTCATTTTTCATTATAGATGCTGTGCTTTTCATGTTTAGACTTCATTTGATTCTTTTTTATGGTTTCCATTTCTTTGCTCAGATTCCCAATTTTTTTCATTAATTTTGGCCATATTTTCCTTAAAGTCTTGGACATACTTATAATGATAATTTTAAGTTCCATGTCTGCTAATTCCAATAACTAGATTATCTCAGATCTGGTTTTTAATGACTTCCTTTTCTCTACACCAGATGTCGCATTTTCCTGTGTTTGTATTTACAGTGATTTTAAAAAAATTTTTATACTAGATATTGTGGATGATATGTTTTAAGGAGTCTGGATTCTATCATCATCCAATACCAGAATCTAGTATCTAGCAGGCAGTTAGCTCATGCTTCTTCACTTAGTCACTGGGTAAGAAGACACAGGTCTTCTGGAGGTCTTGGCCTAGAGCTACAATTTCTCAATAGTTGCACTGGCCAAAGCCAAAAAAAACAGTCACAAAGCCGGCCTGTATCCAAGGGGTGGAAAACTTGCACTCCATGGTTTGATGTGATACAAATTCCCGTTGCAAGAAGCATGCATACAGGGAGAAGAATTGTAGCCATTTTTGCAATACACCACACTTATGTCGCTTTGGGGAGTGTCAATTGGTATCGATTCTTTTCAAAATTGTTCAGCTATAATCTATTAAAGCTAAACTTATGTGTTCCCAATGTCCCATCAATTCCGCACCCAACGTATTCACAAGAGGAATCTGTGCTATGTCCACCAAAGGCATGAAAAAGAATGTTCATAGCCACTTTAATCATAATAACCCCAAACAGGAAACAGCCAAATGCTCACAAATAGGAAATGGATAAATAAAATTATAGGATATATATTTGATAGAATGCAAAACAGCAAAAAAATAAAAAATAAAAAATAAAAAAGAGAGAGAGCAAATACTGCTATATGCAACGATATGTTGACTGAAAGACACCAGACACAAAAGGGTATATGTCGTGTTATATGATTCTACTTATATGAACTTCAAAACTATACAAAACTAATCTATGGTGATAGAGGTTAGAAGAGTGTTTTTCTTGGTGTGTGTATATTTGTGGGGGTGATATTGGCCAGTAGGGAACATGAGGGACCCTGATGGGGTGTGGGAAATGTTCTCCATCTTGAGCTGGATAATGGTGTGTGTATAAAATATTCATCAAGCTGGATCCTTAAGCTTTATTTATTGTGAGTTGTACTGCAATTTTAAAATAATTTTTAATAAGCAGCTTTATTCATATACAAACTGTGCAGTGTCTCTTCATATAATCATATAGTTATGCATCCACCACTACAATCAATATGAGAACATTTTCATTTCTTAAAAAAAAACTCATATCCCTTATATACCCCTGTAGCGATGCTTAGCTTTGGTATAATGCCTTTGCTACAATTGATGAGAGACAATGTCACTGTCAACTAGAGACCTTAGTTTGCCTTAACTGTTTTTTTTTCATATGCCACCTTATTATTTTAACACCTTATAATAGTGATGTGCAATTGTTCTGGTTCATGTAAGAATTTTCTTCTGTTCGTACAATTAACCAGTCATCACACTCTATAGATTTTGCTGTTCTAAGTCCCATATTTTATCCTGTAGCTTTTCTTCCAGTGACATACATGACCCCCACCTTCCTCTTTCAATCATACCCACACTCACTATTGTTAATTACACTCACAGAATTGTGCTTCCATCACGTATTATCGTGTTATCCATTTCTGTATAGTTATAATCAACCTTATTAAACATTCTTTACAGATTAAGCACCATCTCTCCCATTCTCTACCCTCTGTCTGTCTCCTATAACCTATATTCTAGATTTTAACTCTTCAGAGTTCATTTAAAAAATTATTTTAAAGGCTACTGGCAATGAGAAATGCAAGTGACTGGGATTAAGAGGAGGGGAGGGCACTGAGGTAGGTTCTGAAAGTTGTCTTTAGCTACGTGGAACTTAAACTTGAAAGGGAGGAAGGTTTGAATGGGCAGAGAGAAGGGTAAGCTGGGCTCAAATGTTCTCACATCCAGGTCTACACCTTATGCCAATTTTCCAAATCCCCTTGACTCCAACCTTGTCTGTTTAGAATGAAAAGAGAAAAAAATTATAGTGAACTGAACAGATAGGTTTTATATATGTGGCAGATTATATATATAATATAAAATCTATATTATATGTACATGACAAATATTGCCTAAAAGTATAAAAACATGTACAGTCCAGTTTAAGGCAGAACCAGTAGCATAATTGTTGTGTTTCAACAAATTCTTAAAATCAGAGACCCTGCATCTTTATCTTGTTATCAACATGGTCTCACTCAATTTTGAAATGGAACCTCTCCTTGGTCACGTTTTTCTGTTGCTAATATTCTACGTCAACTAATTCGACCTTCGATTCCCAATTGAGATGGAGTCCTTATCTCTTCTCCCTCTCTAAATGCATATGTGCCTGTGTTTAACAAACATAAATTATTCCTTACCAACTGCTCTCCCTAAGACATGTCCATGCCTAACTAATTTCCCACTGAAGAATGTCCGGTGCCCTGGAGAGTTGATTGGATTGGGAGTTGGGAGACCTGAGTTCCAATGTCGACTCAATCACTGATTGGCTGATTGAGCTGGAACAAGCCACTTAAGTCTCTGAAAACTACTGTGTGTGTGTGTGTGTGTGTGTGCGCGCGCACACGCATGTGGCAAGGGATAGAGAGTGTACTGTGTGTGTGTGTGCACGCGTGCATGTGGTAAGGGATAGAGCGTGTACTGTGTGTGTGTGCGTGTGTGTGTGCGCGCGTGTGTGTGTGTGTGTGCGCACGCGCACGCATGTGGTAAGGGATAGAGAGTGTACTCTGTGTGTGTGTGTGCGTGCGCGCACGCATGTGGTAAGGGATAGAGAGTGTACTCTGTGTGTGTGTGTGTGTGTGTGTGTGTGTGTGTGTGTGTGCGCGCGCATGTGGTAAGGGATAGAGAGTGTACTGTGTGTGTGTGTGTATGTGTGTGTGTGTGTGTGTGTGTGTGTGTGCGTGCGCGCATGCATGTGGTAAGGGATAGAGAGTGTACATACAGGCTGGTAGATGGTTATAGTAACGAGATTGGGGAAACTGAGAGCCAGAGAACATGAATAGTTGAAGGCAAGGAGTAAAGGGACTTCATTAACATCTAAAGCTGGCATTAGGGCAGAAAGGAGAGCTAGAAGAGAAGATGGGCAAGACAGAGAGTGAGAAATGGGAGAAGAATGTTGAGATAGAAAGTCACATTTGCTGGCAAGTAACAAGAAGGCGTGATATTTATGAGTGCCTGCACTGGGCAAAGCATTACTATAGGTGTGAAACATGGCTTTTCTCATTTAAATCTCCCAGTCACCCCATGGAGCCCATGTGAAATCATCCCCATTGCAGAGATGAGGAAAACAAACAGTAGAGCAGGTAAGTCACTTGTCCAGGGCCACACTGCTACTAAGTAGGAGTCAGGAGTCAAACCCGGTCTGGCTTCCCTTCCTCATTGCACTATACCGCTCTTCAGTAATCTACACAGCAACATCAGGAAGTTGGTATTTTATGGGGAAAGGTCCCATAAATCTGGACGTTTGGTGAAACTGTCTCTAGTTCTGGTATTCTATCTTCCTAATTCTCAAAGGCCAAAATATAGGGTTGTCCTCACATTCACTCCAGACATTGGAAAATATAGGGTTGTCCTCACACTCACTCCAAACATTGGAAAATATAGGGTTGTCCTCACACTCACTCCAAACATTGGAAAATATAGGGTTGTCCTCACATTCACTCCAAACATTGGAAAATGAAAGAGCTGAGACTTCAGGAGTACTATGAAGCTATGCTGCACCCCAGGAAAAGCCTTGGTCTTTTAGTCCATTCCTGTGGGTGCAGACCTATTGTGGGTGGGACCTTTTGATTAGGTTATTTCAATTGAGATGTGACCCACTTCATACAAGGTGGGTCTTAGTCCCCTTACTTAGTCCTTACTTAGTCCCTCACAAGAGGAAAAAGAGCACACATAGAGAAGACCCAGAGATGCTAAGAGATGAAATTAAGAGAAGCTCACAGAGAAGAGCACCAGAGAAGATGAGTGAGGGAGCCACTGAAGCCAGAAGCTGGAAGCAATGAAAACTGGGAGAGAAGGACCTGCAGATGTTGCCATGTGCCTTCCCATGTGATAGACGTGTTCCAGGTGCTGGCAGCCTGTCTCCAGAGTCCGGTTACCATCTTGTTGTTGCTTTGAATTGGACGTTTTCACAGCCTAAAGAACTGTGAATTGTAAGGAAATAAATCCCCATCATAAAAGCCAACCCATTTTTGGTATGGCACATTTCAGCAGCTTTAGCCAACTGAAACACCTAATCCTGTTCCTCTCGATAGTGTCTGGATCTTAGAAGAGTGAGTGTCGTTTGGACTCCAGGTGCACAGAAACCCAGAAGGATCCTCTGATGCTGACTGACGTCAGCCAAGAGCTGGCTGAGCCCTTGGGCCCTGTTTCCCAAAAGCTTAATATTTGTGGCCGCCCAGCCCAAATAAACAGCCTCTTCAGTCTGAACAAATGCAGTGGATTGGTGGCTCTTTGAGGTCTCAATGGGGCAGGCAGTTCTTTTGGTTTTGATTGATGGGATATGTGCACACGAGAGAGAGATCATCAAGTTCAGGGCTGACATCACTCAATTTCTGCCCTCACATAGTAAATCTAAACCAGGCAGTAAATCTTGCTGGTTGCTTAACAGCTTCAAGAGCTGCCCTAATGGAAGTCAAGGGCATTGGTAAAACTGTCTTAAGTTTTATGAACTTCATAAGCATTTAAGGCAAAAAGATCCTTTCTAGCTTGCTCGGCATCTTCTCTTTCAAGGGGCCTGGTGTACCCGTTTTCCCACCCAGATTCCTGCTATGGAGCAGAGGGGCAAGTTAGAGCTGTGCTGTAAATACATTCTCCCTGCCTTTCAGCTCTGTTTGTTTTGGAGTTTTATCAATCAAGGGAGTGTGTGTGCGTGTGTCTGCGTGTAGCGCAAGGGAAGCTGTAATTGTCTGCTGAAGATGTCAGTCACATTCCCCTGGCCTTCCATCCAAGTGGCTCTGATAAGGGGACAGTCCTAGAGCCTGGAGACCCACAGGCACACTTGGATGATTCCTACAGGAATCAGCTGAGCCAGCTCAGATACCAGCCCACCGGTTCCACAGCCACGTGCGCAGATACCAGCCCGGTGCTCGCTGCGGACAATGACCAACAGAACGAACGCCTCTGTGCCCTCCTACAGCTACGAGTACTACCTGGACTACTTGGACCTCGTTCCCGTGGACGAGAGGAAGCTGAAAGTCAACAAACGTGAGTCCTGAGCCGGGGAAGCCGACCAGGCGGAGGATGGGGTTGGCCCGGATGGCAGGGGCACCCCCAGACTTTGCCCCCATGCACTGACTGATTCTGACAGATGCCCTGGGCAAACAAGGATGTGTGCAGGGCTCACACGAATATAAATAAAAGGTGGGGGGTGGGGGTGGTAAATGGCACCTGTTACCCTCTATGATAAGTTTAGAATGACCCTCCTAAGATGCTTTTGAAGCAGAATATTCATTTCAAATGACTTTCTTGATAGAATGTAATTTGTTTAGGACTCTAACCAGCTGGGTGGGTGGCTCCAAACTGCAGATTTCATACTTCCCATGGTCAGTATGCAGATTTGTTGAGAGGGTCACCTTGTCTATCCCCTAAGTGGGAGGCTTGAAGAATATCTATTAAAATACCTACAGGTGTTTCTCCCTCATGGCCTCAGGAAATCCAAAGCAGGACAAGTTGAGCCTCCTTTTGTTCATCTGTTTCCTATTCTTTGTCTCTTTGGCCTCCGGGAACTTGAAACTCTGTGGGCACTCTTCTCTGATCGTTCCAGCCACTACGTCAAGAAAACAAAACTAGCTGAGGAAATGAGGCTTGAAAGCAAAACGAGACCCTTGAATAATGGGTCTTGGCATTGCAAATCCGTCCTCTGCTATCCCATAAAGAAGGGATGGGCTGGCTTGGGCGTTTCATCATTGTGATCACATAGAATGTCTCTCATAATAAGTAAATGCTGCTATGAATAACAGGGGGAACAAATGTTAAAATAAACTCAAAGTGAAATGCTGGTGATCGGTGAGGGGGAGGAGTGGGGGTATGGTATATATGAATTTTTTTCTGTTTTCTTATTTCTTTTTCTGAATAGATGCAAATGTTCCAAGAAATGATCATGATGATGAATATGCAACATGTGATGATATTGTGAATTACTGATTATTTATGTAGAACAGAATGATCAAAAGTTACGAATGTTTGCATTTGGTGTTTTTTTTGGCATTTAAAAAAATTTTTTAATTAATTAAAAAAATGCTGGAATATTATTCAGCCATCAAAAGGAATGAGGTTGTGATGCATGCCAAAACATGGATGGACCTTGAAGACCTCATGTTTAGTGGAATAAGCTAGACACAAACAAGACAGATATTATATTATCTCACCTATGTGACATACCTAGAATAAGCAAAATTCATGAAGACAGATAACAGATTACAGTTTCCAAGGGTGGAGGTGGGAGGTGAAGGGGGAGTTATTGCTAATGGATGCGAAGTTTCTATTTGAGGTGATGAAAAAGTTGGGGTTGTGGATGTTGGTGGCAGTGGCATGATATTGTGAACGTAATTAATACCACGCGTTATAAACTTGAAAGCAGTTTTAAAAAAAGAGGAACTTTCTAGTTGTGTATATGTTACTACATTACAATAAGAAGTTTTTTTAAAAGGTAAATTCAGCCACTAGAAAGAACTAGTTGCTTTTCGTGTGAAAAAAGAGTCTGTTATACACCAGCTTGAAACTGAAATGCTATTTGGATGCTATTATTGAATAAAGAGAGCCAGAATCCTGCAAAATCCTTGGGTACAGGCATCTCCCAGGTTTTGTTAGATAGTAGTCTTATTTCCAAATTTACAACCTCCAGAAGTCAAATGCAGGCACCCCTCTATTACAATGCATCCAGCACTGTACTAATGTTTTGGGGGGAATGATAGGTCAGGTATGTGTTTTCTGATGCAGAGTACACATAAAATGTGGAATTTTTTCACCTGAAACTCATAGGGAAGACACAGAATAGGGAGGAGAAAGTAACAGGATTGAAATAAAAGACCGTTTGTATATAAGTTCAAAACTTTAGCTGAAACTTCCAGATTGATCTAGACAGAATGTGGATTTGCATCCAGAAAGCCTTCGTCAGCTTACGCAAATTAAACTAAAATTCTGGGTCAGCTTCAGCTATTCCCATGTGTGTGCGTACCAGACATCTTGATAGCTCACAAGGTGGACTCCAAAGTTTCTCCGTGCCTCTTTGGGTGAGGAGGCTCTTTATACCTCCTGACCTTACACCCTACAATATCTACCTTCTGCCCTCCTTACCCACAAATGACTTCCCTTTCTGGGAAAAGCAGCTGATGCTCCCTAAGTTGTGTGAGGTTTGAAGAGAAGTTCTTTCTTGTACACGTGAGCCAGAATTGGAAGTTTACAGTCTCTTGAGCAAAGAAACTTCACAGTACCTGCCTCCCCAAACTCCCAAACCCAATGAAAATCATCTCAATACAGAAATGTTGCCATGGAGAATGCCGGTCAGTGGGTCTCAGACACCCCAAAAGTCAAGGGCCTGTGATATCCACAGGAAGAAGTGCTCCTTCCCAGTCTGTTTTATTTTTTATTTATTGATTGATTTGTTTGCATGGGCAGGCACCGGAAATCGAACCCAGGTCTCCGGCACGGCAGGCGAGAACTCTGACTGCTGAGCCACCATGGCCCACCCCTGCTTTATTTCTTATCTCAAGGGTCCGATCCTTGTGTCTTATCTGAATTTAACTTCTATTGTTTTCTGGAAATGAAGTTGGGGACTAGACAAACTCCTGCCCATCCACACCTGGATGTTTAAGCCTTGAACAGGTAGCTATCTAGTTTTTCCTGGGAGACTAACCAGGAGGCAGCAGCTGTGTCCGGGGTCCATACCCCAGAGCCAGACTGGTGGGATTTGCATTTTCACTCTTGTGACTTACGAGCTGTGTGGACCTGGGTGAGTTGTGCACTCAGTTTCTTCCTCTGTGAAAGGGGAGGGCCACATGACATCCTCCAGCTTGCTGCAAGGATTGGGTGTGTTGGCCTAGAAAACGCTCCCACATGTACAGTAACCCCTGGGCCAGGTTATGAATGACCCTGGGTATGTTTGAGATCAGAGAACTTTGCTGTGGCCAGGTGCCCTCATCGGTTTTTCATTTCCAGGGAGAAGGGAAAAGGGACAATTTAAAAGTTAGTAAGAGAGGTGCAAGGGTAATTCAGTGGTAGAATCCTCGGCTGCCATGTGGGAGACCCGGGTTCAATTCCTGGCCCATGCACGTCCCGCCCCCCAAAAAAAGATTCAACAAATGGTGTTGCAATAACGGCATTCTCACATGGAAAAATAATGAAATGTGATCCCATCCATGCAGCAAAAAAAAAAAAGTTAGTAAAAACATGAGGGATAATGAAAACACACACACACTGTTTGACTTGGGAAGGGAAATGGAATCTCATACGAGTCACCCACTTCCCCCCCACCCCTCTGCCCACACATACACACAACACAAATACATATACAGAAACACACCTCCATGCACATCACAAACAAATGCCCCACAATGTGCCACCCACAAACATCTTACTCCATCACACACCCACATCCACTCTTCACACCACATCACACACTGATATACACACACTGCCCACATACCACTAACCACATATACACACCACTCACACTCACACATGCATATAAACAAATACACACATATATAGCACATACACATCATACACACACACTGCACACACCATCATAGCACACACTGTTGCAAGTATACCACACCCACCATACACACACACACACACACACACACACACACACTCTCTCTCTCTCTCTCTCTCTCTCTCTCTCTCTCTCTCAGCCTTCCTATCCCAGCCCTGGCTCCTTCCTGACCTACCGCCTGAGGGAAATCTTGAGTTCCCAAGAACAATAACAGAGGGCAGGCTCTCTGGGGAGGACACCCCACAGTTACGCATGGACACATGGACCGGATCAGAGGCACCAACCCCATGTGTTCATCTCCCCCTTTTCCTTTGTCCCCTTTCATTGGCTCTAACAATGCACTTGCATTCCCGCCCTTGGGTTGACTCATTGTCCTTTGTCTCATGGTACCTTGCCCCTTTCTCACAGGAAGGTTGGGGCTCTAACCCAGCACGATGTTTACTCAAGGGGGCATGTAAGGGTCGGCCTCCAACGCCAAGCCCATTAAATGTGTAATTCCGGAGTCCGTGACCCTGTGGATTTCCTACAGTTATTCATATCAGTACTAAAAAGAGCAGCTACTCCCTACTGAGGGCCTCTTGCAAGAGGCATGGCACTAAATGCTTTACATGCCTTGTCATTTAATCCTGACAATCCCTCTGTGAAGCAGGTGTTTTTCTCACCCCCATTTTAGAAAGAAAACTGGGCTTAGGCAAGTCAGGGATGCCATTTGACCAAGAGCCCAGAAGGGATCGCCCTGGGTTTCAAATGCTAAGTTCTCAACACTGTGATTCCATCTCTTAGTGGCTGGCCGATCGCACAATGCAGCTAGAGCTGGCCCTTCACACACTCCTCCAGATGACAAAACCACAGCCAAACCAGCGTTAGAAACTCTGCTGACAGCCACAAGACGGGTTGTGTGAGGGTGGGGGCTTCCAGGGCTCTGCCCCTTTCTGTGGGATGCCAGGAAATCTTATGGCAGACACTTGATGAGAGTTTGGACGCAGTTGCATTCATCCATCCATTCATTCAACTTACTGACTCCCTGCAGTGTGCTGCGGTCTGTAGTTGATGCAAGGGATAAAGCAAAAAACAAAATAGATAAGCACCCCTACCCTCATGGGGATTATAGTCTCATAATAAAAAATAAACAATGTTCTGGTTATCTATTGCTGAGTATCACAATGTCACAAAACTCAAGGACAAAAACCACCTTTTTTTTTTTTTTTGCTCATGATTGTGTGGGTTAAGATTTGGGCAGGGTGGGCCACGGTGGCTCAGCAAGCAAGAATGCTTGCCTGCCATGCCAGAGGACCTGGGTTCGATTCCTGGTGCCAACCCATGTTAAAAAAAAAAAAAAAAGATTTGGGCAGGGCCCAGTGGGGCACTGGGGTCACATATGTAATTGCAGGCAGATACTGGCTGAGGCTGCAGGTACCTGAAAGTTCACTAGGACTGGGTGTTCTCCTAAGGCTGGCAGTTGACACTGGGTGTTGGCTGGCAGTTCCGCTGGGGCTCTAGGTGGGAGCTTCTTCCTCTTCACATGGGCCTCTCTAAAGTGCTGCCTAGACTTCCTCACAGCATGGAGGCTGGGTTCCATCGGATGCTTCCTGAAAGGGAATGCCCAACAGTAACCACTCCAAGAGACTCATATGGGAGTTAGTCTCAAGAGTCCTAGAACATCTTTTCTGTTACATCCTATCCATCACAGAAATCATTAAGGCTAGCCCAGATTCAAGGGAACCAGAACCCATTTCTCAACAGAAGGAGTGTAAAGAATTGGGGGCAGTCTTTAATCCACTATAAGCAAGAAAAATATATCAGATGGCAATATATGCTCCAGAGAAAACTGAAACAGGAGGGGAGGCTAGGAAGAGCTGGTACCCAAGGAAGGAGTGCAACCTTAAATAGAGTGGTCAGCCACGGCCTCCCCAAGGTGACCTTTGAAGAGGTGAAAGTTGGAGAGATCAAGCCTTGAGGATCTCTCAAGGGAGATCCTTCAGGGAAGGAGCATTCCCATATCAAGAACAGAAAACGGCAAAGGCTCTGAGGCAGGAGGGGACCTGGGATATCCAGGTAACATCAAAAAGGTTGTCCTACTGGAAATATATTTTTAATCCTAAATTGGAAACCACAAATACACTCAAACACCCTGTCATGGTCAGGTTCACATGTCAACTTGGCCAAGTGGTGGTACCTGTTTGTCTGGTTGGGCAAGTGCTGGCCTGTCTGTTGCGATGAGGACATTTCATAGAATTAAATTATGATCATATCAGCTGCATCCACAGCTGGTTCCATTTGTAATCAGCCAAAGGGGCGTGTCTTCTGCAATGAGTTATGCTTAATCTGATCACTGGAAGCCTTTTAAGGAGAATTCAGGAGAGACAGGTTCTTCCTGCTTCAGCTGGCAAGCCTCTCTTGTGGAGTTCGTCCAAACCCTCCATCAGAATCGTTGGCTTCACAGCCTGCCCTGTGAATTTTGTACTCTGCATTCCCACGGTCACGTGAGACACTTTTATAAATTTTATATTTGCGAGTGTTCCCTATTGATTCTGTTTCTCTAGAGAACCCTAACTAATACACACCTCTACCCCAAATTAGAATTATGGACAAAGAATATGAAAAGGAAGAGGAAATTCAGATGGCCAATGAATATGAGGAAATACTAAATTCCACAAGTCATTGGAGAAATGCATTGAAAAAGAACAATATAATACTATTCTATATGTTTTCAATGAGCAAAAAATTAAAGATTGATATTCAGAGCGTTCAGGGAGAATGCAGATAAGCCAGAACTGTCACATGCTGCCAATGGAGGTGAAAATTGGGTCCAGCATTTGGAGAGGAACTTGGTAAGGATGAGAAAAGTTGAAGATGCTCGCAAGTCAAGTCATAATTCAGCAGCTCCTCCATCTCAGCAACTGCCTGGAGAAACCACCCACAAGGAGACATGTATTAGGAGGCTTTCGACATTCCCTGGTCAAAGTTAATATAGACAAAAATTGGAAAACACCTGTTTTGGTTTGTTAAAGCTGCCAGAATGCAATACACCAGAAATGGATTGGCTTTTACAGTGGGGATTTGTTAGTTTACAAATTTACAGTTCTAAGGCCATGAAAATGTCCAAATGAAGGCATCAAGAAGACATGCCTTCTCTGAAGATAGGCTGCCAACATCCAGGGTTCCTCTGTCACATGGGAAGACATATGCCAGCATCTACTGGTCCTCCGCTGCCAGGTTTCATTGCTATCAGTGGCCTCTTCTCTGAGCCTCTGTGGGTCTTTAGCATCTCTGAATGTTTCTCTAATCTCTCTCTCTCTCTCTCTCTCTCTCTCTCTGTCTGTCTCTCTCCCTCTCTCGGTGTTTCTGCCTCTCATGAAAAGCTCCAGTAAAGGATTAAGACCCCCTTAACTGAAATAACCTAAGCAAAAAGTCCCACCCACAATAAGTCTGCACCCATAGAAATGGATTAAAAATATATAGTCTTTTCTGGGGTATATAACACTCCAAACTACTATACCACCTAATACCAATTGACAGGAGATAGGATAAATAACATTGTAGTTATGTGTGTATACATGTGTATAATAACTAATAACACATTATGATTATAATGCATGAATCAGATATTCTACCTATGTCAATATGGATTAATCTCTAAAATGTAATGAAGGAAAAGAGCAAGTTGTAAAATTACACATTCAGTAGAACTTATGGTAATTGTGAATTACCACTATACTATCATAATTACATTTAAAATTATAAATGAATTTACTGTTATTAATTATATAATTAGTTTTCATTAATTTTTAAATGCAAAAACCCACAGTATATTGTTAAAGGAGATTCCCATGTGTAGGAAAGTTTAATTGCACACAGCAATTTCAGGATAGTAGTTTCCTGGGGGAAGGGGAATGGTGAGATAGTGGAAGATTCCAACTCTATTCATAAAATTTTAATTTTTTGTTTGTATTTAAAACAAATATGGCAACATGTTTTATGGACCTATAGATTTTGTCGCATTTTTCTCTATATTTTTCTGCATATTTGGACTATTACATAATTCAATTTTTTTAAACTATCTTTTTGAAAGGTTACTATGCTCTTAGTAAAAGATTCAGATAGCAAATGACTTCATTTTACCACTCAGGGAAAAAAATCCATGTTAACCTTTCAGTGCCTAGCGGATGAGTGCTTTGTTGTGTCCATATACCCATATGCACACACTTGCACAAGCATGTGCATGCACATACATGCAAACATACACTCCCACACTCATATGGACGCTGCTACACATTCTCTGTGTGATAACCACTGCAGGCACTCTGGATGGGTCACAAGGACGTACCATCTCCCCTCTCCTCTTGGGCCTGTTTCGGGGCAAACACCCACCCCCTGTAGCAGTGGGACAGGGACAAGCGCAGCTGAGGAGGGAAAGGAAGGTGACAATAACTCCACACTCTGGGTGCTTGGAAAGAATTTCAAACATCTTGATTCAGTAGCTTGAACAACGTGGTCATCAATCAAGGACTATTAGTGGTGGCAGCGGGAGGTGGGAACCTCTGGGTCACCGGCACTGCAGCCACAACAAAGCAGGTCATAGAAATGACCAACATATGCAGAGCTGAACCACCACATGAGCCCAGCATGGAGCAGACACATCGTCACTTCGTCAAAATGCGGCAGTGCTCTCCAGGTTTGCCTCCTTGCAGGAGAGCCTGTGCCTCTAGGATCTCTCTCTTCACCAGGCTCTTCCTCTGGGTCTGAAACATCCATCCGTCTGCATCTCCACTGCATTCTTGGACCACAAGCCCAAGTCTCTCCCATCTGGTGGCCAGACTTCTTGGATGAGTGGCCACGGTCACTGCCACCAGTTCCCCCTCTACATTCACCTTCTCTGGATCCCTGCAATTAGGCTTCTGTGCCTAATTACTGAAACCATCTCTTCAGAAAACTTCAACCTGCAGTGACCAGTGTCATATTCCCCCCTGGCTTCTGTGACACTCTGACTTCTGCCACTCCTGATCTTTTTCTTCTTTCCCTTTTTGCATTCTCCTTAGGACAAACATGCCCCTGGGTCTGCCCAGGACTGCCCCAGTTTTCGTATGGAGAGTTCCACATCCTGTGAAATGCTTCTGTCCCAGACAAATCAGGATGGCTGGTCACCCCATGTGCCATCCTGAAGCTCTTCTGTACCCCAGAAAAGCCGTGTTCTTTTTCCTAATCCAATCTTATAGGAGCAGATCTATTGTTAAACAGATTGTTAAACAGATCTATTGTTAAGCTTTTGATTAGATTGCTTCCATAGAGATGTGACCCATCCAATGGTGGGTGTGGCCCTTTGGTTAGATTACTCCATGGAGATATGACAGGCCTGATTGTGGGTGTGGCTTTTGGTTAGGTGGAGATGTGACTTCGCCCATTCAAATTGGGTCTTGATCAATTTACTGGAGATCTTTAAAAGGGGAGACATTTTGGAGAAAACACAGTTGCTTCAGAGCTGACACAGACAGAGGCATTTGGAGATGCAGAAAGAAAGCATCCCTGAGGAAGCTGTCTGAAATCAGAAGCCAAAGGACCAGCAGATACCAGCCATGCGCCTTCCCAACTGACAGAAGTGTTTGGACACCATCGGCCTTTTGTGAGTCAAGGTATCTTTCTCTGGATGCCTTAGTTTGGACATTTTTATGGCCTTGCAACTGTAAACTTGTAACATACTATTAAACTTGTAGCATAATAAATTCCTTTTTAAAAAGCCGTTCCATTTCTGGTATATTGCATTCAAGCAGCATTTAACAAACAAATACACCTTGATTCTCCTCTTTCCTCAAACTCCATAAACAGAAGTGCCACTAAAGCGTATCTTAGAGAAAATTAGAAAAGGGCTTTTCCATGTGACCCACATGGATCCCAAATTGAGCTAGGATCCTTGGGCAATGCACAGCTGTGTAACTGTTCATGATGTCACTGTGTGGAGTGACTCCAGACTCAACCTACAGTCCCGCAACTCATTTCCCTATCCCACCTCCACCCCCACAGTCTCATCCACTTTCCCACCTTCAGATATGTCCCAATGATGCTTCGATCATCTCTTTCTAAACATTATCCTTTTCATTCTCCCAAGTGTCCATTACAAATTTGCCACCTGCCTAACAAACATTTCTGTGTCAGTGCTTTGCTATGTCTTCAAACTCTTTATGTTTGAACTCATTCTCATTCTCTCCCACATCCCTGAAAATGTCATTCCCTGCATCTATTTGTTCCCGAAGGCATCCCTCCCCTTAATATTCTGATGCATCCCTAAGTCCTACTGATTCTTTCTTTAAAATATGGATCAATCCCACCCTTACATTTCCACAGCTACTGCCCTCAGACAGCCTGACCTGTCATATCTGGCTGTCAAAAAAGCCTCGTGGATGCACACCCCAATCCCTCCCCTCCTTCGCCTCTCCATTCCACCTTGCCTACCACGACAAGCTGACTGACCTGCCATCCTTTGTCAAAACGTGCAGCAGAACCTTTTAATGCTTTCCCAGTGTCCTCCTTAGCCAGTCCCAGCTCCCAGGCTAGCCAGTCCCAGCTCCCCTCTTCCTCTTTGCAGTCCCTCCTCGATTTGATCCTGTGGAATTTAGGTTTTCATTCTTCCCAATGAGACCCACTTCCTCTCCGTACCAGAAACATACCAGACTGTTTCCGTCCTTCGTGCCTTTGCTCAATTTAACAACCAACATTTTGTAAGTGCCTGTGCAGGTCAGGCATTGTGCTGGCAGCGGGAGGCAAGAAGGCACAAGACTAAAAAGAATTTTTTCAAGAACGCTTTTATTTGATCACCATCTATTTTATGAAAATCTATTTTCAAGTAAGATTACATGTTCCTCTACCAAATGCTTCATTACAAAATTTAATAAGGACATTTCACTACACAGCTTACCTAACACTACTAGAACACCTAAAACATCTCCATAATCATTTCCTAGTATCTTCCAGTAGCTGATCCATACTGAACTTTCCCTAATTCCCCCCAAAATGTACTGAAGAGCTGCTTTGTCTGAGCCACATTAGTTCCTGTTCCTGGTTATGTCCCTTTTATTCTAGAACAGACCCTTCTTGTGGATGACACCACTTTGATGAAAACAGCAAACATTTGCTCTGTGTTTATTCTCAGCTGTCCGGCAGGTGGGGGGCACGAATCATTAGGGAGCTGTTATTCAGTCAATGGCATTATGCCAGAGGTTGGCAAATGTGTGCATGCAGCCCAGAGAAGGACACCCTGGAGGGGAAGTAAGAGGTCTGGGAAGGGGAGACCAGTGGGGCTAAGGGAGTCATCATAGGAAAAATGCAGCTAAGCTGAGTCTTGGGAAAGACATGGGCGTTTGCCTGATAGACACAGGGCGTTTGCCTGATAGACACAGGGCTGGCATGGGCCAGGCAGGGATGGAACAGTTACACTTCTATATCTAAAGGTGGAAGGGGGGTTGGGGGAGGAAGATATGGGGGTTCCTGCCGGAAGAGTGACCCAGAAGATGCTTCCAGAAAGAGCCACAGGGGATGTGCTGTAGACTACATGGGGGCCGGATTCTAAGGGAGCCACCCCAGAGATTGTCCTGTAAGCTGTGGAGAGAGGAACGCAGTGTGGTTTGCTGCTGAAAATACCCCTCTAGTGTGAATATAAATTTAGAGTAGAGGGTGAGGGAAGGTGCCACCGGGTCAGGAAAATGGGTGGAGTGCTGGAGCAAGAAATATAAAGCTGGAAAAGATTTCCACCATTGAAACCTTCCAGCATAGAAAGGAGAGGCAGGCACACATGGTTGGGTGTGGGTGAGCGTGCTATGGATCCAGGAATAGAGCTACAGGGCACGGGGCAGGGGGTGGTGGTGTTGCAGGGCCCAGAGATGTCACATGCCTGGGTCATGTGCACCCATTTGTTGGAGCTGGGACTTAAATTCCAGTGTCCGATTTTAAATTCTAGGGTTTCTCCCAGCACACCTGGAGTGACTCATGGGCAGCTTCCTCCCAGAACAAATGACACAGCAGAGCAGGGAGCTTTGTCTGCCTGGCTCTCCCTCCCCACTGCCCAAATTGTACCTGGCACGTGGTAGGCACACAGTCAATCTTCGTGCAATGAGTGAATGAATAAATGATGTGAAATAGGGCAGCTCTTGCACACGTTTTCACGATGAACATCTGTGTCAGTCATCGATGTGTTGCCTCTCAGCTCCCAGTGCACCCTTCGTACAGGCTCTGTGATAATCGATGGGATCCCTTTACGCATTTCTCCTTTCAAATTGACCATGCATTCAGCTTCCCCAGGACTGGGCTCTGGAGGGGCGTTGCCGGGAGGGGCTGGGGGGCTGCATCAGCAGCGTGGGTGTGAGGACATCTGGGGAGCCAGCCCTGCCACCAGCCTGGAACATGGTCCCTCTGGGGTCTGGAAGCCTGGGTCTGGCCATGACCTTTCCACAGCCCTCTTGACATAGAAACTGAAGCCCTCTGTGGCCTGTGCACAGCCACCTGTGACCCCGGGGCTGCAAGCCCTGCTGGGCCTCGGCTCTGACTCCCCTTCTTCCATCTGCTTTATCCAGGAGTTTCTGGCCAGCTCTGACCTGGCTAAACTTACCACACTCCCCTGCTATCTGCTATCCACACATCTTCTCCAACGGGTCTGAAACCTGAGTTTGTCCTTCCGGGGTCCTTAGACCTACAGCACCATGCAGAGTTTCCTTACATCTCAGAGTTACTCTTTTATCACAGTTAATAATACTTTATGTTAAACTTTTCCCATTAGTCTACTGAGTGGCTTGTCTCCTAATCGGAGCCAGCTCTGCTGAAATGCAATGTCCTTCCAGTCTTTTTTTCTTCTCCATTTATATAAATACAGGCACCAGTACATTGAGTGAGTAGCCTTCAAATAGTGCAATCAAATGCAGCTCTTATTTTTCTCACAATCATCTCTGCAAAGCTACTTCTGGGCATGATTCTTTCCCAGGGTGAAATTCTGATCAGGCCCGCTTTGCTTCACCGCTCCCTTTTAAATTTGAAAAAATGTCCTCCAAACACTTCAGCTACCAAAGAAAATGTCCTATGAAATAAATTTAAAAGTTTTTTTTTCCTGAAAAAGAAACAAAATACAACTTTCAAATTGAATGTGAAGTTAGAATGTCCTCTGCCCGCAGCTTGGGGAAAGGTCGGCTTCTCGTGCCATTGGCTGGTGGCAGTGCCTTCTGTTCCCAGCCACCTGCCCCATTCGGTCTGGTGACCAAGTCTTGGGTTGGAGTGAGAGGAGGGAGGAGGCGAGGGGGCAGGGAGGGCAGTGCTTCTTTGGCATTGTTCCCAGGTTGTGTCCTCCTGCCGGGACAGAATCGACCTGGCTCTTTCTCTACTGCTAGACACATATGACTGCCCTCAGAGCCCTGTCCCCAGAGGTTAGCCCCCACCTGGACTGTGGGATGCCCACCACTCCTCTAGGTGGGTAGTGGTCTCACACTTGATCCCTGTTAGGGGTTGTTTCAGTCTGCCCAAGCTGCCAGAATGCAACACACCAGAGACGGATCAACTTTTACTAAAAGGGGATTTAATATGTTAACAATTTATAGTTCTTCAGAGGAAAGACAGCTAGCTTTCATCTGAGTTTCTCTGTTACATGGGAAAGGCACACGGCAACATCAGCTGGCCTTCTCTCCTGGTTTCTGGGTACCACTGGCCTTCCCTGGAGCGATTTCTTTCTGCCTCTTCAAATATCTGGGCTGAGCCTTGAGTGCCCATATGAGGGATGCTGAGCTGCTTGGGCTGGGCTGTGTCGAGCTCTCTTCTGACCTCTCTGTTTTAAGCATCCAGCTAATTAAATTAAACATGATTCACTGCAGAAGGCACTCCCCTTAGCCGACTGCCGATGTAATCAGTCATAGATGAACTTCACATGCTAATGATTCAAGTCCACAGCAACAGAACTAAGGGGCATCATCACCTGGCCAAGTTGCCAGCTGAACCCAACTACCACAGAGCTTGAAGCATGTACTCCAAAAAGATGTGATGCTGTCGCAGCCCCTAGGCCCTCATTTTTTGGAAAAGGGTCATTGCAGGTGAATGAGTTGCATATTGACCTTACTCCAATATAACTGGTGTCCTTATGAAAAGAGAAGATGCCAACAGACAGACAGTGGGGAGAAAGCCCTTGGAGATGGAGCACGTGGAGATTGGAGTGATGTGTCTACAAGCCAAGGAATGCCAAGGATGGCCAGCCACCACCAGAAGCTAGAAGAGGCCAGGCGGGATTCTCTCCTACAGGTTTCAGAGGGAACTCAGCCCTGCTGAAGCCTTGGCTTTGGACTTCTGACCTCTCAAACTGTGAGACAATGAATTTCTGTCATTTTAACCCATGGGGTTTGAGGTATGTGATTACAGCAGCCCTAGGAAGCTCAGACAGGTAGGATCAGCATGATCCAAGTGAGGATGGATAGAGTCACAATGCAGAATGCAGGCGACCCCTCTTGCTGGCTTCTTTGCTGACCAATCCAGCTTTCTTGCACTGTGCCAGTTCCTCTATGTGGGGTTCCTCTCCAGGCATCATAAACCAGTTCCTCCACCCTTCTCTGCAGGGAAATTATAAATCTAAAAACATTTTTTACAATGTGAAGGAAAAAATCAAGGCTACTGGAACGCAGCTCAATGGTTTCAGGTACTTCCCTCCAGCCACTTCAATACACCATAAACTAAAAAGGGATATCTATATAATACGTAACAACAACCTCCATGATAACCTCTTGACTCTGTTTGAAATCTCCCAGCTACTGAGACTTTATTTTGTCTCATTTCTCTCTTCTCCTTTTGTTCTCCGGGGGTTAGGTCCCATGTTGCCAGGAAGATTTACACCCCTGGGAGTCATGTCCCATGTAGGGGGGAAAGCAGTGAGTTTACCTGCAGAGTTGGCTTAGAGAGAGAGGATACATCTGAGCAACAAAAGAGGTCCTCTGGAGGTGACTCTTAGCTACAATTATCAGTGGCTTAGCTTCTTTGCAGGAATAAGCTTCGTAGGGGTGAGCCACAAGATTGGGGGCTCAGTCTAATGAATTGGTTGTCTCCACTGCTTTCGAGAATATCAGGAATTTCCCAGAAGGGGAAGTTGAACAGTTCCTCCTTTCTCCCCAGTCCCCCAAGGGGACTTTGCAAATACTTTTGTATTCTTTGCCCAAATTACTCTGGAATATATCAAAGCATCAATCACACTAACCTATATAAACCAACAAGATCTCACACCCTGTTCAAGATTCCATGTAATTATGATGTTCAAGTAAACTGACCATACAAGTTAAATTAGATAATATGCTACCCTAAATGTAAATTTTGCACCAAATAAACACCTCTTCCTTTGGTCTTGCACAGAGGTTGAAGTTTGAAAATATGAAACATATCATTCTTTACCTAGTATTCTAATTTATTTTAGTTCTATCCAGATCAGCTTCATTCATATCTCCAGATGAAGTCCGAATGAACCCTTTTTCAATTTTTTTAACAGTTGCTGAATGCTGAATTTATAGCTTCAGTGCTCTGAGTCTCAGGTGTCATATATATATATATATCCAAAGTTTCAGGGAACAACCAGGTTACGTACAAATAGCTCAGTATCTCAGCATTTATAAATATTAGTTACAACTCCTGTATGTGCCTGCTATAAGAGCTTACAGTCTAGGGTCCTTTACAATAGACCCCAACCTGATAACCTGAGCTCTTGACTTCAATTCTGAGTTTGTATATTATAGTTAATCCATAAGCATGAGGCACGATAATATTTGTCTTTCTATTTCTATTTTATTCAACATACTGTCCTTAAGGTTCATTCGCCTAGTTGCATATCTCACAACTTCATTCCTTCTTGCAGCTGCTCAGTAGTATGTTGTATGTAAACACCACAGTTACCCTTCCATTCCTCAGTTGTCGTACCTCTAAGCCACCTCCATCCACTGCAAATCTGGAACACTGCTGCCATAAACACGAGTGTGCAAATGTCCATTCATATCCCCACTCTCAGTCCCTGCCGGTATATGCACAGCAATGGGTTTCCAACATCATATGCCGACTCCACCCCTAGCCTCCTGTGGAACCCCCACACTGCCCTCCAAGAGCATTTCCTCTCATTTCCCTACCAACAGTAACTAGGCACATCTCTTTTTGCACATTTTCTCTAGCACTCATTTCTCTCTGTTCTTCAATTTTTTTTTTTGTATGCTGTATGGTGGCAATCACGTTGTGTTCTTTTTCTGTGTTACTATCCCATTACTGCAGCACCATTTGTTGATTTTTTTTTTCAAGGAAATGCATGGGTCAGGAATCAAGCTTGGGACTCCTGCACGGCAGCAACAATTCTACCACTGAACTACCCTTGCACGCCTTCTCTGTTCATTTTTAAACAATTTTATTCACACATCATACAATCCAACCTAATAGACATGCCTTCACCACCATAATCTATATGGAGACATTTACTTTTCTTCCGCATAGAATCCCTACCCTTCCTCCATGCCCCTCGCTTGTTTACATTTAGTTTTGAATAGCCTTGATTTTTAAGGATGATTGTATAACTATATAGCAATTACAGTGATCGTGTGATTGTGAAAACCCTATAGCTGATGCCCCCTTTATCCAGGGTATGGACAGATGAGTAAAAAGTAAGGACAAAAAAAAATGAATAAGTAGGGGAGAGATAAGGGGTAAAAAAAAAAAAAGGTAGATTGCAATACCAGTCATATATGAGAGGGAGGGGTAAGCGGTATGGAATGTATGTTTTTCTTTTTATTTCTTCTTCTGGAGTGATGCAAATGTTCTAAAAATGATCATGGCAATGAATACACAACTATGTGATGATATTTGTGAGGCATTGATTGTATACTTTGGATGGACTGCGTGGGCTTGGAGATCTCTCAATGAAAATATTAAAAAAAAAAAGTTAAGCTCTCTCTCAGATCTCACTGGAAGGGTTTGAAATGTGGTAGGCTGAGCTAGGTTCATCTCTTGTGCTGAGTAGATAGGGAGGCAAAATAGAAGTCAAACTACCCAGGGCTCATTTGTGTAACCAAATAAGCAGGAAGGAGTTTAAGATTTTAGCATCTGTGCCATATGCTGGAATATATCATCTTGGTTGCACAGACTAGCTGGAAGCATCTAGGAATCTATGTATGTTTTTATGTGGAACCAGTGTTAAGTTGAAGGCTGCAATGGTCCTTTACCAGGGATGGTTCAAAATCTAGTGTGATTATGTTACAGGGACTTCACAAGGCTTTTAACCCTGGTGGCTTCTGACTGTTTCATTGAAAGATTAAGAATCTTTCCAATAAGGTGAACCAGGTGGAAAATGCAAATCTGTTTCCTGAGGTCCGGGCCAATCTGACCAATAATATGTCTGCTCAATCTACATCCCTTTTTCTGAGGTTAAGCTTAGAAGAAAACCAAGTCCATACTCCAACCTTACAGTAGCAACGCAGATGATTTGAATATGATGCGTCACCAGATCCTGTTCTAATGTTCCCTCCTAGGGACTGTAAGATGCATTGATTTCCCTTGAGCGGTGCTTGGTTTTAGTGCCATCGCTATTTACCTCTTGGGTCAATATGTCTCCTTACATGTAATTATGTATTATAAAGAATTGGTCATAGTCCACATTGACTTCTGCCAGTGTGCTGTTTCCACAAGCTTCAATAATAAGGCAATTTGTTCATCTGCTGCTCAAAGAGCCAGGAGCACAAAAACAGAAACACATAATTAACCAATCTCTCCTGAACACACTATAGAGAACTCAATATACAGAATGAACAAGGGATTTGCCTATAAATTTTTCCTTTTGTTTAGAGCAATTTCAGGATCGTGGTTTTAACTATGATTCTAACTCTTCAGCAAATGGTTGGTCCCATGTGCAGGACATAAGCAGTGAAAGTTATTTTTAAGCAAAGGGTGTTCCGAATGACGTGAACACATTTCCCATCAAGGCAGCCCTGGGGAGAAGGGTGATGTGATGCTTGAATGATTCTGTTATTGCTCAAAAACTTCTTGAAACTCTTCTTTTGGCACTGATTTTATGACCATGGCACATTCTATGAAACATCCGCAGTGACAAATTATGCATATCTTTTGAGGACGGAATAGCTTTTTGAAAACAGTTAACAATCATCCAAAAATAAGTCCAGTGAATGAAACAGATGATTAAGCTGACTGAAACCATCTGGGTGACAAAAGTGAAACACCACGTTATAAAGTAATAAAAATGGCGTGCGCGTGCGCAAGTGTGTGTGTGTGTGTGTGTGTGTGTGTGTGTGTGTGTGTGTGTGTGTGTGCATATGTATTCACAAACTAATTCTTCAAGGTCATTCCAAAATAGACTAAAATGTTTGACCAATAAATGTATTTTCAGAAATTAAGGCTCTGGGGGACAGAGGATGATTACTTCAAAGGTCAACATTCATTTGAATTTTTAAGTTTTGATATAATCATTGAAAAAGTCCGTTCTTTACTGATTCTAAAAGGAAAATTGATTTCGGTGAATAGAATACCAAAATGACAATGGCTTAATGAAATAGAAGTTGGTAGCTTTCTCATGTAAAAGTCTCCAAGGCTGGAGTGGGGAGTCTTTCCATGAAATCCTCAGGAGCCTAGCTACCTTCCAGTCTGTCGCTCTGCCATCCTGATCATCACTGAAATCATATTTTAGAACATTTGCATCACTCCAGAAAAGGAAATACAAAGAAACAAGAAAAACCTCATACATCCCATAGCCCTTAGCCCTCCCTCTTATTGACCACTAGTATTTCCATCTACCCAATTTATTTAACTCCTTATCCCCACTATTATTTACATACTTATTTTTCCTTATTATTTTTTTTTACCAATATGTCCATACCCTGGATAAAGGGAGCATCAGACACAAGGTTTTCATGATCACACAGTTATACTGTAAAAGCTATATAGTTATATAATCATTTTCAAGAATCAAAGCTACTGGATTACAGTTCAACAATTTCAGGTACTTCCCTCCAGCCAATCCAGTATGACATAAACTAAACAGAGAAATCTATATAATGCATAAGAATAACCTCAAAGAAAATCTCTTGACTCTGTTTGAAATCTCTCAGCCACTGACATTTTATTTCATCTCATTTCTCTCTTCCTCCTTTTGGTCAAGAAGCTTTTCTTAATCCCTTGATGCCAGGCCCTGCTCATCCCAGGATTCCTGTCCTGCAAGGGTGACTTACACCCCTGGGAGTCATGTCCCACATGGGGGAAGAGGGCAGTGAGTTTGCCTGCTGAGCTGGCTTAGAGAGAGAGGCCACATCTGAGCAACAGAAGAGGTTCTCTGGGAGTGACTCTTAGGCATAATTATAAGAAGGCTTAGCTTCTCCTTCTGTTTGGGGTATCTTGTCTTGGGGTGGTCTGGTTTGTCTGGGATGAGAGCTTTATCCACTGTAATTACAGTTTTTGCTGTGTGCCCCCAGCCATAGGAGAACCAACCTTATTCCAGCAGTCCCTTAGCAACCAGCTGAATGTTCATGAACTGGGGCCCCAGAGAAAGACAACTCCTGACTTGTCAAGTTCTCCCCAGGGCCCATAGGAGGCTAAGCATGCTCCCTGGTTTCCCCTTGCCCCTTTGGCTTCAGGCCACAAATACAGCCATAGTGTTTGCAAAAGTGTTTCTTCCTTCCTGTCACTGCCCACCAGGTTAGCCTTTCTGATTCCCTGATCTAAACAGACTGGCCAAGGATGGCCTTGGAGAACTCCTGAGAGGTCAGGACCTTTTGAGGGGACCCTCTGGCACTGAGGTCCGGTGCATATCCTCCTTCTAAATCAGTAACTCTTGGGGTCTTCTAAAGCAGCTCTTAATGGGACCAGTCACCAAAGGCCCCAGGTGGGTTCCATCTTGTTACTTGGAGCTGCCCACAGCCCTTTTTTCCCCCTCCCTCCCTCCTGGGTGAGAAGGGAAGGAGGGGAACCCACCCTTCAGGACTGTTCCTTTGAGCAGGAGTGGCAGCCAAGGAAGCAGGCCCAGGGGCACCCATGATTTCCTTTACTGCTTTTTCCCCTCATCAGACAATCCCCTTAAAGAGCCCCAGTGGCTAGCTGTCCCTGAAAAAAACCACTTCTTTTGCTCCCTCAGTCGTTCTGAGGGTGTGTTAGAGGAAAATCTTCCCAATGGTAAGAAGACTTCAGAGGCCGGAAGAAGAGAGAACACCACACCCAGGACCCTGTTTCTGCTCATTTCACTCGCTGTTGTTTTTGTTGACATCAAAGTAACTCTGGAATGTGTCTTTCCCTCCACAGACTTGGTCGTCATTGCCTTCTGGGTGGGCCTGGCTGCCTTCGTGGTGCTTCTGTTCCTCATCTTGCTGTACATGTCCTGGTCAGGCTCCCCACAGGGGAGGTAAGGAAGGTGCGGTGCCGGGTGCAGGTGACTCAATACAAAGGGCTATTAGTCATGTAAAAGAATGAAGCACTGACACATACTACAACATGGATGAACCTCGAAAACATGACGCTAAGTAGGAGCCCATCATGAAAGACCACATTTCTTATGGTCCCACTTATAAGAAATGTCCAGAATAGGTGAATCTATAGAGATAGGAAGTAGACTAGTGGCAGCAAGGGGCTGGGAGGGAGACAGGGGAATGGAGAGTGATGGCAGATGGGCAGCAAGTGTCTTTTTGGAAAGATGAAAATGTGCTAACATTAGATTATGATGATGGTTGCACAACTCTTCGAATACACTAAAACCACTGAATTGAACACTTGAAGTGGGCAAAATTTAGGGTATGTGTATGAAATCTTTATAAAGCCATTCAAGAAAAGGAAGCCAAAAATTACCTCATGTACCAGTTAAATCTTGCCAACAAGCTTACCAGGAAAATGAGGCCTTCACCTAAGACATCTGGGGCTGTTACCTCTTATTGAGTGCCTGTTGTGTACCTTAGCAGCTACACTGGGGGTAGAAATTATGAGATCCAAGTGTCAGTGCAGCCTTAGCTCAGTATGTGTTAATTCTCCTGTGCTAATTCTCAATTGGCCTGCAACATCCATTCTCCCTCCAGCCACTGCCACCCTAATGCCCATTCTTACAGAGAGCCCATCACCCCTTTTGCCCCGCCATTAGCTGATGGGACCAGAAGAGGTTACTTGATCAAAAAAGGGCCCTTCCAGAGGCTAGCTGTATTAGTTTGCAAGCTGCCACTACATGATACACTGAATCTGGAACAGCTTTTAAAAGGGGAATTTAATATGTTATAAGTTTATAGTTCTAAGCCTATAAAAATGCTCAAACTAAGGCATCCAGGAAAAGATACCTTAATTCAAGGAAGGTTGATGGGTCAGGAACATTGCTGTCAACTTGGCAGTCCCATGGCTGGCATGTTGGTTCCCTCCTCCTGGGCTTCATTGCTTTCAGCCTCTGTTCCTGTGGGGGTTCCTCACTTTGCTTCTCCAGGGCTGGCTTTAACCTCTTGGCTTCCTTTGGCTCTCTCCAAGTTCTGGCTTGCTTAACATCTCACAGTGATGTCTGCTTGGCTCCAATCATCTCCAAACATCCATGTCTCTGTTCTCTGAAGCAATAACCTCCAATCGTATACATTTGCTCTGTTGGCACTGAGGCTTCTGTCCTTTCTCTCTCCAAAATGTTTCCTCTCTTGATCCCACTAAACTAATCAAGACCCACCCGGAGAGGGTGGAATCACATTACCATTTAAACAAAAGGTCACAGCCACAATTGGGAGTGCCACGTCCTCATGGAGATAATCAAATAAAAATTCACAACATACATCATTGAATCAGGATTAACTGAAAAGCCCCTCCACAAGATTGAATCAGCATTAAAACAAGTCTTTTCTGGGCTACATGATATTTTCATACGGGCACACTGGCCAATGCCTTGATGTACATGGCCCGGCCGAAGAGCTGGGGACAAGCAGATTACAGTCTTTGGAATGCGGAATCACGAAAATAAGACGTGGGTCCAGGAGACTGTGGAAGCTTCTCTGAGTGGTCCAGAAGGAAAGCAGCAACCAGGAGTAAGCACAGAGACCAGAAGAGCTGCTCAAAGAGGCAGAGATGAGGGGCCTCAAGGCTGGCCCCAAGCCCTGATGGGGTCCCAGTGCCAGTTCCCTTGGGGATCCAGTAGATTTGTGAATTTACAGAGCTACCTCGGAGGGACCTCTGCTTCTTCTCCACCCCACCCGCACTGCCTCTGCCTATAGCTCCTCACCCACAGGCCAGAACTCTCCTTGCCATTTCTGGTTTCCTCTAGCAGTCATGGAAGTGTCATCCTTTTCTTGCCGTTTTTAGAACTCACATGGAATTTCCACAGGGATAGCTGGGGGATGAAGGAATTTCCACGTGGAATTTGCCCCCAAGGGATAGCTGGGGGATGAAGGGATGAAATCACCTTTCTGCTCTGCCCTTCTGAGGTAACATGTAGGAAGCCCAGTGCTAGGGACAGTTTCCATGGACAGTCAGCTTCCCTGCTGGTGGAAAGCTCCCAGCTCCCTGCTGAGGGGGCTTGTACTGTCCTCAGGTGCCACCCAGTCTGGCTCCAATTGGTGGCACTGCCCTCCTGGGGTGCAATTTCACAGGGTGCTGCACACCCTGGTGGCCCCATGGCCCGCTGAGGACAGTGCATTCCAGTCATTTGGTCAGAGGCATGGATGGCTCGGTGCCATCAACAGATGCTCCAGGTTAGGGGAGGGTCCCCAGGGAGTCACTCATGTCCTGCTGAGAATAAGAAAAAGAAAAAAGAAATGCAGGGCCACTCCCGGCTGGCATCCTTGGAAGGAGGGCTCTGCTCCCAGGCTCCCTTCTTGGTGGCTCTTTACTCATGTTAGTACTCGAGCCACATTCCAACAGTGTCCCCAACTGAGGCAGCAGGGCCTCCCTGCATCTCCTCCTGATGACAATCTAGGAGGCTAGCATCCTGTTTTACCGATGGAACTGAAGTCCGGCAGGTGGGGTGGAGCTCACACCAGGCAACCGTGTCCACTGCCCCCAGCACCTCCTGGATTGGAAGGATCCATCCAGGGAGGGCAGGTTTCTGTATCAGATACAGGTGGGCTTGAGGTGCAGAGATGGAATGAGCTGCACTCAAGTCCATGGGTAAAGTATACACACCCACACTGCCCTATAAATGAAGTCTCACCCTCATGAGCTGGCAGTGACCCTCCCCACCCTGGGTTCTCTGCTCATGGGGTCTTCCCCATGGACCAGGCAGGCAGGAGTGGGCGACCGGATAGACAGTGAGTGAGGATATGTTCTCCGGCAGGTTCCTTTGACGCTGCCTCCCATTCTGCTCTGTCCACAGGAACCAGCCCCAGCTCCACCAGACATGCTGTGGGGACAGATCCTCAACTCCTGCTCTGGGTCTGGAGACACCCCACGCACCCGAAGGGGCCCCGGGATCTTCCCAGGTAGAGGACCAAGGGAGCAGGGGCAGCTCTGCCCCTGACCAGCGGCTGGAGGGGGGCCCTGCTTCACCCTCCAGGCCCACCTGCTCTGCACTGGGACTTGGCCCACAGGAGGGGCTGCCCCGGCCTCAGCAGACATCAGGGATAAAAGCCTGGGGCCTTCCTGAGGCAGAACCTCTCCATGGTAGTATTGACACCAGGAAATTACACTCAGAGCTGAGCCAACCGGTGAATGAAAACCAACTGGACACACACTTGCCTTTTTCCATGCCCATTTCCATGGAGCTGAAAGCACAGCTAGACCAAGAATAAGGAGACTGGGCAGGCCACGGTGGCTCAGCAGGCAAGAATGCTTGCCTGCCATGCCAGAGGACCCAGGTTTGATTCCCAGTGCCTGCCCATTTAAAAAAAAAAGAATAAGAAGACTAAAAAAAAAATGCACTTATCAAAGTCTTGCAGACACCCTTGTAGCATAGGAAAGTTGTCCTGAGTATTGCTGATTTTATTTAGCAGTTAACGAACCTGCTTATTTATAACTTATGTTTGCTTTGTGAATGGTAGGAAAATAAAATACATATGAATAAAGACTTTCAAAAACTTTGCTAATTTTTACTATGCCACGTTTCCAGTTAAGCGGTTGCTTCTGTAATGTTTCATTGACCCTGAGCTTCACTTGGCAGTCTGTTACTTTTGGGGGGAGAGCCCAGGAAAGGCCTGTGAAGTTCCCCTCCTCCCTCCACTGAGGCCCCTGCTGATCAAGAAGGGCCAGTGTCTCCCCTGTGAGAGCTGGGCCACTCCTCTATCCTCCCCAAAGCCTTTGAAAGACAGAGCCCAAGTAGGACTCTGCCCTGGAGGGGAACGGCCAACACCCACCCCAGCCAAGCCAGGTAGGTGGGGCCTAACCCTAAGAAGGGAAACAGCCTTGAAATGCTGTCACAGCACATCTTAAGCTGGCAGAAAGGGTCGCATTCTGCATATGACTTTATGTGACCCCTGATCTAAGACCCCTGAAGGATCTTGTCCCCAGTTCCCAATTGCCCTGCCCAGGTGGAGGGGACAGCCTCACATTAGGGGACACATCAAACCTTCACCCCCACTGCATGCCAGCTCAGAGCCAGGATGGGCGGGGGGCGGTTATTTTTAAAATAACTGTGTTTCAGTTTGCTAAATCTGCTGGAATGCAATATATCAGAAAATGGGTTGGCATTTGCAATGGTGATTCACCGGCTAGCAAATTTACAGTTCTAAAGCCGCAAAGAATGTCAGTTCAAGGCATCAATAGGAGGATACCTGGACTCTGAAGACAGGCTGCTGGCATCCAGGACACCTCTGTCACATGGGAAGGCACAGGGCCGGCATCTGCTAGTTCTTCTCTCTGGGGTTCTGTTGCTTCCAGCTTCTGGCTATGTGTTTCTCTCTTTTAGCTTCTATCTCTCCAAGCTTCTCTAGGTGTGTCCTTGTCCCTCAGCTTCTCTGGGGCTTTTTCTGTGTGTTGAGCTTCTCTCAACTTCATCTCTTTTAAAGGACTCCGGTAAAAGGCTTAAGACTCACCTTGGGCAAACTCCTCAATTGAAATAACCTAATCAAAGTTCCCATGCACCCACAGGAATGGATTAAAATGACATGGCCTTCTCTGGGATACATACAAGTGGAAACTACCACTTTCTCCCTGTGACCTGGGCACTTAACAATATTTATAGCTTAGTGCTCTCCTGTTATGTCTGCGTGAAGAAGATGTACGATTTCTTCTCCATGGGATGAGACTCTCCTCCCAGACCCCAGGTGACTGAAGATTCTATGAGGTGAGGGCCAGACTCAGGCGGGGTAGGTTTAGAAGACAAGTTTCAGGCTGATGAGCCCGGGAGACAAGGAAGAGGGAGTAAGTGCTTTAAAATGTGCCATTTTACTGAGCTGAATCCCAGCTCTCTACTACTTGTTACCATTTGACACAGTGTATGTCTTACTTGGTTTTGCTGTGTGTCACCCACAAGAGCCTGTGCCCCAGGAGGGAAGGAATTTGGTTTTGTTCACTGCAGAGAGGAAGGGATGTCACACTAACTAGTGGTTCTTGGACACTGAGGGTAGGAAGGCCTGATCACTGGGAGTTTTCATTTCCTGGCTGCTGAAACAAATACACAATGGGTCGCCTTAACAACTGTAATGTATTGGCACGTGATCACAGAGGGTAGAAGGCTTGCTTCCTTCCAGGGTTGAGGTTACTTGACTTTTCCATCACATGGCAGCACCTTTTCCTTTTTCTCCATGTTCTGTATTGACTTTCAGTTTCTTGCTGCAACCTGTGGCTCCACTTGCTAATTCCAGTTTCCTTTGCTCATAAGGACTTCAGCCATATCTGGGCACAAATAACTTCTTCAAGGGTCTATTCACAAATGGGTTCATACCTGCAGCACCAGGGGTTGGGACATGACTATGCCTTTAATGGGGCAGATGATTCAACCCCCAACAGCTGATCTGGGGCACTGGGGGCAGGAAACGCATCAGCAGTGGGCTTCTTAGGCACTGCCTGACAACCGCTCCTTCCTGGGATTGGGGGTGGGGTGTTCAGGTTAACAGGGTCTGACCCTACCCTAGTCAAGCAGGCAAATCCAATTCTCTCCCAGTCACTGAGACTTAAGAGTCCCATGAGATCCAGAGGCCATTATGATACAGCCTCATCATGGAAACCTACCCTTACTGGTCTCCCATAGGCATGGGATTCAGTGACATGTCCCAGGACAGTCTGCTGCCCATCTCCTTTTGTGCATCAGCTATTCAAAGTAGCCCGTAACCAAGGGAATTGCAATATACATGCAATGGAGAGTGTTTTAAGCTTGCAAGCTGTACCAATAATTAGTTGTAAAACATTTCAGAGTTTGGTATGGGTTACAATTTCACAATTTTAGGTTTTCACTTCCAGCCATTCTAAGATAATGGAGACTAAAAGATATATCAATATAATGAGTCAGCAATCGTACTCACTTGTTAGACCCTCTGTTCTCTATAACTCCACCATTACCTTTCATTTGGGCATAGCCTAAAGAGTGGGAGAAAGACCAAGGGTGTACATGACTTTTCTTTTAAATCTTTTTTTTTCGTTTTTATTGCTATATAATTAACATACCATACAATACATAATTTTAAAGTGTACATTTCAGTATTTCTTAGTACATGTTGTGCATTGATCACCACTATCTTATTCCAGAATATTTTATCACCCCCAAAGTACACCGTATTCATGTTAACAGATACTTCCCCTTTCCCCCTGTGCTGGTTTGAAGCTATTATGTACCCCAAAATAGCCATGTCTTTTAATCCTCATTCTGTACTGCTGGGAGGAATCTTTTTAAAAAATACTTTATTGATAAGATTTAACAGACAAACATTCCATACATGGTGTACAATCAGTGGCACACAATATCGTCACATAATTGTGTATTCATCACCATGATCACTTTTTTTTAGCATTTGCATCACTCCAGAAAAAGAAAAAACTCAGATATACCATGCCCCTTACCCGTCTCTCTCACTGACCACTAGTATTTCCTTCCACACAATTTATTTTAAGATTTGTTTCCCCTATTATTGTTTATTTTTTACCTATATGTTTTACTCATTTGTCCATGCCCTAGATAAAGGTTTCTGCATCAGACACAAGGTTTTCACAATCACACAGTCACACTGTAAAAACTGTATCATCATACAATCATCTTTAAGAATCATCTTTAAGAAACAAGGCTACTGGAACACAGCTCTACAGCTTCAGGTACTTGCCTCTAGCCACTGTAATACATCATAATCTGAAAAGGGGATCTCTATATGATGCGTAAGAATAACATCCAGGATAACCTCTCAACTCTGTTTGAAATCTCTCAGCCACTGACGCTTTATTTTTCCTCATTTCTCTCTTCCCCCTTTTGGTCAAGAAGGACATCCCTGGATTTCTGTCCCACATTGCCACGGAGATTTACACCCCTGGAGATGTGTCTCACGTAGAGGGGGGAAAGACAGTGTGTTCACTTGTGATGTCAGTTAGAGAGAAAGGCCACATCTGAGCAACAAAACAGGATCTCTGGGGGTGACGCTTAGAAATAATTTTTTCATTTCTTCCCCCCCCCATTTATTGTATAATATAACATATATACACAACAAAGGAAGAAAAAAGCAATGGTTTTCAAATCACTCTCATACAAGTAGTTACAGGACAGATCCCAGACTTGTCATAGGCTACCATACCATCATCTCAGGTATTTCCTTCCAGCTGCTCCAGAACATAGGAATAAATATTTTTTTTTATCATCACAATAGAATTCTTTCCTTTTTGGTGAAAAGTAACATATATACAAAAAAGTAATAATTTCAATGCACAGCACTACAATTAGTTGTGAACAGATTTCAGAGTTTGGTAGGGGTTACAATTCCCCAATTTTAGGTTTTTACAACTAGCTCCTCTAAGATACTAGAGACTAAAAGAAGTATCAATTTAATGATGCAGCAATCATATACGTTTGTTAAACCCTACCTCTCTGTATAACTTTACCATCACCTTTGATCTTTCTATCCCTCTCTTTAGGGGTATTTGGGCTATGGCCATTCTAACTTTTTCATGCTGGAAGGGTTTGTGAGAAATATGGGGTAGGGAGATGGAACTAGCTGATGTTCTGGAGCAGCTGGGCCCTCTAGGTTTCATGACTTATCTGGTCCTGGGACCCATCTTGAGGTTCTTAGTTTCTGGAAAGTTACCCTAGTGCGTGGAACCTTTGTAGAATCATATATTGTCCTAGGTGTTCTTTGGGATTTAATGGAATGGTTTTGGTTGGGGTTTGGTAAGTTTTGATGAGTAGCAGAGTCTAACTGAAGCGTGCATAAGAGTGACCTTCATGGTAGCCTCTCAACTCTATTTGAATGATCTCAGCCATGAAACTTTATTAGATACACTTCTTTTCCCCCTTTCAGTCAGGATGGACTTGTTGATCCCACGGTGCCAGAGCCAGACTTATCCTTGGAAGTCACCTCTCATGCCACCAAGGAGTCCTTCACCCCCGGGATGTCATCCCACATAGTGGGGAGGGCAATGGTTTCACTTACAGAGCTGGGCTTAGAGAGAGTGAGGTCACATCTGAGCAATGAAATAGGTCCTTCAGAAGTAACCCCTAGGCATACCTATAGGTAGGCTAAGCTTCTCCGCCACCTTCATAAGCTTCGCAAGAGTTAAGCCTCAAGATCAAGGGCTTCGCTTATTGATTTGGGTGCCCCTAACGTTTGACACAGTATCACTGGATTCCCTGTGGTAAAGTTTAATAGCTCCATAATTTTTCTCCCATCCCGCAAGGGACTTTGCCAATACTTTTTGATTATCTGCTTAATATATTCTAGGATGCATCCAGGCTTACATTACACTATACAGGACTAAAGGACCTCTTTCTTATACTGGACTCCCAGTGTTTCAATTGTTCAAAAGAGCTGTCCAGACAGGTTGAGTTACATTATGTGCTACCTGAAATTTAGGTTGCAGACAAAATAAACTTTCTTCCTTTGGTCTCAAAGAGTAGATGTGGTTCTAAAATACAGACGATGTCTTCCTTACCCCTGTGTTCTGAATTACCTTAATCCCAACCCGATCGCCTTTGTCTTTATCTCTAAATACCAGATTATACATATATAAAACAGCCTCTCAAAATCCAGAAGGAATAATTACCACTCCAGACTAGTTTAAGTCTGGTAGAAGAGCTTAAAATCTAGGCCCCCATTTTCTTATAAGCATTTTCTAAAGGAGACCACACAATAATTGTTCTTTTGTTTCTGGCTTATTTTGCCTCACCAAATGTCCCATAGGTTCATTCACATACCTCATGCCTCACGGCTTCGTTCCTTTCCGTAGCAGCACAATATTCGATCAAGTGTATTCACCATCATTCACCAATCTACTTTCTGGTCAGTGCATCCTTCAGCCACCTGCATTCATTAGGCATCATGTATAATGCCCAAAGTCCACAGTCCATCAACATTCTCCATTTTAGATAATTTCATTGTTTCCTAGAGAAAGATAACCAATACATACCCTCACCAAATAGGACATCTAAACCTCTCCTTAACTCTTGTCCCTCCCCCCATTATTTACTCCTGCTGTTGCTATGGTACTGCTGATGTTTTCCTGTTAAACATAGCCCATAGTATGTGAAAGCAGTTTTCCTCCTGTACCCTGAACTTCAAACACTCCTTGTACAAGAAACAAACCTTTGAAATAGTTCTTACAAGAACTAACTTAAATTTCTAGTGTTCATCAGTGGACACATAGGTCTTTACAACCCCTTTCAATCATCTTCACTTGCAATATGATAATATCACATATTAGACCCACTACAGAATTGCCTTCACTTCTATCTATTCTCTTACTCTGGAGTTCAAACTCATTCGGTAACCACTCACCTATCTGTAGCTTCTATGTATGTCTAAGTCCCCTATATTCTGTATTATAAACCTCAGATTTTACCTTTATCATTGCTGTAAAAATGGAGTCCTGCAGCTTCTATCTTTTTGTGTCTGACCTATTTCACTCAGCATCATTTCCTCAAGGTGCATCCATCTTGTTTTGTCTTATTGTTGTGTAATATTCCGTTTTGTTAATCCACTCGTCTGTTGATGGACATTTGGATTGTTTCCATCTTCCGGTGACTGTGAATAACGCTGCTATGAACATCGGTGTGCAAATGTCTGTCTGTGTCACTGCTTTCAGCTCTTCTTGGTATATACCAAGTAGTGCTATTGCTGGGTCAGAGGGCACCTCAATATTTAGTTTGCTAGGAGGGTACTGCTGACTTTCATAGCTACAGAGCTGTGAGTCTCAGGTGTCACATAAGTACCCAAAGATTCTGGGATGGACCATGTTATATATAAACAGCTCAGCATCTCCAAATTTAGAATTAACAGTCACACCTCCTGAATAAGTGACTGCTGTAAGAGCTTACACTCTAGGGCCTTCTGCAATAAGCCCCGACCTGATAACCCATGCTCTCGACTTTAGTTCACTGAATTTCTATCTCATACTTAGTCCAAATGATTGAGGCATGATAATATTTGTCTTTATTCTCCTAACATTTCATTTAACATATAGCTCTTAAGGTTCTAGTTGCATGATTCACAACTTCATTCCTCTTTGTAGCCACTCAGTATTCCTTTGCGTGTATACGCCATACTTCCCCCTTCCATTCCTCAGTCCTTGTACCCTTAGGCCACCTCCATTCACTACCTCCTGAAACACCAGTGTGCAAATGTCCACTCATGTCCCCACACTCAGTTCCTCCAGGATCTGTTGAGCAACAGGGTTTCAGGATCATATGGCAACCCTACAAGTAGCCTCCTATGGAACTACCACACTGCACCCCTCATTTCCCTACCCACAGTGAATAGGTACATCTGTTTACCCACATTTTTTCTAGCACTTGCTTCTCTTTGTTCATTTTTAAGCGGTTTTATTCACATATCATACAATCCAGCCTAAGTGTATATTACTGTGCTACAATCAGGTAGTATTGTGCTATCCATTTCTGAAGTTTTACAATCAGCCCTGTTGCCCAATGTCTATTCTATGTCTATCTCCTTATAACCTGTGTTTTTAACTTCTTCAAGTTCACTCATTAACGTTAGTTCATATTAGTGAGGCCATACAGTATTTGTCCTCTTGTTTCTGGCTGATTTCACAGCATAATGTCGTCAATGTCCATCCACATTGTTACATGCTTCATGACTTTGCCCTGTGTTATAGCGGTGTAACATTCCATCCTATGTATGTATCACAGCTTGTTTAGCTAATCCTCTGTTAATGGACACTTGGACTGTTTCCCTTGCTTGGCACTTATAAATAATGCTGCTATAAACATTGGTGTGCAAATGCCAGTTTCTTTCTTTGCCCTCATGTCCTCTGAAAAGACACCTAGTAATGGGATTCCTGGATCATATGACACTTCTGTACTTAGCTTCCTCAGGAAGCACCAAACTGCTTCTAGAGCATTGTGCCATTTTACATCCCCAACAACAATAAGTTTTCCTCCAGGAATCTGACTGAGACCCACCTAAATGGGCGTGGTCACATCTCCCTGGAAACAGCCTGTTGAAAATGTCCGCCCAACAATAGGTCTTTCCAAACAAGACCGTATTAAAAGAACACAGTTTTCTGGGGTGCAGAACAGTTAAAAAACAGCACACTAACTTTAAGATGAATTCCTATACATTTTTACAAAAACTGATTAGCAAAATATCTAATAGATTTCATTATTTGTTAATAATAAAGGGACTATTTATAAGAATTCTTTTCTTAAAATTTCCAACTTGGGAAACAATTAGTTGATTATTCACATTTAAAGAATCCTTACACAATACTAATAAGTCATAATTGCAGATTCCATAATACTACAGAATACGGAAAATACTATAAGTATTGGTTGACCTCCCATAACCCGAAAGTCCTAGAGACCAAAGCATGAAACGTGGGCCTTCTCTCACTGCATTTATAATCGAGGAATGGGTACAAATGGGGATTCTAGCTGAAGAATTTAAGAACTGTCAGGAAGTAGCATTTGAGCTAATATTTCAAAGTCAGGCACAAGCATGGTGATGCGCTGCAGGTATTTAGACAGAGCGTTAGCAGAGGACTGAGTGTAGGAACTTTTGTCTAGAACATGGTTCCCTATTTCAGGAAGAGCTAACTCATCATGATACAAGTAATTGCTCTTTAAAAAGCATTACACTTCTCATTTATTTATACTAGACAGTACGATGCTATTCTAAATGTACGTTCATACATTTAGAAAAAGAGTTTTTGAGATTGTACTAAAAGAATAGTGCTCTGAGTGTGTTTTTTATGTATCTAAATGGTATTCAACTTTGGCAATTTTGGCCACTAACATTAGAAATTTTGGGCTTTGAAATCTTCTTTAAATGCAAAGCTAGTAAGTCAATCACATTATGGTAAGCAGAATCATCTGCTGCTCTGGTTACGCCAAATGCCTATGGTAATTGAATTGGGCCACTAAAGTATATGTGTGCTGTTGTTTTCTGCAAGAGCTAATGGTATATAAAAATTAAAAAATCAAAATTAGTATTGCTTATCCAGTCAAGTGAGTTACGATCCCCATAGTAGACAGATTCTATAATGAACTGCTAAGCTCATGAAAAACACTTATTGTTAATTTCTTTTAGACATTGTATTTAGTTTCCACTTATATGGCATGTGTGTATATTTGTATGTAAATTCAAAACATCAGTAACTACAAAACATCACAATATATGACTGACATCCACAGAAGTTTAAAATAACACAAACCTCATAAGGTTGCATTTTCCAACTGTTAGTTTACCTGTGTTACAAAGAAAAGAGAAAAACGTCTTTAGCTTTTAAGACATTAGTTGATCATGGCAGATTTATTTTCGGTTTTCAATTGCTTTGCCATATCATATCTGATGGTCTGAAAGATTAAATCATCTCTGCCACTAGTAAAACAGCTGCTCTCTTGTTACAACTACATGAACTAATCTTGGAAATCATTGAGATGATTTCCACAATTATTCCAGCCCATGAGAAACAATAATGCGTTCCACTCACCTCACACCGGTATTTTTTTGTCTTGGAATTCTCTCTTTTCCCCTGAATTATATCAGTACAAGTGAATATCTTGGGAAATCAAGAAAGAAATTGACTTTCATTAAAGGTCTCTTTTTACTCTGGCAAATGCTGATCCCCATTCTCATTTGTTGGCCATCCCTTCCCACCCCACCCCCCCAACACAGAAGGGAAACACATTTTTCTTTTTGTCTTTACAGCTCACTTCTCATGTTATTTTCCCTAACATACCACACACTTTACAATCTTGTAAACCTAAACCTTGAATTTAGGCTTGATGTTTACTATTAGCAGTTAGAAAATTTTATTTATGCAGGAAACTGACGGAAGATATTCAGATTCAGTGCTCTATGTCTCATGCCGCATGAATAATTGTAAGCAGACAGAGAATATAAAATGAAGATTTTAAATGGTGAGGACAGCTATTACGGTTCTTGGTGTAGGAGAGTGACTTAAATCCAACATAAAAGAAATGGAATTAACTGAAAAGATTTAGGCCTTTGTCATGAAACCCCAGTTTTCATTGCATTTTAATTAGTGGCCTGTGTTAAAATACATTATATTTTATATGCCATATGAAATCCATGAAACTGTTACATTAACAAATTCTTGGAAGTCTCTGGTATACTTATAACCTAGCAAAAGAGCCAAGAAGTGCTTTAATTTTCCACTTTATTTTTGCCCTGAGATGCATGTATCCCTAGCAGGTGAGCCCAGCCTCTGTGGAGACGATGGGGTGTTTTGGGGGAGGACAGTGGTCCTGCCTTGAGGTGACAGCTGGGGTGACAAGGACAAAGGGGGCTGCATGACAGGGACAGCTCACAAAGGGTCGCAGAGTATAAATAGGGCTGGGCCGGGGGTGAAGGCTGAGTGGGAAATTCTCTTGCCAGGAGCGCGTCAGTGAACCTGTCAGGAGCCCACTCTCGGTCCTTGTGACTTAAAGCAGATTCGGGTGAGATTCAGAGCACCTGCGACATCCCCTGTGCCAGCAATCCGCTGAGCCCCCCACTCCCCACCCTGCCCTCTGGGAGGCTCTGGGGTCCTGTGGGGTAGAGCCAGTGGAAAGAACATCTGGAGAGCCGCCACCGCACCCCGGTGTGCTGCTGACTCATCGCCCACGAGGCCAAGGGAGACCCAGCGCCCCGCCGTGCCGGTGCTGCCGCTGCCACTCAAGTGTCATCATGAGCGGTCGCGGTGAGGTCCCCTACTACACGGTGAGGAGCGGGCCTGTAGCGGGCCTGTTCAACAAGCCCATGGGCAAGCTGCAGTGCCACCTGTCCGAGGGGGAGTACAATATGTTTAAGTACGCCCCCGTATTTGAGAGCGACTTCATTCAGGTCACCCGGAGAGGGGAGGTGATTGACGTGCACAACCAAATCCAAATTGTGACCGTGGGCATCGTGTGCACCAGCCCCCTCCTGCCCATCCCCGATGTCATGCTGCTGGCCCAACCCGTCACCCGCAGGGGCCAGACCACCCAGGGGAGAGGCCGCCAAGCTGAGAAGACCATGGAGCTCACCAGGCTGCTGCCCTTGAAGCTCATCAGGCTGTCGGTTCACAACCGGGAGAAACAGCAGCTGCGCCTGACGTTCGCCACTGGCCGCTCCTTTTACCTACAGCTGTGCCCCAATCTGGATGCTCAGGAAGACCTATTCATGCAGTGGCAAGAAATCATTTACCTCCTGCGCCCACCTGTGGAGAGTAACAGTGGTACTCATGCCGTTCCAGCCTGGGACGTGATATGCATGCCAGAGCTGGAGGAAGAGGACCAGGCCAGCACATCAGCTGAGTCCCATGGAGAAGGGGATGACATCAGGAGCCTCCGCGTCATCTCTGACATGTCTTGGGCCTCCTCTGCAGGTTTTGCTGGGGGTGAAGGAAGGAACTATAGAGAGCCCAGCAGGCCTGCCATGACCACCCTCAAACCGGCACAGCCTACAGCATCCTGGGCAACAGCAGGGGCGGCAATGAAGGGCAGTGCAGCAGGCGCCGTGGTGAGCGTGATGACATCTACGTCTGCAGGTTCTGTGCAAAATACCGTGACAGGACCAGGAGCTGCTTCCAGGGGCCCAAGAGGAGACAAGAGCCATGTGGCCATGGCAGGTGTCATCAGCGTGCCTGCGAAGAACATCAAGGTGGCCAGTGCTGGGGCGGCAAGCAAGACATCCGAGTGGACCTCCAGCACAGCAGCATTGGCCAGTCTCTCTCCTGAGGGCAGCACGAGCATGGCGATTGCCAGGACATCCACCATCAAGAGCATCATAGAAACAGCTGCAGTCCCAACAGCAGCAGAATCGCCCATCTCCAGCTCAGTGAGCCAAGGCCAGAACACTGCACAGGAGGCAGGCCGACGGGTCTCCCAGGCCAACGCCGCGGCCCGGGAGAAAAGGGAGAGGGAACAGAAGACCAGACACCAAGTTGACCGACAGTCACCAGGCTGGTCCTTCTCTAGCGACAGATCCACCAGGAAAGATAAGCAAGAAGGACATCAGGGCAGTGAGCGCCCTTCCCTTAACCAGGGCATGAGCCGCACGCCCCCTGCAAAGGACTCCAGGTCTTCTGGGAAGTCCAGGACGGGTGGATTCACTGCCAGTTCGGGCTCCACAGAAAAGGGTCCGAGCAGGCTCACGTCATTCCTGAGGCGCCTGAGAGCCAGGTTAACTATATCATCGTCAGCCCACAGAACAGATGTGAGCCTCATCGTGGGGTCAGCTGAGCGTCACCCGGGTGCGAACATCAGTGCCCTGACTTCAGTGACCTCCGGGGAGTATCCCCAGGGAGAGACTATTCCACCTGATATTCAATAAATATCAACATGTCATGCTGTGTTGTGCTGTGTTCTGCTTTAGCCATGTCCTGCAGACTGGTAGCCACCTCGGTGTTTTGTGATGTCATGTGCTGCAGCCACGCCCAGGGAAAGGGAGCTCCCTCTCACTCATGCTCGGCAGAGCTGAAAGTTGGGAGAGCAGGCTGGGATGCTCCATTATGCACCCCCTCCGTGTTACAAAGTTTTGTTCCTTCATAACAAAGCAACGGCAGGACTCATACTCCCTGGATGGTCGGGGAAAGAGGGGTGCAGGAGCATTTGGTACAATTAGAACAGGCAAGACAAGTAATTTCACCCCTAGGTCTGTATCACACAGAGACTGTAACCCGTGTCCTAGGAGACAACTATGAGAAGGTGTAAGAGAAAAGAGGGGAAGAGCCCAAATCTCCACCCACAGAACTGATACACTGGGAATGGCAGCTACACACCTGGTGGTGCAGGCAGGTGCCCTGGGTCCCTGTGGTGTCCCTGTCTCCTTTGTTTGCTTTGCCCACCTCCATCCTCAGGCAGGGCTTTACCAGGAGCTGGGCTGGTGCGGTGGCTCACTCTTCTGCCGAGTTGCACTGTGTGACTCAACCAAGTTATGTTCTCTGAGCTTCAGTGTTCATGAAGTGCGGATGTCATACAACCAAAGGTTCTTGTGACAATTTATCTAAAATTACAAGTTTTCATAGCTTTGATTTTGGTCATACGTCACACTTGTGCCTTAGAGAAAACTGAAAACATAGCCAAAGGACATATGGGAAATAAAAGGACAATTTCAGAGATGTTAAAATATGAAAAAAAAAACCCCAATAATCTATGCCGTTCAGTTTGCTTAAGAAATAGAACATTTTGAAACTCTTGAAGTCCTTGTGTATACACCTCCTCAACCCCATCTCCCACTTTTCCTTCTTAGAACTACTGTCCATAATTTTGTGCTTAGCATTCCCTCATTTTTGCCTAGTTTGAAAAAGTGGTGCGTGGAGTTTGCAAGCTGCCGGAATGCAGTGTACCAGAACTGGAACAGCTTTTTAAAGGGGGAATTTAATAAGTTACATGTTTAAGTTTCTATAAGGCATCCAGGGAGTGATACCTTAATTCAAGGAAGGCTGATGTGTCAGGAACACCTCTGTCAGCTGAGTACTCATGTGGCTGGCATCTGCTCGTCCCTTCCTCCTGGGCTCCACTGCTTTCAGCCAGTTCCTGAGGCGGTTCCTCACTTTGCTTCTCTGAGGCTTGCCTTCATCTCATGGCTTCACTTGGCTCTCTTCACACTCGGGCTTAACATTTCATGGTTTCATCTGCTGGGCTCCATGTATCTCCAAACATCTGTTCTCTAGGAGGTAGCATCTGTGTCAGCTCTGCTCTGAAGTTCCTGTACACTCTCTCTCTCTCTCTGCTGGCTCTGAGGCTTCTGTCATTTCTAACTGTCCCCAAATGTTTCCTCTTTTAAAGGCTTCCAGTAAACTAATCAAGACCATCCGAGAATGGGTGGACTCATCTCCATCTAATGATGGAGCCACATAATCCATCTAACCAGCAAAAAAGGTCACATGCACAATTTTAAAAACATTTTTGCATGAGGAGCAACAAAGAAATATTATTGCAGGGTGCTGAAAATAGATGGTAATACTTGAAAATGTCACCATATGTGTGAGACTAAACCAAATAATGTTTGTTACAAAATTCATATTTTGACTAGTGAATTTCCTTATATAACTTATGTAGATAGTGTGATTGAACACCATAAGTACTTGGAATCTCAGGTAGGACATGAGATTTTGTTGGTTTGTCCAGACTGATGCCACAATGAATCCCAGAGTGATTCGGTCAGTGAGTGGAAAAGTATTTGCAAAGCCCCCTTTGGGGAATGGTGAGAACGGGGAGAAATGCAACTTCCCCAAGTTGAATTCTTGATATTCCCACAAGCAGTGTAGACAACCAAATTTATAGGCTGAGCCCCCACTCTTAGGGTTTGTTTATATGAAACTTAACCCCACAAAGGATAGGTCAAGTCTACTTAAAATTTAGGCCTAAGAGTCACCCCCAAGAGAGCCTCTTTTGTTGCTCAGATGAGGCCTCTCTCTCCAGCCAACACAACGAACAAAATCACCACCCTCCTCCTGTCTATGTGGGACATGACTCCCAGGGGTGTGGACCTTCCCGGCATCATGGGACAGAAATCCTAGAAGGAGCTGAGACTCAGCATCAAGGGATTGAGAAAACCCTAGAATGAGATGAGACTTAGCATCAAGGAATTGAGAAAACCTTCTCAACCAAAAGGGTCTGGGAAGAGTGAAATGAGACAAAGTGTCAATGGCTGAGAGATTCCAGAGTCCAGAGGTTGTCCTGGAGGTTATTCTTATGCATTAAGTAGATATCATCTTGTTATTCAAGATGTAATGGAGAGGCTGGAGGGAACTGCCTGAAAATGTAGAGCTGTGTTCCAGTAGCCATGTTTCTCGAGGATGATTGAATAATGATACAGCTGTCACAATGTGACTGTGTGATTGTGAAAACCTTCTCTCTGATGCTCCTTTTATCTACCTTGCCAAGAAACACGTAGAACATATGGAATAAAAATAAATAATAGGGGGAACAAATGTTAAAATAATTTAGTTTGAAATGCTACTGATAAGGGATATGGTATGTACAATCTTTTTTTTCCTGTTATTGTTTTATTTCTTTTTCTGTTGTCTTATTTTTTTCTGAATTGATGCAAATGTAAGAAATGATGAATATGCAACTATGTGATGATATTGAGAATTACTGAATATATATGTAGAACAGAATTATATGATAATGTTTTTGTTTGTTTGTTCTTAATTTTTTTAATTAATAAATGAATTTTAAAAAAAGCTACATGGTAAATGCAGTCAGCTTTCAAATAAAAGTAGAATAAGGGAAATTCCTCAACTTCAAACCCAGCAAGACAATCACAAAAAAGTGCTTCCAGAACTAGATAGATCTCGCCAATCCCAGAGGGTTGTAAGCTTCCCATATAACTTGAATCACCACTTTATGCACTTAAAAAAAAATGTCTTGGGGGAGGGCAACAAGTGGGATCTTTGAGGGAAACCTGAACCCCAATATTCGACAGGAATAAGACAGAGGGTGTTTCTGACTGTGAGGAGCTTCCGCCCCGACCTCATCACTTGGCATAGTCTCACCCCTGCCCTCCCTAGAACAGCAGAGGGGTTCAGCTTTCCTGAGCTATGGGGTTGATATTGGTTTGAGTTTGGGGGCGATTTGGGGACTGTGAAGTCAGCCTACACTACTGGAAGTGGGTCCAGGCATTCCAGGGCCTTGAGGTGAAGGACCAGAAGAGATGGGCCAGAAGTCAGGGCAATAGAGCTCGGGAGGCCAAGAAACCTAGTTTCCAGCCCTGGCGCTGCAGTTTAGTGCTGGCATGGTTTCAAATACACTGGACTGTCTAGCTTCAAATTCTCATTCTGGAACTTACTGGCTGCAACTTCTTTCTAGACCTTAGTCTTCTTGTCTGTAAAATAGGGATATTTAATTCTTACGGGGTTTAACAATTAAATGTGTTAACATATGTAAGGGGCCTAAAATGCACTAAACAGAATCCATTTAACCACTGCCCTTCCTGAGCCTAGAATTCTCCATCTGTTCAACACAGAAAGAGATTAGACGACTTCAAAGTCCCTCCAAAGTCTGGAATTCTTAGTTATAGTTCCCAAGATCCTTTCTATCACCAAAGGACCTATTACATTTCAAAGTGCTTAAATGAAGAGAAAATACATTCCCTTATATTCTCGCAGGCCCTCAACCCTACGCTTTTCTTTCCTTCCCACGCACAAGACACAGAGAGACTGCCCTGATCCTTCAGGAAGAATCTGCCCACACTTCTCAGGGGCTTACATGCATGAATCCGTCTCTCCCATGGCTTTATCCCGCAGGATACTGTGGGATGCTCCTAGACCCTTGCTTTGAGCCTCCTCTCAGGTGCCCCTCTTCCCACTCAGCGCAGGGTTTCCAGCCAGAGCTGGCCCCTCACAGGTTTGGAGCTGACTCATCCCAATGCTGTGCGGTGGTGTGTGTGAACATGCCCCACTCCCTCTCCACACCGCCTCTCAGCGAGGATGTGCTGCTGCAGAAGCAGGCCCACCACCAAGGGGGCGATGGGCGGGCACTGCAAGGGCACAATCACCCAGACACACAAAGCACATGGCAGATGAGCTCACTGCCCTCCCCACCCCATGGGGACATGATTCCCAGGGGTCTAAATCTCCCTGGCAACGTGGGACAGGAGTCCTGGGATGTGCCAGGGCCCAGCATCATGGGGTTGAGGAAGCCTTATTGACCAAAAGGGGAAAGACAGAAATGAGACAAAATAAAGTGTCAATGGCTGACAGGTTTCAAACAGAGCCGAGAGATTATCCTGGAGGTTATTCTTATGCATTATGTAGATATCCTATTTAGTTTATGGTATATTGGAGTAGCTGGAAGGAGGTACGTGAAATTGTTGAGCTGTACCAGTAGCCTTGATTTTTTAAGATGAATGCATTATGATATAGCTTTTACACTGTGACCATGTAATTGTGAAAACCTCGTGCCTGATGCTCCTTTTATCCAGGGTATGGACAGATAAGTAAAAAATTATGCATAAAATAAATAAATAAGTAATGGGGGATAAGGGGTAAAATGAATTGGGTAGATTGAAATATTGGTGTCAAAGACATGGAGTATGGGATGCATGAGTTTTTTCTTTTTATTTCTTTTTCTGGAGTGATGCAAATGTTCTAAAAATGATCATGGTGATGAATACAGAACTATGTGATGATACTGCGAGCCACTGATTGTACACCATGTATGGACTGTGTGTGTGTGAAGACTTATCAATAAAAAAATTTTTAAAAAAAAGATACTACATGCAACAAATACAGCAGAAGATCACGAAGCGTATCACAATGCCGACAGACATAGCCCACCCTAACGACCAAATTAAAACACCAGAAGAGACAAAGACATTGGAACAACTAATCAAAATTCATATAACTCTACTAAATGAACTAAGTGGGATGGCTAATGACATAAAGGAAATCAAGAAGACAGTAGAAGAGCATAAAGAGGAGTTTGAAAGAATAAATAGAAAAATACCAGATATCACAGAGATTAAAAATTCTGTTGACCAAATAAAAACATACTAGAGGTTCAGTGGTAGAATAGCTCAGCTCGCCTTTCATGCGCAGACCCGGGTTCAATTCCCAGACCATGCACCCCACCCCATCCCCCCAAAAACCCATACTAGAGACAAAAACAGCAGATTTGAAGAGGCTGAAGAATAAGCGAACTAGAGGACAGGACAACCGATTTCAAACACTCACAACAGTAAATAGCAAAAAAGATAGATGAATTTTAATTGGATCTCAGGAAAATGATGGACAAAACAAAGTGTACAAATATAAGAATCAATGGTTTCCCGGAAGGAGAAGAGAGGAAGGAGTCAAGGGCTAGGAAGAGTAGTTGAGGATGTAATGGGGGAAAACTTCCCAATCCTCATAAAGGACATAAATATACAAGTCAAAAACTTCCAACAGAATAAGTCCAAACAGGCCTTCCCCAAGAAACTAATACTAATGAGTCTGTTAAATATTGAAGAGAAGCAGAAAATTATGAAAGCAGCAAGAGAAAAACAATCTACCTCATACAAGGGAAACCACATAAGACTGAATTTGGACTATTCAACTGGCACCACGGAGGCAAGAAAACAGTGGTATGAAATATTTAAGATGCCGAAAGAGAAAGACTTCCAGCCAAGAATTCTGTACCCAGCCTTCAAAACGGAGGGAAAGATTAAAATTTTTACAGACAAACAAATCCTGAAAGAATCTGTCAAAAAAGAGACCAGCCCTACAAGAAATACTAAAAGGACTTGTGCCAGTTGCAAAAAAAGACAGGAGAGCAAGGTCAGGAGGAGGGCACAGAACTGAAAAGTGCCAGTAAGGGTAACTTAAAGGATAAAAAGAGAAAAAGGGTAAAGAATAAATATATTCCACAAATAACATAAAAAAGATCAGATGGTAGATTCAAGAAATGCCTTTTTGGTAAAAACCTTGAATGTTAGTGGACTAAATGTATCAATTAAAGTTCCCGATTGGCATATAAATACAGACCCTTCCAATATGAAAAATTTAGAATTGCAACAGCCCAAACACCCCTAAAGAGAGGGATGGAAAGATCAAAGGTGACAGTGGAGTTATACAGAGAAGATAGGATTTAACAAATGAATATGAATGCTGAATCATTAAACTGATATCTCTTTTAGTCTCCAGAATTTTAGAGCACCTAGAAGTAAAAACCTAAAATTGTGGAACTGTAAACCATGTCAAACTCGGAAATGTGTTCTACAACTAATTGTGGTGCAGTGCTTGGAAATTTATAGCTTTTTTGTATATATCTTATTGTTCACAAAAAAAGAAGGAAGAAAGTCGATTGTGATGATAAAAAAGTATTTAAGTTCTCTTGCCTCCTATATTCTGGAGCAGCTAGAAGGAAAAATATGAGAGGATCTTATGGTAGCCTACGACAAACTCTGGGATCTGTCTTGTAACCAGTTGTTGAAGAGCGCTTTGAAAACTATTGCTTTTTTATTTCTCTGCTTTGTATATATGTTATACCACGCAATAAAAAATGTTAAAAAAAAAAAATCAGCCTGACTATTTTATGTAGGCACATCTTCTCTTAAGGGTTTTAGTAAGCCACACACACAAATCATTAGTAAACCTTTTTCTCAAATTAGTGTTTTTTAAACTATTCATGGATTTAATTCATGTATAGACATGTGTGCATGATAAATCTTTCCACATAATTTCTGTAGTGCTGGTTATCAACAAAAAAGACTTTTAATGATTTATATGTGACTGTGGGTGTTCAGGGGTTTAATTATCTTTCAAGATCTTGAGTACTTCTGGTAGTCTCTTGGTCCCCAGCTCACCTGGGTTTTGAAACTTTGTTTAAGATCCTGCTTTATGCACCAAAATGAGAGTAGAAAAGCCTGTATGGTGTGACTATCCCTTATTAATTATCTTTCTGAAAGAAAAAAGCACTGAGGCAAAAATTAAGAGAGTAATTACTCAAAGAAAAACCATTTTTGGCAATATTTTAAGTGATGTTAATTTGGTCTTAATGGGAGTGATTTTGAATGTTATATAAATAGCAATTTCATCATTAAGGATGCATTTACAACACAGGGGCTTAGAGGAAAATGGCAGAGTTACAGAGAAGATCTTCATAGAAACCCAATGAAGACATCTTCAGGTGACTATTCTTGAAGTGCTTTCAGAATTTTAATGGAAAAGTTTTTTTCAATAGCCATCACTAACGGACTTTCCCTAAAATATCATATGGCCCCTGGGCGGGGCCTCGGAGCCCCAGAAGTCTGCCCCTTAGTCCAGCCTTCCCTGCCCACCCAGTCACCCCAGAGGGCCGGTGCATCCGGGACTGTGTTAGGGCTGTGGGGCCGCAGATGGGCATGGGCTCTGTCCTCACAGAGAACAATGGCGAGGCGGAGAAGGTCTGTGGTTCAACATCACCCTCCAGTAAATGCACAGTGTGGCCTGTGCTGAGGGTGACAGGTTCGTGGGGTCCCAGGGAAGGAGCACCAGGCCTGGGGGATACTCTCCAGGGGTAGAATTCCAGGCCCCGACACCTGCCAGGAAAAGATATCGAACCCGGGGAGGGGGCTGCCCTCCCTCTGCCTCCCCCGACACCTGCAGGCCATGCTGGGTCCCCACGGGCCGCCCAGGGCCTCTGTGGGCTCTGTGGCAAGCTCAGTTTCCAAATGACACAGGAGCTGATTGGTGTCATTGCAGGCTCGGCCGTGACACACAAGGGCTGCCACTGAGTTTCCACTGTGGGTCACCAGACTCAGTCTGCATGCCAGGGTCAGACACGCTGCGTGCTCCATTTTAAGAAACCTGAGCAACTGATAGTAAGGACCTCGAGGGGAGTGAGAGAGGCCCAGGGCAGGAGGAGGGCTGGGCTTCAGGCTCAGCAGGATCCACCTGCCCGATGCCCTCCTCCTCCCCTCTCTCTGCCCTCTCTGCCACCTGTGTCCCCTCTGTGCAGGGGTGCGGTCTGGAACCTGCTGCTACTTTTTCAGTCCAAGCGGCTACCACAGCCCATCAGATCTGCCTCCTCCAGCCTGAAAACGAGACCACCTGCTTTCCTTGGGTCTCCTCTCCTAACCTGCAGGAGGAGAACTCACTGACCCATCGCTGTCCACGCATTCTGGCTCTGGGCTGATCTGCTGTGGCCTGAAGAGCAAGGTCACATGAGAAAATGACAACTGCCATGCAAAGCACCGGGGTGGGGTGGAGGGAGTGGCCCCTGGACCAGGCAGAGGGGCTGGGCCAGGCAGCCAGCGGCACCCTGTGCACTAGGTGAGTGTCTCGCCACAGCTGCCCGTCAGCCCACGGGTGTGCAGACCGGGGGTGTGGCTCATGCGGCCTCTCCCCCCCCTTCTCTCCAAGGTGCCCTGGTCCTTGTGGGGGTCCCCATGGATGACGCTGCCCCACCCAGCCCAGAGAGGAGCCCACGAGGCCCCTCCACTCTGGGCACGAGCTGTCCATGCGCCTCCTGCCCCCAGATGGCCCGAGAGCCCAGCCATGGCAGGAGTCACCATCAGTCTGTCCGTCCTCTGGCACCAGCCGCCCCCCCAGACCTGAGCACCGCGGGCTGGTCCCCAAGGTGGGGCGTGGCAGACACCTCATGGCGGAGGGGGGCTGACCTGGGAGGCAGAGCCCAGAAGGGCCCAGGAGCCCAGTAGCAGGGCCTTGGGTGCTCTGCCAGGGACAGAGGGAGCCAGCAGAGTTTGGGGGACAACCCAGGGTTTCCCGCCTGGGGAGACTGATCCTGGAAAACGGTCTCCAGAGAAATCCAGTTTAGTGCAGTCACTAACGACCATGCCGCGTGTCTGTGTACTGACTGCGGAGGGGGGATCCCAGGGCTCTGGTGTGACAGTGCTGAGGGCATGGCGTGGGCAGGGGGCTGAGGTGCTGCTGGGAGCTCACACAGGGGCAGGGGCCCAGGGCCGGGACCTGCCCAGCTGGGCAGAGGAGTGTAGAGCTGGGCCCAGGCACGGCTGCTCCTTGTCACTCTTTCCCTCCACCTCCTCCCCTGCTGTCCCCCTCCCTGGCTCCCTCCCACCCCAGCTGCCAGGCCCCTCCTGGCTCCCAGATGTCCGTCTCCCCTCAGCTGACCACCAGAGACTAACTAGCACCTGGGATCCCATTTCCAAGGGGATGGACACTCTTGGTCCAGCTTGCACGGGGCCCCCAAGCTGCCGCTACCTGCCGTGGGGCCAGAGGGACAAGGCCCCCAAGCACAAATCGGCTGCCAGGACTCCTGTGGGGTGGGACGGGAGGCTCAGAGGAAGGGCGTGTGGGCCTGAGGTCCCTCCGAGTGCACCCCAGGGGCTGGTGGCTCAGGGGGAGACCCAGCTCCCACAGCAGCTGTGCTGGGCTGCACCGAGTAAGGTCAGAGAAGCCGCCCTTGGCTGTCACACCACTGGGGGAAGGGACACACAGTTCCCTTAGGAGCCCCCAGGTTCCTTTCACACTCATGCCACTCAGCTCTGTGAGCACCGCACTCAGCTCTGTGAGCACCGCGCTCACCTCCAGCCTGCACATCCGCTGCACACCAGCCAGAGTTCAAACCTGGCATTTCCCATTTGCCTTGTGCAAATCTGGAACTTTCCAGCGCCTTCCAGTGCTGGCTCTGTAAGAATTTGAGAGTTTTGCCACGCAAAGGAAGACTCCAAGAGACGTTCTCTTATGCAACACGCAAGGGGTTTATTTTCCACACATGTGTGGGGCTCGCTGAACACGCAGGAACAGAGAGCCCCGAGCCTAAGTTTGTAAAAGTTTTTAAAGGGGTAAGATGAGGGGGGGTGGGGGTCGAGCATGGGTCACAGGTGCTGTTTTGCAAAAAGCAGATAAGAGCAGTTTTACAACAAGCACTTTTAACAGTTTCACAGCGAGCATTTCTTGAGCATGAGTCATGGGAGTGGCTATTGCAGATAGCCGCAGTTTTACAACAGGTAATTTAGGCGCAAGGAGTCATGGGGGGGTGGCGAGAAACAGATAACCGCCCTGGGAAAGTCTCGGATTGTTTATTTTCAACCTGATGGGGCCCATAATTCTTTTCTTTATAATTCTTAACTCACACCAAATGCATAGCCATGAATATAAAATGACACGAATGCTTTTGCTGGATATTTCAGAAGCTAAAATATATGTAAATAGCGAAATTAAGCAAGAAAAATTAGCTACTGTTAAGCTTTATAAAATCCCTTTTTACAGCTCTAGTTCCCAGCTACACTTTCTGCCCCACAGTTTTGTGATGTTCCTACATTAACATAAACTGTGTTGTTAATCAATTAGGGCCCACAACATAACATGGTCCTGGAAGCAGAAGTCCATTTACAGGCTCAGGCTCCGCCTTCCTGCCCAATCCGGGCTGCAGGGTCAGGGGCAGTTATGATACACGTCTTTGTTCTAAGGGAAAGCCGAGTTCAGATCCCAGCTCTACCTTTAATTAAGGAAGTTACTTAAAATCATTTCAAGTGAGTTGGACACATTCCAGGAGTGGGGGTTGGGACAAACCCAGGAACTTCACTTCAATTTAATTTCAGATAAATGACATTTTTTTTTTAGTATAAATAGGTTCCCATATATCACATGGGACATATTAAACCAAAAATTATTCATTGTTTATCTACATATTTGGGATGTACTCCAAATACATGTTTACCTGGAATTCAGATTTAACTGGATATCCTATATTTTATCTAGAAACCCTACAAACCCCATGCCGGCACCAGTAAAATAATGACAATAATTGAATACACTTTTCATGGGGTTACTGGGGGGATTAAATGAAGTAATGTCAATAAACATCAGTGGATTGTAAATGCTGAATATAGTATAAGTATTACTTTTATGTTGATTGTAGGATTGCCTGTGACAATCCTGGTTTATGCCTCCTGCCACTAGGAAATGATTAACACGTCTATTTGCATTCAGAATTCCGCCAGACTGTGATAAATTACACGGCCATGGCAGGTGTAAAGGACCATATGTTTCTACCCCATTTTGAAGTACACATTGTATACAATGTATTTGGAAATATGCATTGAAATGCGCTCCCTCATTGTAACCAGCAGAAGGCACTGCAGGGCATCCGCTGAATGCGAAGGACCTGGACACACAATTTTACTTTGTAACATCCCTGCATCAGTTTCCACCACCTATAGCGCCGCCACCTTCCCCCAACACACACGTTTCATTTTATTCAGGGAGAATGGCTGACTCAGGAATTCTATGAGTGCTCACCTTCACATGTGCAAAATGCACACGCACACACACACGCAAGAAGACTGTAAGTCACACTAATTGGAAAATCTATGAGTGATTATCCTCTACCCATATTTTTTTCTAGAATAAAGTAAAATTGTATCATAATTCCAGCTAAAATTAACCAGAGCAGTATTCTTACTCCAGGCCAGCAGGGATGTGTTTTCTGACTTGCCTGCAGTGTATCCTCATTGTCCAGGACAGTATCGTGCACAGGCAGGCGCTCAAAAGCTTGACTGATGATGCAGGAATAAATGAACAAATGGAGGGACGGAAGGACGGATGGACGGACGGATGTGTGGATGAATTCCAGGGCAGACTATTGAGAGATAAGCATGTAGACCCCATTAGCTGTGACTGAACCTTTCTGAAAGGAGAAATGACGGCGCCCAATAGGAAATGGAGCGCCCACTTGCATTTAGAAGGAGTCTCCCCAGCAGCAGCAATGGGTGATGACTGCTGCCCTCAGGGAGAACCAGAGGCTCTTCTTGGGGAAGAAAAGGAGAAGCAGAAAGAAGCCCCCCGACACTCCCCGGCCGTGCTCACTGTCCTCCCAGCACAGGACAAGGTGCCCCTAATGCCGGCCCCGCAGACCTGGGGGGGGGGGGGGCAGCTGCGCGCGCACACGGGGCCGCGCTGCCCCTCGCCGCGTGCATGCGCAGTGCGCCAACTGCTCGGTGCGTTCATGGGCCGGCAGGTGCCCCCCATTCCCGTGCTCGGTGGCCCCCCACTCTCCCTGCGTCCCTGGGGCACCCCAAAGCTTCCCGGGCGGAGAGTCGGGGGCCAGGGTTGATGCTCCCGGGGAGCCTGAGGACACGACGGGGCGGGGCTGTGCGGCCCTGCGGGGACCAGTGGCCCAGGAGGCCAGAAGAGGCAGGTCAGACCCCACCTGCCCCATCCCCGCTGCTGTCGGGGTGAGGGCGCCCCAGGAGGAGGGGCCCGGTGGGGCAGTTCCTGTGGGCGGGGAGCCCCTCCTGGCCCGGTGCTGCACCCCATGTGGTGAGGGGCCCCAGGCTCCAGCGCTCAGGGCCCCCAGCTCTGGGGAACCCAGTCCAGTCCGCAGGGGGATCCGAGCCCCTGCTCTGGCCTGGCTGGGCCGGGTGCTGACACTCAGGGGCTGGGCCTGGGCTGGAGCCCCTGGTCCGGGTGCCCTCCTGAGTCCAGGCCCTCCGGCCTCCCCTGCCTGGTTAGTCCCTGCCTGACTTCAAGGGGGCAGGTCCCTCGGCCCCTTGGCAATGGAGGAAACTGAGGCTCTGAGGAGTCACCCTTATCTTGCCTGTCACAGGGCTCTGACACCGCCCAGCAGTGGGTCTGAACCCCAAGGGCTGAGCTTGCACAACACACCCGAGGAGGGCACCTGAGCCAACCTTGAGGGTGAGGACAGCGAGGATGGGGGCCCAGGGGGAGCACTGAGCTAGGGGTTCAGAGTGAGGAGAGGACACCCCGCAGCAGCTCTGAGGGTCCGGGGGCAGGGGTGTTACACCTGCCCCTGGGGTCTTTCCCAGCAGGGAGCACAGGGCCTGGGAGAACCTGGGCATCAGGCCACCCACTCTGTGTCCAGCCAGCCTGGGCCCAAGAGAAAGAGAGAGGAGAAGGAAGGTTCTGCTCCTCCAGGAGCTCATGTTCCCTGGAAACAAGCACTGAGTCCACCCAGGCGGTGACCCCTGAGCACCTACTCCTGAGGGGGCCCCATAAGCCCCCCACCTGATGGCAAACAGGGTCGGAAACACACCAGTTTCTTGAAGTGGACAGACAAGGAGAGGGAAACAGAGGGCTAAGGAAGGCAGGGAGGTGCTGCGTGGACACATCCTGCCCATTCTCTCAGGAAATGGGCATCCGGCCCTCACCTGCCCAGAGCCATCTGAGGCACAAAAGGAGAAAATTCTTCATAAATCATTAATGGTATACAAACAGAAGTTGTTAAATTCTCTATAGAGGGAGAGGTGTTTCTGTTTGCCAAACCCAAGTCCTATGAACATGTTTATTGTCAGTATATTGCATTATTACTGGGGGAAAACTTCTTTATTTTGCTTGTAAAGGTCCTCTTCTAAGGGATATAAATCAAGTGATTGAAAGGAGGGAAAAACTTCCCTTGGGTCACAGAGGTAAAGCATTGCAGCTTCCCTGTCTCCTCCTGTGTCCATTGTCCTTGACCTGGGTGGAAGGCAAGTGTCCCCAGCCCAAACAGGCCTGCACCTCCCCATTCTCACTGAGATGAGAGCAGGGGCTTCCTTTGTGCAGCATTTTAAAAAATACATTGCTGACACAACAAATTCCTAACATGCTTTCTTCTCTTCCTAAGCCAGGTGTGTTATTATTTCATATCATCTTTATACTTCTCAGAAACTACAGGTATTGTTTTGCCTCCGTTCATTTCAATCTCTGCCAAGCACTTTTCCCCCTTAGGGAGATAAGGGTCTCTAGTAGGAAGAGCAGGAAATACTTTGGTACAGGCTGCAAAGGGAAAATTATTAAATTGGATCCATATGCCTACCCCAGAGGTAGCCTAAGCTCTCATGGGGGAGGCACTTACCTACATGTTTCATGATAATTAACTAAATGTGCCGTCTAATACTCATGCTCACTGAGATCCGGGTCCCTTCCAGCGAGGGGACCTTCCAGTTCAACATGGTGCCTTAAAGACCACGATCAAGACCAAAGACGAAGCCCGGGGGACCTACACCTGCTCTTCTCAGCCTCAGCCACAGGTGCAGGCTGGCCTTTCTGCTCCCTGCCTATTGGTTAGAGCTGGTCACATGATTCCAACCTCTTGGCTGGGGGGGGGGGGACGGTTCTTGGGATTTGGTGACATTGTCTCTGTCTTAACTGGGAAATACAAAGAGCCACAGAAAGTCACAGCCTGAGTTCATAGGCTGAAGTGAGTTAGTTTAGCAGAAAATGCTTCAGGAAAGAAATCCCAAAGCAGGAGACCTTTAAACAGGGACTTTTAATTTTATACCTGCATCTGGTGCTTATGGGAACGTTTAGTATGGGTTTCCACCCGTCTTTGTCTTGATAAACAGCATATTCTGAGCACAATTTAACTTTCTACTGGTAGGTACAAAGGCACCTTGGTGCAGGGGTATTGGAAGAGCTGAGTTCCATTCCCCACCCAGCCAATTACTGCTAAGGAAATATAAAACAAGTCACAACCTTTCTGAGTCCCAGTTAATCTCAACTGCAAAAGGGAAAAAATAAACTTGTTCTGTCTAACTTAAAGGTTGTTGTGAAGCCAAATGAAAATGTTTATGAAAATATTTTGTAATAGTTAGTGCTATTGAAAATTTGTTACAAACAGGATTAAGAACGGCAAAGTTTTAATTCAGCTTCATAGATATGCATTTGTATCTCCTCTCAGCACTGAAAAGACTGGTTCAACTTCTCAACATTGAGAAGCCTGGTCCTCAGTGGCAACAATAAAATTATTCAGTCACTTCATTTCACACTACATGTACAATAATTTTGAAATACTATACCAACGCTATGACAAAAATAAAATCACTGAAAATAGCTTTAATTTTTTTTGCATTTTGGTTTTAGAGTTGATCCCAATAAAGATGGACAGTAAAATTACTGTTTTAAAGTCACTTGAAATAGTTAGAAATAGCATGTTTTATGCTCTCAACTCAATATATAGTAAAGTTTCTTCGTATCATTTTGCTTTTCAATTTTTGTAGATTACTTTTTTATTCAATTGTAGTGTATAATCATGAAACTATTGTTGATTCCAAAAATCACATCTGTAAACCAAAGTGTTTGCTTTAGTTTCCTAGGCTGCTTAAGCAAATACCATGAAATGGGTTGCCTTAAACAATGGGAATTCATTTACTCACAGTTTTAAGCCAGGAAAAAGTACTAATAATCAAAGCAATGCTTTACCCCTGAAGACTGGTGATCCTTGGTCCCTAGTTTGTCACATGGCAAGGCACATGGTGACATCTCCTGGCCTCTCTGTTCTCTGCTGGGTTTCATTGATTTCAGTTTCTTGCCTCTAAGACTTTCTCTGTCTGTGTCTGAATTTCATTCTGCCCATGAAAGACTTCAGTAATAGGGTTAAGACTTATGCTGATTAAGGTGGGTCACACTTTAACTGAGGTAACCTCATCAAAAGGACTTACCTATGATGGGTTTACACCCACAGGAATGGATTACATTTAAGAACACATTTTTCTGGGGTGCATACAGCTTCTAATTTCCACAGTATTCTTGGAGATGTGTAGATTCTAACTCTGTTCTCTACAGCTTCTTCCTTTGTACCCTCCATGCTTAGCCATTTATGACAATGATATATATTGACAATCACTCTTTAGTAATAAAGGTATTTATTTTTTCTTTGACAGCTGCATAATACTCCTTTGTTTATTCAACTAATTCCCTATCCATGGATATTAGGATTATTTTCAATATTGTTGCTAAAGCAAATGGTGCTGCAATGAGTAATCATCTTGTAATTTTGCCAGGGTAGCTTTAGAATCCCTGGAGCTGGGATTACTAGGTGAAAGGATAAAGGTGTATGTGATTTTGCTAGGTATTTGCCAAATTCCTCCCCCCGGATCTTCTTGAATATTATTGGCTTTCATATAAGAATGTGTGGTGGTTTCTATCATGCCAACATAGTCAAGCTAGAGCCTTGTTTCCCATAATCCCCTTCCCTGATGATTCTAGGTTAGACTCAATGGAATCTGCACAAGATTTGGAAGGATAAAGTGGAGCAACATCATGACTCTCTGAGGTTGTCATGGTCAGATGGGTGACAGACAGATGCAGAGGTTCCAGTGGGTTCCAGCTTGTCCTTACTCTCTTAGCTTCCCTCTTAGCTCTTCTTCCCAACTTCACTGGCCACCCAACTGAAAGTCACAAAGCAGCAGCTTCCATAGCCCCCTCCACCCGCTCCCTTTCCAAGGTCCCACCTCATGCCCAACCTGCTCAGCTTCTCAGTGACTCTTTCCATGACCCTCCAACTCTGACTCCCAAACCTCCCTTTCCCACCTTCTATGACAGTCATAGAGGGTCTGATTCCTCCAATAAATCCCTTCTCCTGTGGTGGTTCTGCTTCCATGCTTGAACCCTGACTGACACAGTTATAAGTTCAGTACAAAATACCTTTGAAGGAAAGGCCCAGAAGCCCACCCCAGTATTCAGGACAAAGCAGGAAAAATGTGCTGGGGGATGTGACTTCTCACATCAACAAATGGCCAAGGTGGTGTTTAGGGTGATATATAAAGAGATTTATTTTAAAGAATTGGCTCATGCTATTGTTGGGGCTAGCTAGTGTGAAATCTGTAGGGCAGGCTGGCAGACTGGAAATTACAGTAAGAGTTGATATTGCAGTCTTAAGTCTGAAATCCCTAGGGGAAGCCAGCAGGCTGGAATCTCAGAGAGGTATTGATGTTGTACCCTGGAAGCAGAATTTCTTCTTCTTCTTCTCCTAGAAACCTCCCTTTTCTTAAGGCCTTCAACTAATTATGTGGGGTCATCCACATTATCAACGGTAATCTTCTTTACTTACTGTCAATTTATTGTCCATGCTAATCTCATCCATGAAATTACCTCTTAAAACTGGACACTATAATCTCACCAAAATGACACAGAAGATTAGCCATCACACACCTATAAAGGGGAAGGGAGGAGCTTTTGAGAGAGGGAGTAGCTGTATCATTGAGCCTAATCTGCCCAGAGTCTGTCTTCACAGGAAGCTCAGGGAAGAAGGAAGAAGTGCTCTGGTGATTATTTGCCCTCGTGGACAGAAGTCACAGAGCAACTGTGATACTGCTCTTTCTTTAGTCTACAACAGACTCCTGCTTAAGGTGCACAGAAAATATTTTTGAAGCACTGACCTTGGTATTTGCATTTTAAATATCTCCAAATTAAACCCAGGAACTGACCAGTTCTGAACACACACAGTCAGGTAGATGAATGGATAGGTAGATAGGTAGGTAAATAGAAAGACAGATAGATAATAATAGGTGATAGAAAGATAATTGACAGATATATGGTTAAATAGATATAGATAGATAATACATGACAGAGATAGATTAGACAAATAGAGGTAAATAGATAAGTAAGTCAAATGTGAATTGATTACGCTTGACACCACCCTCTCCCTCTTTACCCCCTCTCCTGCCTGTTTCAATTGTCATTTATCCAACATCCTATTAATGCCTGGCCCCAGAAAAAAATTATCAAGTCATTTTATAATTTTACAAGTCTCCTATTTTACTACAATCATTTAAATTAAGGGAGCCATTGGTAGATAAAAGATGAGCAAGCAAATATCAGCAATTTCATATGCTGGCTGTATTTAATATCAATATGGTTCTGTTTAATATTAGTCTCTCTACTGGTTTATACAATTATTCACACACATTATATACTTATCCTTCCCAGCAATGATCAAGGAGGGCCACTGTTGTGTAAACTTCTACTTCTGCCCGAGTGTAATCCTCTCTCCTTTAGTGCCAGCTGGACCTGGAGACCTGCTTCTAAGGAACAGAGTACAGAAGAGGGACGGGAGGTCACTGCAGGGGTCCTGACACAAACGACCATGACTCAGGTCCTGCGTACACTCTTCTCTGGCTCTTCTGGCTGGTCTCCTCTGGTGCAGCGGCTGCCATGCTCTGAGTCACCTATTGAGAGGCACAGGTGGCAAAGGCGAGTCCGACAGCCCTGGAGGATCTGACTCCTGGCTGGTAGCCACGTGCCCAAGCTCGGAGGAGGATCCATCCCAGTGGAGCCTTCAGATGAGATATTGCAACACTTTGATTGTAGCTTTGTAAGAGACCTTGAGCTAGTGGTACCCAGGTAAGCCGTGCCCAGGTTGTTACAGGATAATAAATGCTGTTGGTTTAACCCACTAAGATTTGGAGTAATACATACAAATGTATCAGCCACTTAAGTTTGTGTGAGAGGTATGTCCTTAAGGACACCCAGCTGAGGGGGCTGGAAAGAAGGGACACTTTTCTATTTTATGCAAAGGCAGCCTTATGGGATGGCAGTGGCCCTGACTTGAAGGTAAGAAGAAGATAATTATCTGTGTTGCATTGATGAAAAAATAAATTTTATAAATTTATTTTTATACAATTTTATAAATTTATTTTTAAACAATTTTATAAATTTTACAATTGGAGACCCAGTCTCCAAGGGGGCAGAGAGGATATTCAAAGAAATGTTTCTGAAAACTTCCTAAATTTAATGAAAGACATAAATACATACATATAAGAGACTCAACAACTGCAAACAGAGTAAGGCCAGAGAGACCCACACTGTGCCAAGTCATAACCAAACTGACAAATGGCAAAGCTAAGGAGAGAATTCTGAAAGCACAGACCAGAAACAATGAGTCACATATAAGGGAGCCTCAATAAGATTAAACGTCAGTTTTTCATGGGAAACACTGGAAACGAGAAGACAGAAATGATGCATTTAAAGTAATGAAAGCAAAAAATTGTCAACCAAGAATTTATATCTGGCAAAATTGTCTTTCAGAAATGAGGGAAAGATTAGCACATTCCTACTTAAACAAAAGCTGAGGGAGTTTGTCAACGCTAAACCAGCCATATAAAAGATGCTAAAGAGAGTTCTGCAAGTTGAAAGGAAAAGAAACTGACCATAGATTGAAGCCACATGAAGAAATAAGGATCTCTGGTAAGAGCAACAACATGAGTAGACAAAAATAAAATACTATCGTGTTTTTGGTTTGTAACTCCCACTTTTTACGTTCTGTGGGATCTAAAATGTAATGATCTATCAGCAGTTTGGGACTCAATGTATATACACACAATTAGTGACAAGAAGTACATAATCGTAGGGGAGGGGAATAGGAACATGGTTTGCACATACAATTGCCATTAAGCTGGTATCTAAGCAAGCGAGAGTGTTCTAGATGTAGGATGTTAAGCTAGAGCCCCATGACAATGAGAGAATATGCCAGGAAATGTACATGGCGGTATTCAGTGTTCAAGGAGCATAGTGTTTACAACCTACGTTCAGTACTCAGAAAATGGGTTGGTAAATTGAAGATGGAAGATAGACAGATAGATGGATTGATAGGATCGTGGATAGATAGTATACTACAGCAAAGGTGACAAAATGTTAAAATTAGTGCATCTGGGTGTCTGGGGAGATTGGGGTTTTTGGGGGTTCCCTTTGGGGTTTGCATTATTTTTATAACTGTCCTGTAAGTTAGAAAGTATTTCAAAATAAAAAGTTTAAAAATACAGCAAACCATCAAACATAAAAATATTGGGCTGGGGCGGGCCACGGTGGCTCAGCAGGTAAGAATGCTTGCCTGCCATGCCCGAGGACCCGGGTTCAATTTCCGGTGCCTGCCCATGTAAAAAAAATATTGGGTTGCTCACAGAATCAATAAGAAGAGTGAAACAGCAGGCGTGAGCCAAGGAAGGCTCTGCCCAGGAAACACCACTAAGAATGTCTGGTGACAGCACTGCCCGATGCCCCAAACCAGGCCTGCACCTCTGTATCACCTCCTCCCCACCAGGGCCCTTGGTGGGGGCATCTGCCTGGCAAGGCTCAGTTCACAGAGTGTCTAGGAAGGAAAGAGAAGGAGGATCTGCCATTTGGCTTCCCAGAGTGGGAGATGGGACCAGACACCCACCAAGATTCACAAAAAGGTGGGTTCCTCAAACACAGGAAGGAGATTTACATGCTGGGCAGCCTAAAAATGTGCACTATGTATTGAGATGTAAAATATGACCAAAGTGTACTCTAAATGCCTTTATCAGTTTAAGGAAATATTTTTCAAATTCTAAATTTCTTTTCTTACCTCTCCTTTCTCCTCCTTTTCCCTGGCCTGCAAGGTGTTTATTTTTATCAAATGCTATTATGAATCATATTTCCTTCTTCCTTTGGGGAACTGATAGCCAGTTTTCTCCCACTTTTTGCTCTTTCTCTTCCACTGCTATAGGATTTTAGAGGACACAGACTACTCAATAGATTTTACAAAGTCCCTTGCAGCTAGACGTGGCCATGTGATTATCTCCTGGCTGATGAAATGCAATAGAAGAAGCATATGGCAATCTCCATGGCTTGTCCTTCAAAGGAGGGGGCATGCTCTTCACTTGACCATTTCTTTCTCCTTGCTAGTTGAAATAAATCATGAAGCAGCTGGAACAGCCATCTGGACCCAAAGATGGAAACCACGTGTTGAGGAGAGTAAAGCAATGACTGAATCTAGTATATTATCATTACATTCCTCCCTTTCATAGGTTTTGGCTTTCTCTGCACTTGGTATCTTTCATTGGCATTGTTGCTACATATGGATCTTAATTCAAGTGAAAACCCTCTCCTCTAGCTGTATAAATCTTCTTAATACATTATAAAATTTGCTTTTCTATCAGCTTCATCTTCTAGATGAAATACAGTATCTTCCAGGACCTTCTGACACGTTGCTCTCTAAAACTATGCCATGAGGGGTTCTTGCCTCTTCTTTCTTGTATTTGAACCCCTGTTTTTCAGAACTTCTGTCTCTACCTTTCTGTCTGTATTCCCTCATTTTAACACAGCACATTCTTCAGCACTTTCTCAGAAAGAGTATGTAGGAGTTAAGGTTGTTTAAAGCCATATATGTCCAAAATCATCTTTATTCTACCCGTACACTTAAGTGATAGTTTGGTTAAGTATAAAAGTCTAGATTGGGGTGCGTGGGTAGTTTAGTGATTAGAATGCCTGCCTTCCATGCAGGAGACCAGGGTTCGACCATGCACCCCCCCCCAAAAAAAAGTCTCGGTTAGAAATAATATTCCCTGAGGAAAAATTATCTTTTTAATTACTGATACTGAATTGAGAATTCCACCACCATTCTGATTTGCAATCCTTTTATTAAACCTAATTTTTTCTCTCCTAAGCTTTTAGAATTTTCTCTTTGACCCAAGTGTTTCAAATGTACTGATGGTTGGTGTTTTTCCAGTATGCTAAGCCTTGATAGACCCATAAAATTTGGGAATTTATGTTCTTCAATTCTGGGAAATTTTCTTAAGTAATTTCTTTTCTTTTTTTGGTATGCAGTATGTTGGGAGTCACATTTCATTCTTTTTCCATGTGACTATCTTGTTATTGGAGCACCATTTATCAATTTTTTGTTGGGGGGGTAAGAGTACATGGGCTGGGAATCAAACCCAGGTCTCTTGCATGGCAGGTGAGAATTCTACTACTGACCTACCCTTGCAAACCTCTTAAATAATTTCTTTACTTATATTCTTCCCCCACTCCCAGTTTCCCCAATTTATATTTTCTTTCTATTTTAAGAATGTGAGTTGTTTTCTAATTTTCATATCTTTTCTTTACATTTCTTCCTTGTTCTTTTGCTGTATTTATGATGTTATTTCTTCAACTGTATCTTCCAACTCTTGGGATTTTTCCTCCTTCATCATCATATTTTTAATTTCTAAGAAATCTGTTTTGCTCTCTAAGTTCATTTTTATAGTCCCCTGCTTTTATTATATCTTTGAGCATATTAATTATAGCTTGAACATTGCTTCTTCTTCATTCTCTCCTTGTTCTTCTCTTGCTGGATGTATTTGGACTGTTTAAAAATATTACCTACATCTTCAGATTAAGTCCAACATTTTTAACTTGGATTATGGTTCAGTTTTCTATTGCTGGGTAACAAATCATACAAATTTAGCTGCTTAAAACAATACCTATTTATGACCCCACAGTGCTGTGGGCTCGAAGTCTGGCTGTGCCTGACAGGGGTCTCCACTGAAGAGCTCATGAAGAGCCCATGAGCTCAGAGATGTCAGCCAGTCTGTGCTCTAACCTGGAGACTCCGGGGAAAAATCCATTTCTAAGCTCATATAGGTTGTTGGCAGACTCAATGCCTTGCAGCTGTAGAACTGGGCTCTCCTTTTCCTTGCTGGCTATCCACCAAGGCTCCCCATTCTCTCTGACACTTGGCTCTCTCCTTCTTCAAGCCAGCAACTGCATGCTGCATCCTTCTTAAACTTAGGATCTCTCTGACGGCCTCTTCTGCTATAACCGACAGAAAAGTCTTTGCTTTTGAAGAGTTCAGGTGATTAGATGGGACTCAGCCAGTTAATCTTTCTTTTGAGTAACACTGAGTCAACTGATCGGTAACCCTCATTGTGTCTGCAAAATCTCTGTCTCCTCATATTCACAGCTCTGGGGATGAGGGTGGAAACCTTGGCAGGGGTGGGAAACCTCGTGGCGGGTGGCGGGGGGAGTGATTTTAGAATTCTGCCTAGCACATCTTATAAAGCCATTCATCACCAGGCTCCAATTTGTCTTGTCTCATCTCTTGGTCCCTTTGGACTCTGTGCTCCGAATGCATTGAACAATATTTGCTTCTGCAACTCACCATGTCCCTGCACACATCCAGCCTTTGCACACACTAGCCATTCTCCCTAGAACACTCTTGGTGCTCTTGAACGACGAGCTCTTACTCAGATTTCAAGTTAGATTTCGCTTATTCTAGAAACGTTTTCTGGCCCCTCAATAATACCTTCGCTTTTCTCCTGGTGTACATCTATTGTACTCAGCCTGACATTTATCAAAGCCCATATCGCACTGCATTATAAAAATCTGTTCACAAACCATTTTCTTTAATGGAAAATAAGTTCTTTGAGGTCTTGGAACCTGGCACACAATAAGCATTCAACAAAAGTTTGTTGAATGAATGAATGAATGAATAGCAACTGTCTGTCAGTAAACTTCTGGAAGATAGGCATGTGATTACACCATGCCTCTTTAAGGTGTGTACCTTGTACTCTAATTAGGCTTTAAGCAGATGAGTGGAACTAGAACTCCAGGGTCAGTTCAGCAAATTATTTAAGCTTTTTTGAGCTTCTTGGTGAGATGGTTTTAAACCCAAGATCTTCTCATACGTGTTGCTGGATCATCAAATGAGACAGAAACATATTTTCTTTTTTAATAGAATATCTTAAGTGCTATGATTTAAGGTAGCACTCAAAAAAAAAAAAATGAAAATTAAAGAGAAATCTGTAAAAAAAAAAAAAGGCCTTGTTTCCAGGGCTATCTTCTACAGATAAGTCAGTGATAGCTGCTCAGTTTCAGCATCTATATCATGAGAAAATCAGACCAGCTGATTTCCTAGGTACCTTCCCCAGTCTGATATTCCTAGCTCCTTACCTAAGATAAGCAAGCAATACCAAAGAACATTGTTGCTAAAGGCACTGCTAAAAATATTTTCTTAATTGAAGTGCAGCCAGGTTCTCTTCACTGAACAGGAATCTGAATATTTGAGTTCCAATCTCCATCTCTGCTAACACAGAACAGCGTTCCCCAAAAACCTGCAGGGCTAAAAAGTTGTTTTAACAACAAGAAAATGGAAGCAGCACTTTCTATCCACGAACTGGGAGTGGCCTCACTGAGAAAACTTTCCTGGCTGCAGATCCCTGATGGGACCCATTCACAGGAGGAGGCTGTTTAGTCACAGTTCACAGACATTGGCTGGGAAAGTCTAGACATGCAGGTAGAATCACCTGGAACTCGAAAGAGAGCCACGGGCAGGTTCTCACATGGTGGGTTTCCTCTTAAGCAATCTCTTTCCATGCCTGCCTCTCCTGCCATGCGTCCCGTGACACCTCGCCCGGTTTCACCTCCGCGATAGGACATTTCTTTCTCCATTTTCTGTGTGGAGGAAAAAAAAATGATCAGGCCAATCTACAGCGAATTGTTGCTGTCACAGTTTATTTACCTTGGGCTCCTTGATAACCTCACGCAGGCCACAGTGTCTATTGTAAAGTGAAGACCATTATAGGACCTATTCAAAAGGGAATTAAATAAAACAATGTACATAAATCCATTGCTAACACAAAATAAGTGATTATTATTATTAGCTGACCATTTAAGCAATTCAGGACCAGTGGACTCACGAGCAGATAGACTAGACAGTTACCTAAGAGGTATGCTTTAAGAGGCATGGTCAAGAGAGACCCTTATACGCTGCTCAGTGTCATTTTACCAAGGCAGCTTATTCCTTTCAGTCTGAGGGTTCTGCCTAACGGCCTCTGTGGGGAGCTTATACCTGATGGGGACGAAGGGCCCTGCTCTAAGGTGTGCGGCTCTGCTGGGACTACGTCCATCACGGTGTGTGACTCCTCAAGGCCACGGGGATGGGGCCCAACTCAGGCATGGCCTGTCAAAGCTCCTCCAGCCCTCGGCACCACACATTGATCCGAGCGGTGGGCAGGACACAGGCAGGGCCATTCAGAGGCTTCCTAAAGCTTGAAGCATAAAAGCTGGCAAAGGAAGCCCCTTCCCTCGGCAGACTGGAGAGGCCAGGGCGCCTATGACTGAAAGCAAAAGAGAGAGAGGGATGGCGGGACTCCTACTGCTTCTGCAGTTACAGCCCCTGCAGTGCGGAGCCCCCAGATTGAATTATGTACCCCAATTTAGACATCTTAATCTGAATCTGCATTCCTGTGAGTGTGAAAACATTGTTAAGTTGGGTCTCTTGAAGATGTTCTTTTTAAATTAAGGTGTGGCCCAACTAAATGAGGCTGGGTCTTGATCTGATTACTGAGGTCTATTATATTCAGAAGAAATTCAGACACAGTAAGAGAGAGAAAGGCACAGGGAGGGGCCAGAAATCAGAGGAAACTGAAAGAGAAAGGAGAGAACCTTTCCACGGGGACATGAGGCAGGGACACAAGCCAAGGAATCCACAGGTTGCCAACCAGTCAAAATGTTACCAACCCCAGGAGGAAACAATCATTTTAGCTCTGGAAACAATGAGCCAAGAAATTCCTGTTGTTAAACTAACCTGTTGTGTGGCATCTGTATCTGCGGCCTGGCACACTGAGACAGAGGCCATTGTCATAGAAATGGAATTAAATAGCATGGAAACAGGTACCTTGATTAAAGAAAGTGTAGAAGAAGAGATGAAGTCTAGGTCTCAGTACTGGGATTGAGAGGTTCCAAAATATGGAGGTTAGGAAGAGGGGTGGAGGCAGCAGAACACAGACGATTGTCCCAGAGGTAGGAGGAAAACAGCAAGGTGTGGTGCCCTGGAGGTCAAGAGGTGAGCTAGAGGTAGGAGCGTGACTCAGTGGGCTCAGATCCTGCTGAGGGCTCCAGCAACATGAGGATTAGGGCTGGATGCAGGTGGGACCTGGGGTGGATGCAAGTGGGAGCTAGGATGGATGCACATGTTAGCCAGGACAGAGGCAGATGGGAGATAGAATGGATGCACGTGTTGGTTAGGATGGACACAGGTGGGCATAAGGATGGACACAGGTGGGCATAAGGATGGACAGAGGTGTTAGCTAGGACAAATACAGGTGTTAGCTAGGGTGGATGCAGGTGGGAGCCAGGATGGATGCAGGTGGGAGCTAGGATGGATGCAGGTGGGAGCCAGGATGGGCACAGGTGTTAGCTAGGATGGATCGCCGGTGGGAGCCAGATGAAGACTGCTGATGCCTCCCCCAGGACAGTTTCAGGGGAGGGGTGAGGAGATGAACAAATGGTAGCTGTGGATGAGTAAGAGCAGTGAAGGCTGCTCTTTGGGGGAGTTTTAGTATTTAGGAAAAGCAGAGAAGAGAGCAGTCCTGGAAAGATGGAAGGTCTAGAAAGTTGTCTTCGCATGGTGAGAGTGGGTTTGTGGAACGAGGAAATGGTCTGGAAGGGGAGAGAGAGGTGATGGCGGGAGCAGAGGTCATGGGGAGGTGGGGGGGGGCAGGGCCAGCCTTCCTCGGGCCCACGCACGGCCCCCACGTTGTCACGGGAGCGAGGGCAAGACCGGGTCACTCGTCCTCCAAAGGCGTTCCCTGTGCACACCCATGTGCACACCCAGCTTTGCCTGGCTCCCCGCCCCCAGCTTCTGTTCTGCTCCTGAGATGGGCAGGGAGTGCAGCTGGCCAGGAGACTCTGCAGTGCCATGGGCCATGCATTGTGACAGACACATGCTCAGACCAAAGGACAACGCATTGGCTTCCACCACTTTATTTCCATGTAAATGACACTGAAAGAGTGAGAATTTAACCAATACCCACAGATAAGTTGCCACTTTAAAGGTATATCTTATCAACTGACAACATCCAATTCCTTAAAATTAAAGGATAGCTTTTGGTCAAAATATACCTGAGAGGAAAAAACTCCGAAGGTTGCCTTTCCCACAATGTCTTGGACTTAAATTCTCAACAGGGCCCCCCACCCCAGCCCCCCCAAGCCCTCACACTCCATTACTTCTCTTCTAAAATGCAAGGGAAACAGTAAATACCCATTTTTTCCAAAGATAAACATATCAAGTTTGTTCACTATATTTTTCTAAACACAGTGAAACATTGAAAACATTTTCCAAGCACAAAATATAGAAAATATCAACGTGAAAAATGATGACCCAGTTGAGACTGTGCATTGCCCACTTTTCAGGAGTACAGCTTCATCAAATCTATCCACAATTCAGAGCTAACCACGCCATGCCTTACACATTTTAATAATTTAAGTTTTATTAAATTATAAAGTTAAATTACCATACTAACAAATCTTAAGCAAAAGGTATACCTGATCCCAAAATATAAAGAGAGAAGAGTCTAGTCAATCATCCCAAAATACAGAGAAATCACATTTTTAAATATCAAGTGACATACACATTTATGTGAATTTGTATTCTTTCAGGGAAAATAACATTTGACCACAAAATCTAGTCCATGTGCATTCTGCAATTTCCAGTCATGCTGGAATTTTTTTATATATTTTATCTGACCAGGTTTAAAACACCGCATTTCTCCACCATCTGATATTTTTCAAACCAGAACATAACTATGCGCACTGCTGCTTCTCCAGCTGACCTCTTGTGTTCGGGAACTCCAAGCCCAGACCCCTGCGCCTTCTGGCCTTGGGCTGACATCCCAGAAGCCTAGGCCTGGCAGGGGGGCCTCGCTACAGCCCCACGGCTGGGCAGAGGAGATGCCACCCTGGACAGCTAAACTCAGGTGATGGAGGCAGTAGAACAGGTCATGGAAAACAATACGACACACACAGAAAGCATATCTGGCTGTGGAATTAATTTTTTGGCCTGCATTTAAAAGAGAGTATTTTATCTGATGAGCAGGGAATTAATTTTTTTTAATGAACTAGAAGCCAATTTTCTGTTCGTCACCATTGGATTGGTTGGCACTAGACGCCTTCTCGCTTCCTGGCCTCGCCCAGCTTTCCGTGGCTTTTTGCCCACACTGGGGGTGGCTGGGAGTGGCCGGGGGTGGCCAGAGGTGTCTGGCCTCACCCCTCAGCTGCACAACCGATCCACAGGCAGGTGGCCCCATCCTGGTGGCAGAACTTCAAAATTGGGAAATGGAGAGAACTTCCAAACCTGGGGATGGAAAGCCAACCCTTCCCTGCACGCCACCCTGGTGGAGTGAACACGGCTCTCCCATCTTGGGGGTCGTGATGCGTATTTCATCTCAAGTTCACCTCCTTCCAGGACAGCATTTCCTGACCTTCACATACCAGATTTCACAAATAGAGCTCACGGGCAGTCCTGTCTATGGAAGGGGCTCCAGGGTCTGGAGTGGGGAGGGGTCTTGCAGGCCCTCCCCCTCCCTCCAGCCAGCCAGTCATGACTCTGAGGGATGCCACCTCACTGGTGGCCCAAATACGTGCTGTGTGAAATCCTTCCTCATTCCGGGTGACCCTTGGGTGTCTTCTCCCCACCAGCTCCGGGCCAGGGCCCTCAGCAGAGAAGAGGAAGTCCAGGGTAAGTTTGCTAGCCAGTCGGGGAGACGTGGCCTTGGAAACTGCCAACACAGGCCTGCTAGGACAATTGATAAAATTCATTCTTAAAAAAAAAGTTATGATAAAGAAAATGCTTCTAAGCGGGAGAAATGGAGAAGGCGTAAATAAACACCAACTCACCTATTGTTACAAGGCTGCCCAGCAGCTGGTGTGGTCAGTCTGGCTAAGCTTTGAGAATCCCCCCATCCTGCCCTTCCTTCTCGCCGCCTGCGCATCCGGGCCAAGAGGAGTAGACTCCTCGCCCTATTACTGCACCCACACTTCTTCCTTGTAAAAAACACATCTTCATATTAAATGTCACTCAGCATGCTGCTAGATTCTTTTCACTTTATTTCACTTTTTTCTAAATATTCTTCCTGAATGTTTAAATTCAGGAACTGAGTTCAGGAAAAACTCTGAGCTCTGGTAGTGTGGAACATTCCAGAATCCCACGCCTGCAGTGTCTCCACCATGTGGTGCGGCATGGGGCACATCCATGCATCGGTAAGCATGCAATGATTGTGCAAAGGTGAGCACAAGTGCGGCCTCTTGACGCCTCCCTCCCACCCCGCGGCTGAGAAGAGTGCCCCCTGCTCCCTTCTGGCCTTGGCAGGCTCCCGCAGTGGCGGTGAACTTGGTGCAGGAAGCAGCTGCCGCTGCCGCTGCGTGTGCCGTGTCCACTCGGGTTCCGGGGTCACCATGCTCATGCTGACGGAAGCCAGTGTCTGCAGCTTTAGTCCAGGCTGTTCTGACAGGCAGCTTGTTTGGTGGGCGCTTTTGGTAGCGAGATGGAGGAGTTCCTGTTCTGAAGCCGCGTGGTTGTTCCAGCTGAGATGGAGACCTGCCTGCCGTCCAGGCGGGGTCGGGAGGGCAGGACAGGCCATGTCGGGGACCCAGCTAAGCAGGAGGCTCTTGGGAACCCCACAGATGGTGGAAGGTCAGCTCCCAGGAGGCCAGAAGACACAGTGGGAGTGGGGGGCAGACGGAGGCACAGGGCAAGTCGCCACTCAGGAAGTGGTGCAGGGACAGCTGGGAAAAGAGACACGATGACACCCCTGCCTTGGGCGAGACCAGCCTCAAGCTTCTTACGAAAGATTCAGGATGTTGGACTCATTAGTAGGCAGCTTAGGGGTTGTCACAGATGGAACCGTGGCCCCGGACACATTCAGGTCCTGCCCCCAGTCCGAGGGACCCATTTGCTAACAGGGTCATGGAAGGTGTGATCAGTTAAGGTGGTTTTTGATCCAAAATGATGGGAGGAAATGTTCACACAGTCAGCAGATGGGACAGAAGGAGACAGCCATGTGTCCAAGCAGAGACTGCCACACCAGAACCCTGCAGGCTTCAGAGTAAGCACAATCCAGCCGATACCTGGACTTTAAACTTCTGGCCTCCAAAATTGTGAGACGGTATTTTCCTGTTGTTTGAGCCCATCCGTGTGTGGTGTTTGTTACTGTACCCTGGGAATAAGACAGGGTGCCCAAAAGTCGCACCCTGGTGGGAGGCAGTGTTTGAAAGCCAAGGGGCTGAGGCGCTATCACGTCTGAGCCACCCTCACTGCCGTTAACTGTGCATGTCATGGACTCACTCTGACCCTCGGTCTCCTCAGCTCAGAACCTTGAAGGTCTGCGGTGAGGGTTCACTGAGCAGGGGTTGGAATGTTTAGGATGCCTGTCCACATACAAGGCATGGAACAAATGCTTCTTTATTCAGTTCTCAGGACAACAGGTGCCCCTGATAACTTTCTCAAGACTGTGTTTTCACTTAACTAAAGTTCCCTTTGCAAAGTCCACAGATGTGAACCTGAGCTTGGCCCCCGAAAAAAGCACCAGGCTTCTTTGTCCAATGGTTGACTAAATCAAAGGATGGATGACAGGTGGAAGACTTCTTATCCTGGATATGCCACTAACTGAACAGCCTAGCAAGGTCACTCAAGGTTGCTTAAGGTCACTCAAGGTAACACATAAATAAACTGAAATGGGTCTCCCCAAAATCACAGTCATTGATTGAATAAAGGCAGGGGCACCACACTTATCGAATGGCCATCAAAGGATGTTAAGCAATTTTCATGTATCATCTCCCAATTATTAATCTGCCCAATTTCACTGTGCGGTAGGAACGAATATCATCCCATTTTTCTGATGAGAACACTAAGGTAAAGAGAAGATAAGCAACTGGCCCCAAGTGGGAATGGGCAAGGCAGGCAAAATTCAAACCCAGGCAGTCTGAGCCAAGCATGCAAGCCCCACTGAATGGTCTGTTTGGGAGGGCCTGGGATGGGAAGATTTATGTTGCATATATGTTTCCACAATTAAAAAAAGAAAGAGAAACTAAAGCGATAATGACAATTAAATTCAATGCTCATTACTGAATGGGATCTAAAAACAGAGAAGACTAGCAAGGACATTACTGGGGGCATATGAAAACCTTGGCAAATAGAATGTAAGCTTTTTATCGATATTAAATTTCTTGAGCCTGATAACTGTCCTTAAGGTGACTGCAAAAGTGAATATCCTTATTCCTAGAGGGATGGACAGACAGATAGATATAGATAGATGATAGATAGATAGATAGATAGATAGATAGATAGATAGATAGATAGATAGATAGATGGATAGATAGATAAAATAGTACGGCAAAGGCGGCAAAATGTTAAAATTGGTGGATCTAAATATCTGGGGTGATTGAGGGATGTTGGAGTCCTCTGCATGGGGTATGTACCATTTTTGCAACTGCCCTAGAAGTTTGAAATTATTTCAAAATAAAAAGTGTTTAAAAATTAGGGTGGGCCACATTGGTTCAGCAGGCAGAGTTCTTATCTCTCATGCTGGAGACCCAGGTTCAATTCCCAGTGCCTGCCCATGCACACACACACACACACAAAAATTAAAGAGTTAATAAATATGTATCTATTTGATATTTTATACACTGCATCTTGGCCCAACAAAATAACAGTTTGAGATTCCAGTTCAAAAAATATAAACAAAGTCACTGATTTAGACTTAAAAGATTTTAAGTTGAAGTCTTACTAGTGCACTGTTGTGGAATATCTAAGTAAATTAATGTCTGCAATATTTATAACTTAATTTCATTAGGGTTGTAAGAATTCTTTAAGTCCTCTGGAAGATGTGTTTGTCAGTCAGACATCTGAAGCACCTTCCTTAAAATAGAAGACTGAATATATTAAATCTATAAACAAAGAAGCTTAATTAACTATGTAAATGGATTTACATAAACAAAAGTTCCCTTCAGAATGACTGCTGAAATTTATTGGAATCTACAAATAGGATATTCAGATTTGTTAGCTGAAGTTAAAAGCTTAAGGAAGAATTTTAATAAATGAATAATTTATTTTTAAAACCAAAGTAAACATCTGGATAATCCTTTTTCTCTCTCTCTTTTTTTTTTGGACACAAAAATAACCACAGGAGGGCATCAAAACGCTTGCATGGAAACTGATTAACTTTGTTTCGATATTCCATTTCAGAGCTTAATGCCAGCTTCTGGGATGAGTGAGGAAAGTCTGGGAGCTCAGCGGGGTTGGAGTCACGAGCCAGCCCTCTTGGACAGCAGATAACACATGCACAGCATGACCAGTGTGACATGGGGGTCGTGCATCATTGCTGCTCTCTCGGCTATGCTTTACTTCCTGCTGCCCACAAGGAGATGGCATCCACACTCATTCATCTAGGGACCAAGACGCAGAGCCCAGGGGAAGCCACATGGAAGAAGATGCCATGCGATCACCCAAGGACAAGATGCCCAGGGGCAAGTCACTCAGCATCCCTGGGTCTGAGTTTCCTAACTAGATTTGTTTTTTTATATAAATTACTCTGGATATAACGTGACAAACAGATTGGAAGGTGACCCTACAGGACCCCTGAGTTAGGAGGCTACAGCCTAAGCCCAGTGAACCAAGATGGCAGCCAGGAGTAAGGCTATAATGGTGGAGATGGAGAGAAGAGGCCAAATCCACATGTCTCGACAATGATGCGATACCGACATGGGCAATGTGAGGGGGCAGAAACTAGTAAGGACCACTGGCCTGCAGAATTGAATGGACATGGATAGTGACATTTCCTGAGATGGGGAATACTGGGGTGAAATATATTTGCAGGAGGAGGGTCTTGAGTTTGGTTTTAGATAGGTTTCATTTTGTGCACCTTTGGGGAATCCAGGAGGAGATGACAGTTGGGTTGTTGAATTTATTAATCTCAAGGAGAGGAAGCTTACACACATCTCTTTTTGCATGGTAGAATGGTCTAAAATGGTGTGTTTTAAGAGAAGCAGGAAGTAAGTACATTTAGTAAAAAAAAATTTTAATGTTAGGTGGCATTTTGCACAGTGGACACTGGCTGGGCTGAGGGTCAGCAAGTCCAGCTTCCACCACTGCGCCCAAGTGCTGGACTGAAGCACAAACTTTCAAAGCCTGGCTTCTCAAGCATGCAATAAGGAGATAGGACCAGAGCTCCAAAATCTCTTCAATCTTGGAAGTGCATCAATTCTACTCTCATTAGAACTATGTTCTCACTTTTTTTTTTCCCAGCTGTCATCATTTGTAGAGATAAGGATGGTGAACTCCAGAGCACAGGCTGTTCTTTCACAGTGGCAATTACATACAGCCTTGGTGTTTCAAGTAAAGTGGTCAGGGCTGGCTCATTGCCCAAAGACTTTGCTTTCTTGCCCTGGAGGCAAGAGACTAAGCCATGAGAAGACCTGAGGAAAGAGCATCCCAGGCAGAGGGAACAGCCAGTGCAAAGGCCCCAGGGTAGGAACATGTCTGGGATATTCAGAAAACAGCAAGGAGACCAGAATGAGAGAGCATGAGGAGGTGAAGTCAAGGAATAGCAGAGTGAGAAAATGTTAGGAGCACATGACTTTTACTCTGAGATTGGAAAGTTTTAAGCAGAGATGTGAGATGCTTTCAGTCATCCAGGATGCTGTTAGAGCAAACAAAAGGGATGCAAGGATAGAGGCTGGGAGGCCAGGTAGGAGGCTACTGCAAGAATGCAGGTGAGAGGTGATGGTGGCTTGGATGAGGGCAGAAACCATGCAAGAGTGAAGAAGTGGTTGAATTCTGGATACGGTGTGACCGTACAGCCAACATCTTCCCTGATGCATGAGACAGGAGAGGCAGTCGGGGTGACCCCAGGTTTGAGGCTTGAGCTTCAGAAAGGTTGGAGGCACTGTCAACTGCACCAGGGAAGGCCTCAAGTACAGGGGATTTTGGAGAGCTGGGTGGAGGGGTATCGAAAGTTCAGTTTTGAATTTGCTCACTATGCCATGTTAAGTAGGCAGAGAAGCCTATGAAGCTGAAAATAAGAGAGTTCTGAGCTGGAGATGAACGCAGGCATTCTCACCATAACAGATGCTATTTAAAGTCACAAAACTGAATGAGATTGCCAGAGCAACATGCACAGCTGGAGAAGAAAGGATGAGGGAGGCAGAGCTCTGGGTACCCCAGCACGAAAAGTTTAGAATGAAGAGCAGAAGCTGTCCAAGAAGACTGAAAAGGAGTGTCTGGAGAGTGGGAAGAACACAAAGGTATGTGACATCCTGCACGCCCAGGGGTGAGCACTCACTGGGCAAGGGCCAAACCGGCTGAAACAGAGGATGCCAAGATGGAGCTGGACATCTAGCAATGGTGGGGGGAGGGTGTCACTGGTGACCTGGATAGGAACGTTCTGGAATGGAGGGCACAAAAGTCCAATTGAAAGGAATTTAAGAAAGAATAAGAGAGGAATTTAAACTGGCAAATATATAGAACTGGCCTTGCAGAGGTGAACTGCAAAGGAAACAAAGAAAGAGGCAGTAGCTTGAGGGGAAAGTGGGGGGTAAGAGAAGGTGTTGTAACGAGGCTTCCAGGGGATATCTTTTGTTGCTCAGATGTGGCCTTGGTCTCTCTAAGCCCAACTCTGCAAGTGAAATCATTACCCTTCCCCCATGTGGCACATGACATCCGGGGTGTGGTTCCCAGGGATGAGTCTGGCCCTGGCACTGTGGGATTGACAACATCTTCCTGACAAAGGGGGAAAAAGAAATGTAATAAAATAAGGCATTAGTGGCTAAGAGACATCAAATAGAGTCAAGAAGCTATTCTGGAGGCTACTCTTATGCAAGCTTCAGTTAGATAGTGCTAACTGCCATGGTTTGCTAAACACCAACCAACATCATTCCTGTTAATGCTAAAGAAAACCCAGGGCTCAAACTGAGACTCTGTAAAAGTTTCATGCACTAAGTTTGCTTTCCTGTAATCTATAATTTCCAGAGAGTTCCTGGGCCAGATAAATCCTGAAACCCAGAAGGTTCAGCATCTCCAGGATTATCAACTAATTACATCCCTCTGTCTTTCAGTATTGACAACCATTCTCAATATCAAGGGGTCAGAATGGGCATTGCCCAAGGATCCCTATAGATTGGGAGAAGGATGGGGGGTGGGGGGAGAAGGAGGAGGTATAACAGAGAAAACAGGATTTAACAAACAAGTATGACTACTGTATCACTATACTGACATTTCTTCTAGCCTCCAGCATTTTGGAGCAGTAAGAGGGAAAAATCTGAAAGAGGGGATTGGTAACCCGTGGCAAACTCCGGAATCTCTTCTGTAACTACTTGTTGAAGTGCACTTTGAAAAGTGTTGCTTTTTCTTTATTTTCTTTGTATATGTTATATTTCACAATAAAAAAATTTAAGAAAAGGGAAGGCTGTTATTTGCTTGTTTTTGAGATGGGAAGATGCATGTTTATGTGCTGTTCTGGAAGTGATCCAGTAGAGAGAAAGGCTCTGTGTTCTTAAGGAGGCAGAAGGGCTGGAAGTCCAGTTCAAAAGTGGAGGAATCTGGCTTTCTGGGATCCAAAATGGCTGTGGATAGAACACAGAGGATCATGCAAGTGGGCACATATGGCATGGGAGACTGAGGAAGTGTCCAAAAATGCAAACTGAGCATGCTGCACTGCCCCCTGGAATATTGGCTGAGGGTCAGCTGGGGAGTTCCCTGGGAATAGTATGACAAACACACAATGGTGCCTGATATCTAGAGTTCAAAGCCCACTTCTGTTATTTTCCAGCTATGTCATCTTGGGCTAGGTGCTCACCTCGCTTTCTGCCTTAGTTTTCTCATCTGTAAGCCAGGGATACTGGTAGGAGCCACCCCGGAGAGTTGTTGCAAGCATTTAAATGAGCTGATCCATATAAAAACCCTTATCTTAGTACCTTGGAAATAGTGTTCACATTCAAAATCATTTCTCCCATGATGCCTGGGGAGGTAAAATACTGCTGCAATGTCAAACAGCTTGGCTCCTCTCCAGTCCCATCTTGAAACTAGCATTGTGTGTCACTGGAAAATCATTGTTTTACATCGTAATTCATGCTCTGACATCATGGCTTACCCTCAGATACAGGCAAGATGGCAGAAAGAAACGAACTGAGCTGGAACATGGGTTCCACTAGAAACTAGCTGTGAAATCTTGGGCAAGTCTCAGGCCTCTATGAGCTCCAGTTTTGTCCTACATAAAAAGGGAAGGTTGAACTGATGAGCTATAAGGTCCCTTCATGTGTCTAAAGTCATGAAATAATTTTTACCTAAAGAAAAAATTTCTTTATTATATAAACAGAGCGGGAAAAAAATGTGCTTTTCAGGGTGCATGGGTGGTTCAGGAGAATGCTCACCTTCCATGTGGGACCCCTGGGTTCGATTCCCAGACCATGCTCCCCCCAAAATAAAAAATTAAATTAAATTAAATTAATAATGTGATTTGCAGAAAATCCTTTAAGAACACAGGGGCTGTAGATGGAGCCTGCATCTGGACTGCAGGTGGATGCTGATGACACAGGTTGTAAGCAACGAGCACAGAGGCAGTGACCTTTCCAGCCTCAGTCACACCTACCCACCAGACAAGGTGGACACTCAGCACAGACCCAGCCTCACTGCCTGGCAAACTCCTTCACCTTAAACACACCCTTATTTTCAGAATCAGAGGCAGCCCATCCAGGGCGCATGGCCCTCATGAAATCTTGGCTTCAAAACTATGAGGTAAGTCCCTGAATTTTCAACCTGAGCAGGAGGCTTTTCTGAAGGTGACCCAGAGTACTCAGAGCAGCCAGGATGGGAAAACACATCTGCAAACAAGCAGCTCAACTCAAGTACAAAAAAGCCTTTGCAGAATGGAACCCCAGACCATGTTTTACAATTGAACATTGTCCCAACCACACTGTACTAAGTACCTGTGCCTGAGCTCACGTAGGAGCTTAGCCCAACATTTTTAAGTTATGCACCACGAAAGGCCTTCACGTCAAGTGCCTAGTAATGTCTCATAAAGTTAAAAACACACACACAAGTAGAATCAGTCTATACTCTGATCAGTAGAATGTAGTGCAATGCTGGATCAATGGCAAAGACCCTTGCCAAGAAGTGCCTTGCTTTCATTTAACCCTGCAAAACAGGGTCATACAAACCTCCAGGGAGAAGAAAACTGAAGGGTAAACCCTAAGCCTCAAAATGCAGTTGTTTTTGGCCATCTGAGAACTTCATAGAAGATGAGTTTGTGTCATGCTAGGGAATGGACACAAGATCATCCCTTGACCAAGGGCCCAATTTGGGATTGTGTGCCCCAGGAGCTCTTGGAATGCTCCTTGACTTAAATCCAGCAGAATGCCAGGGAGGCTACGAGAACCCTGTGTAGAATGTGCCTTGTACTCAACAGCTCTTCAGTTTGAACCTAGGACCCAGAGGGCTCCAAGAGCTGTAGCAGGTCCCCATCGATTGAAGACAAAGGGCTTCTGGAGCAACAGAGTGGAGCACTGTTGGTCCCAGAGAATGTTCTCTCCCTGGGGAAGTAAATGGAGCAATGATGCATTCTGCACAACTGACCAGGGACCGTAGTGCTTTCTGGGTGGGGCTTTTCCCATGGGATGAGCTGCAGGTGCTGCAGTGGGATCTTCTGGACGGACTTTGGGACACACTGTGTACCTTGCCAGATCCATCCCGGTGAATGAAGGGTGCTGGGGGCACATTTGTTTATCCCACGCTGGGCACTCTAAGGCCCAAAGATTGGGAGTTAAGAAGGAGGGAATCTTGGAAAGAGATGGAAAGGTGCTGATGGACCTTCACTTTGAGACTTTGCCATCATTATTATCTTCTAAGAGAAGCAGCACAGAGCAGTGGAGGGAACCCGGGATTGCCCCATGGATTCTGAGAATGCTTGATTTTCACTCCTGCTCCCACATTTGTTCAGCATGAGCCTGGGGACAACAGTACCTCTTGAAGCAGCTCTTTCTTCTTCGGTAATGTGGGGATCAAAAAGCCCCCCACTTCATATGGATTCTGACCACTGAGATGGGAGGAAGTAGGTAGATATGAAACAATTAGGACGGTGGTGCAGGGACTCAGACTGATAGCTCTTATTACATGGGGCAGCAAGAGAGTAGTAGTCAGTGGTTGTTTCTAAAGCTTGGATTCTAGTTTGAATTTGGAACACAAGGGCTCTCGTCCTCACTCTCCTTTCCCTTCCCCCCTCCTGGCTCCCCCACTTCTTCATACGATTCTCAGCATGTCACCCAAAGATCCTTCAAAAATTGTCACTGCAGGTTGTTTGAAGTTCATCTGGGTGGGCCATAAGGTACCTCTCAAACCGCTGGGCACTCTTCTTCCAGGGTGCTCTCCAGAGCCTGCCAATAGGTCAACAGCACTGGAGGCTTGATAAAATGGCAGGCCACAATCTTCTTAAAGCGACAAGGAGAAAATTGCAATCCTTCTGGGAAAAATGTCTGCTCTGAGTGAAGCTCTTCTAGTTTGATATTCAACTTTTCAAGGCAAAGCCCCACAAAGACATCTTCTAACTTAATAAACGGGACACTCTCGGAAACATTATACACCTGACTGGCCACATCGCTAGAAAAAACATAGCCAGTGCCAGAGCAAAATGGCGGGTACTTGTCCCATGGATACACATATTTGCTGACAAACCACTTATTGACCTTTTTCCTAATGGGAAATTCATTCATTTTTAAGAAGCCAGTGAAAAATCGCGTTGTTCTGTTTTTCTTGAGAAGCAATTCAGTGAGATAGTAGATGTTTATGAACATGTCTGAATCCGTTTTCATCACAAAGGACGCCTCAGGACAAAAGTGGTGGACCCACTCAATGCCCATCATAGTCTTCAGGGTCAGATTGACATACGTGTCCACGAAGTCCTTCTGGATGATGTCGCGGTGTTGCTGGCCTTCCTGGGCCACCACCCTCGTTTCCTCCTCAGTGGGCGTGGCTCCCAGGAGAAAGAACGTCTTTATCCGTCTGCCTTTCACCACCCTTTCCCTTCCCCAAGTCGTCCGGATCGCCATTCGAGCAACCACCTGCTTGTGGGATGAAGTCACCAGCAGGACAAGGAAGGGGGGGTTATGCTTGCAGTCTATTTCTGGAACCTGAAGGAAGTTCCCAATTTCTTTTTTGAAAATAAATGGCTCTTCTTTCAAAGGAGTCAGTGTGTACATGCTAAAATATAAGCAGAGCACCCCAAGAACCAGAAGAAAAATATACAACCATCTCATCCTCAATTGAGCCATCTGAAAGAAACAAAACCAAAGGATTAGATCCAAAAGCATGAGGGCACATTTAGCTTTACTTTGGGGAAACTGAGATGGGAGGAGAACCCATGTCTCATGAATCCTGTTTCAGAAACTCTGGAAACTCCTGGAAATTCCAAACGTGGAATTATTTGGTTAAAGAATCAAACAAAAGGTAGTTCCCAGACTGAAGAGTGTCCCCTCAAATTCATGCCCCCCAGAAGCTCTAAAAATGACCTTATTTGGCATAGGGTCTTTGAGATGTAATTAGTTAAGATGAGATCCTACTGCATTAGGGTGGTGCTGAATCCAATGACTAGTGTCCTTACAAGAAGAGAAAACAGAAATATGGACACACACAAGGGAGAAGACCTTGTGAAGATCAAGGCAGAGACTGGAGTCAAGGAACTTCTATGAGCCAAGGGACACCAAGGATTGTTGGCAAACACCAGAAGCCAGGAGAGGCGGGGAACAGATTCTCTTTCAAACCTCCAGAAGGAATCAATCCAGGTGATACCATGATTTCAGACTTCTCTTCTCAAGAACTGTGAGAGCTAAGTTATTGATGTGTTAAGCTTCCCAGTTTGTGGTACTTTGTTACAGCCACCACAGGAAACCAAGACAGCAGATTTCTAGCATCTTTTGCTCCAGTGTCTAAGGTAAAGAACTCAGGCAGTCAGCACTGATCTAGCTCTGCCACAAGCCAGACCTAAAACTACGGGGGCCTCAGATTCTTTATCTGTAAGTTAAGATAAGGGGCCAGATCTCTCACAGGGTCCTTCCATGTACTTCTAATCTTAATGATCTATGGCTTCAAGACGGAGTTCAGGTAGAGGACCTGCAAGATTAGTAATCATCCTAAATCGAAAGGTACGAACCACTTCCACATCTTCATCATTACATTGCTCCCAGAATGAAATCAGATATATTTCCTGGTTTACATCATGACCATGGAATTCCATGTGTGCTACTGGCTGTCATTATTTAGTTTCTCAGGCTATTTTAAAAATCTCTTCTCTGATTCTTTCACCCTTTGCCCAGTTGTTCTCAGCGAATCAGGAGTTGTCCATGTTAACCCTCTAACATTAAAGCAAATACCTTGCTTTTTGCTGAGTAAGACGAACCTCTGGTTTGAATGCTAAGCCATGGGGTTTCTACAAAGAGGAAATTTGTTTCGAAGAGCTGTCAGTGTGCCATGCTTGGCACCACCAGGTCCTGGACTTCCTTCATTTGCCAAAAATGATGATTCTGTTCACTCAGGAATCACTAGAAGGAAAAACCAAAAGAACAACATCATTCAAATTACTCAGCTCTCTCGGTGGGTCTCACCAGTTGCTGGGCTCTACTGTCCATCGGCTACCCACCTATGTGACCTTGAGTGGGCATTTGAGCTCACTTTTCTCATCTGTAAAATGGGGACAGTGGAGGAAAGCAAAGTCCATCCACTGCAGGGCTCAAAGTCCATCCACTGCAGGGCTCACCTGTCAGCAATGGTAAAACACACAAATGTCTGAGACTTCTTCTGCAGCCTGGGATTGGATGGCACCTTAGCTTCTGGACACGTGCTGGACAGACCGATTTCCCATCCTGAAAATGACCTTCTCTACAGAAAACAGTGGGTAGCCATCACTTCAAGGTTTTAGCACAAGGAAAAAAATTTGTCAATTCTTGACTGAGCATAAGGGTCTTAAAAAAGTCACTACAGGTGCAAGGAGAAAGGTGCTGGCAAGGAAAGAAATTGGCAGGGAGGAATGAAAGAAGAGCAGGGTTTTTTGATGGCAAAAGAGTAACTCAAAATTTCATTAACTTAAAACTGACTTCCAAATAAATATATTCACCAGAAATGAAGTAATCCTGATGCTTTCCTGGAGGCACTCTCGGGCAAGCTCATGTTCTTCTCAGCTCTGCAGTGAGGCTCCTGACCAGTCAGAGTTCCCATGCACTTCAGAGAAATCGCAGCTGGGGGCAAATGGACGGCAAGAGCTCATCAGAACGGTGCTCCGGGGGAATGATAAAAATCCTATTTCTTCTTTTCTTTATGAGCTATTTGTTTTTGCCTGGTTAGGGTTTGCAATTTATTTTGCCAGGGGAAGGGGTGCATTTTTTCCCCACAATACATTTTAGAGAGAAACATGAAAGCTAAATGCAAGGGAAAGATATTTCTCTGCTTGCTTTCCAAGCTAGGTAATTTTGTCCTTCAATGTGTTGCTTTAACACTGAACCTTAACGTCCTTGTTCTCTTCCACGTGCCTTTTCCCAGGATCCTTCCCACAGCTCTAAATCCCCGGGGATGGATGCCTGCAGTGGCCACTGCACTGGTCTCTCGCCGGACACCAATATGTGTCCTGGGACACACAGTGAGCACCGCAGTGACAGGCAAAGTTCCCTGGGACAATCTGTTGTCATGCGCAACTGGAATGCTTTCCCATCTGAAGTTAACAAGAATCAAACCCTCCAGAAATTACAGCTCAGGATCCCCATTTCCAATGCATTGTCTTTGACTGAGTCTAGAACATGTGCTAAGAAGACCAGGGATCCAACCTGCGGAGGGCATCTGGCACAATCAGGAGTTGTGTGCTGGGACAGGATGCCTGTGGGAGAGGAGGGGTATGCCTGCCCAGCCCTCACCTTCCAGAAGCCGACCAGGAGACAGGAACACTTAGCACAAAGCTCCAACACCTCACCCAGGGTAAGGTGATAAAGAGACACTCTCTCTGCTTTGGAAAGCCCCACTTCCCAACACAGCTGGAGCCAGCTGTTATGGAACAGAAGCTTATTGAGCAGTTTACTCATTCAAAGCTTTGGTGTTTGACTTATGAGCAATACAGACACGGGTATGGAGCCCTATAACTGGAGTTGATAAATGCTGAGCATGAATCATAAACAAATACAAGCCCCAGGTATGGGCCCTGCCCTTCCTCCTTCTCCACCAGTTGCTCTCTGCTAACGTCACCTTCTTCTAGCTTCAGCTCCATGCACGTGCTGTGCATCTTCTGGACTGGGGGTGCATGGTGGGCAAAGTATATGACTGTGTCCCTCTTAACACCTCCAAGGGCTGTGCCTAGGTTAGGTGCTGGGAACAGGTTGAATTCAAGTAGAACAAGAAACAGGACACAAAGCCAGGGGCCTTGGACCGGCTGACGGAGACCCAGCAGACCTGTCCTAACTACCTCTCTAGGCACATGGCAGGTCCTGGGGCTCAATCCAGGCCAGGGTGGACAGCCCCCCTGTTGCCAAGAGACAGTGTTCAGAGACAAAGGAATCAGAAGTCTACATCCCCCAGGGCTAGAAAGCCCAAGGGACCATCTGGAAAGTTAAGCTTCAGGGGACTGGAGAAGAGGACCTCCTGGATCTGAAGGGAAAGATCTGGATTTAGAGTGGGTCCACTCTGGAGTGAGAACTGACCAGTGTCTCATGTCAGCTGGTTAGGCCATGGGAGGGACACGGTTCTCAAGCTGGTCCTTGAAGGGCATGTGTGATCTACCACTGGAACCAGAGGGGGTGGGAATTCCAGGCCAAGGGGGCTGCCTGAACAACTCGAGGGTTTCAAATGTCAGTGGTTATTAGAATCACCTGTGAAGCTTATCAAAAACACAGATGCAAAGGTTCTATCCCATGAAGATTCTGATTAAGTGGAGGAGAAAGTCCCCTGCCCGGGGAGGCCACAATGTAGACACGAATGAGAAGGCACTGAGCAGTCCCAGGTGCCCTTCCAAGGCATCAAGGAGATGCAACCACAAATGAACTTCTCTTCAATGGTCCACACCCACACCGGGCTAAGGCTCTCAGCTCCTACCTGGTGTTCTGCTCCTTTGCCATCAGTGAAGGGCTAAGTGTCAGTGTCTGAAGCCAAGGAGCAGTGAAGCTCCTGGAAAGAGACCTGCATCTTCTGAGCAGCCTGTCAATGATGCTTTGACAGTAGTATATGTTGTTCAGGTGGTAAAGAGATTCCTCTGGAAGCATGCCAGAGCAGGAAGAGATGTAGGACACCACCTGAAGAAAACAGCAGGAGTTAGACCCTCAAGAATATACCCCATACTCTCAGTGGAGCAAAAGGAGGCTGAGGGGCTTGAGGTACAGAGTAACCATGACGGGCAATTAAGGTGAAACCAGATGATTCCTCCAAGTTAGATGGTGGTCTGGAAAAATAGATGTTTTGTACAAAAGCTGAGGATTTCTACCCAATCTTTTGATATTCTGACAGTTTTCTTGACTAGAGGATTCTGCATAAGCTGATGTGCATTTTAAATCTCTGCTGACTTGAAACTCTTATGTCCCACAGAAAAATCATGTTTTTCTAATCCATTCTTGTGGGTGCAGACTTATTGTTGGCTGGTATCTTTTATTATGTTGTTTCCATGGAGATATGACCCACCTAGTTCAAGGTGGGTCGTATCCTTTTACTGGAGACCTCAATGAAGAGAATAAAAGACAGAGAACATAGAGAGAGTTCAGAGACAATACAGAGAGCTGAGGAAGAAACCAAGTGAAGAACACAAAGGGTGAGAGATGTCCTGGACACGTTGAGAGGAGACCCGCAAGACACAGAGAGCTCAGGGAGGTGTCCCTAGAGTAGCAGGCAAGGATCCACAGAAAACTGTCAAAAGGATAGAAAAAATAGAACAGTGGAGAAGAATAGAGAGCCTAGTAATAGACCCCTAATTAAATGGTCCTTGATAAAGGATAAATGCATCCCAACAATTTTGTGGGGAAAAACTGGTATTTTCAATGCATGGTGCTGAGGCAATATGGTATACATATGGAGGGGGGGTGGGAGTGTTTGACCCCTACCTCACACCACACCCACTAAATCCAGATGGATTGCATATATAAAGGTGAAAAGTACAGCAATAAAGTTTCTAGAAGAAAACTTTCTGATCTTCTGCTAAGCAATTATTTTTAAACAGGGCACATAAAGCACACCATAGAAGAGATTGTTCAAAAGAACTTCAAAAGACACCCTCAGGAGTGTACAAAGGCAGACCACAGATTAGTAGAATACAGTAGCCATAAGTAGGTCAGACAAAGGACTGTTATACAGATTATATCAAGAGCATCTACAAATCAATAAGAAAAAGACCAAACTTCACCTCACTTTTAGAAATGAGTTTTGAACATATATTTCACCAAAGAAGGTATCCAAATGGCCAAAATCACAAGAGAGGTACTCAACATCATTAGTCATTAGAGAAATTCAAACAAAATCTTAATGGAATACCACTATCATCCACTAGAGTGACTAAAATTAAAATGGTGGTAAAGCCAAGTGCTGCCAAAGATGTGAAAACAACTAAAGCCCCTTACATCACCAGTGAGTGAGTAAACTGGAATGTTTTGGACAGTTGCCTCTACTTTGGCAGCATCTACTAAAGCTAATATATATACCCCATGACCCAGTTATCCACTCCTGGGCACATACCCAACAGAAGTGGCTGCTTATGTCCATTGTCAAGAAGGTTCACAGCTGCATTGCATCTCAGAGCCAAACGTTGTTGGATTAAACTCAGTCCAATTCATAGAGAGAAATCAGTCATTTGACCAGGGAAGTTTAATATAAAGAATTTATGTAAACTATAATCAGGGATTCAAGTAATGACAGATTCATAGTAAGAACTAAGAAGAATTATAAAGAATACAGAAATATTTCCAGGTCAAGATGGCAGCTTAACAACATGTGCATTTTAGTTCATCCTCCAGAACAGCTACTAAATAGCCAGGAACAGTACAGAACAGCTCCTGGAGCCACGTCAGTGACTGGACACATGGTGTACCCCAGTCTGGACCAGCTGGACCAGCTGTGAGCCCCCCCAGAACTGTGAGTTCCCCAAGCTGCTGTGGCCAGTGCCCGCCCCCCCCCCCCCCACAAGCTGCTTCCCAGAGGGGAAAGGAAGGAGACTTTACCAGCAGCAGAGGCTGAATGCAACTAAGCTTCAAGTGTGGAATTAATTCACAAATTATGACTCCTAAAAATAGGTCCCCAGCTTAGGGGAACCTGGTCAAAGTGGAGGTTGCTCATTTTTGCCCTGGCGCCAAGGGGGCAGGGCTGACGGAAAAAGGGGGGAAAAAAGAAGGAAACAGAGGTTTTTGCAGCTGTGTGTCTACAAAGGCTTCACTGCCTTTGGATACAGCAGCAGGACTTCTCAGGCTGCAACTGCCCCAGGCATAGGCAGAAACAAACTCATCTGAGGGCTTATCTGGAGCCTGTGCCTTCCCCAGGGGAGGAGTGAAGCCCAACTCAGGTGAAATCCCTCATTCAGGGAATTCAGACCCCAGGGCTTGGTAATTTGAAGTCATTAAAACAAGCCTACCTCCTCTCCTCTGTCTCCACAATGCCCCCAGCAGGGAGTTAAAGGCACCACATCATCTTATGCTGGTGGGACCTGCAGGCAGACAAGCGCCACATACTGGGCAGGATAAGAAAAACCGAGTCCAGAGACTTCACAGGAAAGTCTTTCAACTTGCTGGGTCTCACCCTCAGGGAAAACCGACGCAGGTGAATCTTTCCTCCTGATAGGAGGCCAGTTTGGTCTGGGAAAATCTGGCTGGGGTCTATAATACCTAAGTAGACCCTCCTAAGGGTGGGGAGGAAAAGGCACCACACAAGCAGGGCAAGAAACAAGAAAACAAGAACTGAAAAATTCTCCTCTGTTAAACAAAACTTAAGCTAGAGGTCCAGATAAAACTGAACTGAATGTCAAAGAACAGATAGACAACAAATTCATCCAGCAAGAAAACCCTACGTAAAAGAAGTGAAAACAATCTCCAGAATAAACTAATTAAGGTAATTAAATGCCTAGACATCAGCAAAAATAACAAATCACACTAGGAAAATTGAAGATATGACTCAAAGGTACAAACCAACAATTCAAATGACATATAGGAGCTGAAACAATTAATTCACAATATACCAACATGGAAAACCTCATCAAAAATCGAATCAATGAATTGAGGGAGGATATAAAGAAGAAATTGAAAGTCTGAAAAACAAACCACAGAACTTATGGGAATGATAGGCAAGGTAGAAGAGTTGAAAAAAAAAAACAATGGAAACCTACAATGGTAGCTATCGAGAGACAGAACATAGGATTAGTGAACTGGAGGATGGAACATCTGAAATCTAGCAAGAAAAAGAAAATATAGGGAAAAAATGGAAAGATATGAGCAGGGACTCAGGGAATTGAAAGACAATATGAAATGCATGAATATACATGCTGTGGGTATCCCAGAAGGAGAAGAGAAGGGAAAAGGAGGAGAAAAACTAATGGAAGAAATTATCACTGAAATTTTCCCAACTCTTAGGAGAGACTTAAAATTATAGATCCAAGAAGTGCAGCGTACCCCAAAGAGAACAGATACAAATAGACATACTCCAAGACATTTACTAATCAGAATGTCAGAGGTCAAAGAGAAAGAGAGAATCTTGAAAGCAGCAAGAAAAAAGCAATCCATCACATACAAGGGAAGCCCAATAAGACTATGCACAGATCTCTCAGCAGAAACCATGGAGGCAAGAAGAGAGTGGGATGATATATCTAAATTATTAAAAGAGAAAAACTGCCAACCACGAATTCTATACCCAGCAAAAAATGTCCTTCAAAAATGAGGAAGAAATTAAAACATTTTCAGACAAAAAAAAATCACTGAGAGAATTTGTGACCAAGAGACCAGCTCTGCAAGAAATACTAAAGGGAACACTAGAAACAGATATGAAAAGACAGAAGAGAGAGATGTGGAGAATAGTGTAGAAAGGAAGACTATGAATAAAGGTAGAAAGAAGGAAAATTAGATACAACATATAAAATTAAGAAGGCAAAATAGTAGAAGAAAGTACTACCCATGCAGTAATAACACTGAATGTTAATGGATTAAACTCTCCAATCAAAAGACATAGACTGGCAGAATGGATTAAAAAACAGGAGCCATCTATATGCTGTCTCTACTCAAAGGACACGAGGCCAAGGACACAAATGGACATTTACACATCAATATTTATAGCAGCAATATTTACAATTACCAAGAGATCAAAACAGCCAAAATGTCCATCAACAGACAGTTGGCTAAACAAACTGTGGCATTTACATAACATGGAATATTATGCAGCTGTAAGACAGAATAAAGTTATGAAGTATGTAACAACATGAATGGACCTTAAGGACATTATGCCGAGTGTGATTAGCCAGAAACAAAAGGACAAATACTGTATGGTCTCACTGGTATGAACTGACATTAGTGAATAAACTTGGAATATTTTGTTGGTAACAGAGACCATCAGGAGACAAAAATAGGGTAAGATATTGGGTAACTGGAGCTGAAGGGATACAGATTGTGCAACAGGACTGAATGTAAAAACTCAGAAATGGACAGCACAATATTACCTAACTCTAATACAATTATGTTAAAACACTGAATGAAGCTGCATATAAGAATGATAGAGGAAGGAGGGCTGGGGCATAAATGAAATCAGAAAGAAAGATAGACATTAAAGATTGAGATGGTATAATCTAGGAATGCCTAGAGTGTATAATGATAGTGACTAAATAGCCAAATTTTAAAAATGTTTTTGCATGCGAAAGAACAAAAGAATGTCATTACTGCAGGGTGCTGAAAATAGATGGTAATTAATATTTAAAAATTTCAACTTATGTGTGAGACTAAAGCAAAAACTGTTTATTTGTTACAAATTTATACTTTGACTAGTGCATTTCCTAATATAACTTATGTAGATAGTTGGTTGAACACCTTAAGTACATGAAACTTTGTATAGGATATGAGATTTTGCTGGTTTGTCCAGGTGATGCCCTGATGAATCCCAGAGTGATTTGATCAGTGAGTGGAAAAGTATTTGAAAAGTCCCCTTCGGGGAATGGTGAGAACGGGGGAAAACTCAGCTTCCCCAAGTTGATTCTTGATATTCTCACAAGCAGTGTGGACAACCAAAGCTATAGGCTGAGCCCCCAGTCTTGGGGTTTGTTCATATGAAAGTTAACCCCAGAAAGGATAGGTCAGGCCTACTTAAAATTAGGCCTAAGAGTCACCCCCAAGAGAACCTCTTTTGTTGCTCAGATGTGGCCTCTCTCTCCAGCCAACACAGCAAGCAGACTCACCACCCTCCCCCTGTCTACGTGGGACATGACTCCCAGGGGTGTGGATCATCCTGGCAACGTGGGACAGAAATCCCAGAATGAGCTGAGATTCAGCATCAAGGGATTGAGGAAACCTTCTCCGCCAAAAGGGGGAAGAATGAAATGAGACAAGTGTCAATGGCTGAGAGATTCCAAACAGAGTTGAGAGGTTATCCTGGAGGTTATTCTTACGCATTAAGTAGATATCACCTTGTTAACCAAGATGTAAACGAGAGGCTGGAGGGAACTGCCTGAAAATGTAGAGCTGTGTTCTAGTAGCCACGTTTCTTGATGATGATTGTATAATGATATAGCTTTCACAATGTGACTGTGTGATTGTGAAAACTTTGTGTCTGATGCTCCCTTTATCTACCTTGTCAACAGATGAGTAGAACATATGGAATAAAAATAAATAATAGAGGGAACAAATGTTAAAACAAATGTAGTTTGAAATGCTAGTGATCAATGAAAGGGAGGGGTAAGGGTATGGTATGCAAAAAAATTTCTTGTTTTTGTTTTGTTTTTCTGTTGTGTTTTTATTTCTTTTTCTGAATTGATGCAAATGTTGTGGGAAATGATCATGATGATGAATATGCAACTATGTGATGATATTGTGAATTGCTGAGTGTATGTGTTGAGAATGTTTGTGTTTCTTTCTTGTAATTTTTTTTAATTAATAAAAAATTAAAAAAAAAAAGAATGCAGAAATTAAAGTAGCTGCTGCAAGTAGGGCTGAGATTGACCACGCAAGGAAGAGCCCCCAACTCCAGGGTTGAAATCAAACATCACTGGAAAAGACATGGCTATGGTTTACTTAACAGCAGAGAAGTCACTCTCATGCCAGCCACACAGGCAAAACTTGCTGATACCTGCCCTGTGGAACATGTCAGAAATCTGCTCTTTAGTGTGTCAGGGAAAGCTGTTCAGGAACTGTCAACCAGTGCACGCTGCTATAAATCCACCAAGGAGCTATACTAGGGGAAGCCCCAAGATCCTGCCAAGCAAGCACCTCTGAACCCTGAAGGAAAACACCTTTCCTTCTGCAGTATCTCTCCAATGGCCTCTACTGACAAAGCTTCAGGGCCAGCTGGCAGAAGGAAAATATTTAAAGGACCCTGATCCACTTTCACAAAGTAGTCAAAAGTGAATTTAGAGCTGAGAGCCAATAAGTCACCAGCTGCTGCAACTATAAGCAGGAAATGTCCAAAAGCAACAGAACGGATAAATGGAATGCTACCCAGCAACAAAAAAGGACAGACTATTGACATGCACAACGACATGAACTCATCTCACACATGTTATAGTGAGAGAAAAAAGCCAGACATATAGTGTTACGTTCATATAAAGTTCAAATCCAGGCAAATTTATCAATGACAACAGTCAGAATACTGGTTACTTGCAGAACTATTTCTGAAATGTGTGCTGGAGTAATATATACGTGTCTTCATTATTGCATTTGATAACAACAGGCAACAGCCACTCCGCTCTGAAGGCGTGATGGACTTCACAAGGCGGGGAGGTACACTCAGCTCCTGTGACCTGGCGCGAGAAGACTGGACAGAGCCACAGACGCCGCAATGCAGGGTCAGTGTCGATGACCACAATGCAAGGAAATGCTGAGTTTCAATTTGAGGTCAGTGAACGTTCAGATGTAATTTTTTCCCGCCCAAGTTCTCAGACCCCAGGTCACCAGTCCTGCTGCAGAAAGCCATGGTGTGCCGCCCCCAGTGGCTGACAAGCACACGTGGGGCCCCAGAGCGAGGGGCAAGCTCCAAAGCCGCTGATGACAGCGTTGCTGCGGAAGCCGTTGCCGTGGTTGTACAGGGCACCGGGTGACATCACCCCACCTTTCCATCATTCTAGGAAGGTCTATTCAGTGTTTTATGATCTGTGCTCCCCCTCTGGCAGTCAGGGCTGGGTGAAGTGCAGTGGAGGCACTTGTGGGCCACACATTTGCACCACATTTTGGAGGGTTTATTAATATATATATATATATATATATATATATATATTATTTTATGAAAGGATGGTTATAGTGACTGACAATTTTTTTTAATTTTCTTACCTAGAAAAATATATCATCAACCCTATTTCAGCCTTTCCTTTAAAAAAAAATTTTTTTTCTAGTATATCCCAGCTCCCTGTGGCAGCTCAATGGGGACCAATAGGAGGCATCCTTTGCCTGTGTCCATTCACTCTCCCTGACCTTGACTCGGGGGCAACAGCTGGCCTGTTGTGAACCGTACAGAGCCAGAGTCCAGAGGAGTCTAACTCTTTTTTTTATTATTATTAATTAAAGAAAAAAAAGAAATTAACACAACATTTAGAAAACATTCCATTCTACATATGCAATCAGTAATTCTTAACATCATCACATAGATGCATGATCATCATTTCTTAGTATATTTGCATCGATTTAGGAAAAGAACTAGCAAAACAACAGAAAAAGATATAGAATGTTAATATAGAGAAAAAAATAAAAATAAAAATAAAAATAAAAAAAGAAAAGGAAAAAGATAAAAAAAACAAAAGACACAAACAAACAGACAAAAAAAAACTATAGCTCAGATGCAGCTTCATTCAGTGTTTTAACATAATTACATTACAATTAGGTATTATTGTGCTGTTAATTTTTGAGTTTTTGTATCTAGTCCTGTTGCACAGTCTGTATCCCTTCAGCTCCAATTACCCATTATCTTACCCTGTTTCTAACTCCTGCTGGTCTCTGTTACCAATGACATATTCCAAGTTTATTCTCGAATGTCGGTTCACATCAGTGGGACCATACAGTTTTTGTCCTTTAGTTTTTGGCTAGACTCACTCAGCATAATGTTCTCTAGGTCCATCCATGTTATTACATGCTTCATAAGTTTATTCTGTCTTAAAGCTGCATAATATTCCATCGTATGTATATACCACAGTTTGTTTAGCCACTCGTCTGTTGATGGACATTTTGGCTGTTTCCATCTCTTTGCAATTGTAAATAATGCTGCTAGAAACATTGGTGCGCAAATGTCCGTTTGAGTCTTTGCCCTTCAGTCCTTTGAGTAGATACCTAGCAATGGTATTGCTGGGTCATATGGCAATTCTATATACAGTTTTTTGAGGAACCGCCAAACTGCCTTCCACAGTGGTTGCACCATTTGACATTCCCACCAACAGTGGATAAGTGTGCCTCTTTCACCACATCCTCTCCAGCACTTGTCATTTTCTGTTTTGTTGATAATGGCCATTCTGGTGGGTGTGAGATGATATCTCATTGTGGTTTTGATTTGCATTTCTCTAATGGCCAGGGACATTGAGCATCTCTTCATGTGCCTTTTGGCCATTTGTATTTCCTCTTCTGATAGGTGTCTGTTCAAGTCTTTTTCCCATTTTGTAATTGGGTTGGCTGTCTTTTTGTTGTTGAGTTGAACAATCTCATTATAAATTCTGGATACTAGACCTTTATCTGATATGTCATTTCCAAATATTGTCTCCCATTGTGTAGGCTGTCTTTCTACTTTCTTGATGAAGTTCTTTGATGCACAAAAGTGTTTAATTTTGAGGAGCTCCCATCTATTTCTTTCTTTCTTCAGTGCTCTTGCTTTATGTTTAAGGTCCATAAAACTGCCTCCAATTGTAAGTTTCATAAGATATCTCCCTACATTTTCCTCTAACTGTTTTATGGTCTTAGACCTAATGTTTAGATCTTTGATCCATTTTGAATTAACTTTTGTATAGGGTGTGAGATACAGGTCCTCTTTCATTCTTTTGCATATGGATATCCAGTTCTCTAGGCACCATTTATTGAAGAGACTGTTCTGTCCCAGGTGAGTTGGCTTGACTGCCTTATCAAAGATCAAATGTCCATAGATGAGAGGGTCTATATCGGAGCACTCTATTCGATTCCATTGGTCAATATATCTATCTTTATGCCAATATCATGCTGTTTTGACCACAGTGGCTTCATAATATGCCTTAAAGTCTGGCAGCGCGAGACCTCCAGCTTCGTTTTTTTTCCTCAAGATACTTTTAGCAATTCGGGGCACCCTGCCCTTCCAGATAAATTTGCTTATTGGTTTTTCTATTTCTGAAAAATAAGTTGTTGGGATTTTGATTGGTATTGCATTGAATCTGTAAATCAATTTAGGTAGGATTGACATCTTAACTATATTTAGTCTTCCAATCCATGAACACAGTATGCCCTTCCATCTATTTAGGTCTTCTGTGATTTCTTTTAACAGTTTTTTGTAGTTTTCTTTGTATAGGTTGTCTCTTTAGTTAAATTTATTCCTAGGTATTTTATTCTTTTAGTTGCAATTGTAAATGGAATTCGTTTCTTGATTTCCCCCTCAGCTTGTTCATTGCTAGTGTATAGAAATACTACAGAAATTTGAATGTTGATCTTGTACCCTGCTACTTTGCTGTACTAATTTATTAGCTGTAGTAGTTTTGTTGTGGATTTTTCCGGGTTTTCGACGTATAATATCATATCATCTGCAAAAAGTGATAGTTTTACTTCTTCCTTTCCAATTTTGATGCCTTGTATTTCTTTTTCTTGTCTAATTGCTCTGGCTAGAAGCTCCAACATGATGTTGAATAATAGTGGTGATAATGGACATCCTTGTCTTGTTCCTGATCTTAGGGGGAAAGTTTTCAATTTTTCCCCATTGAGGATGATATTAGCTGTGGGTTTTTCATATATTCCCTTTATCATTTTAAGGAAGTTCCCTTGTATTCCTATTTTTTGAAGTGTTTTCAACAGGAAAGGATGTTGAATCTTGTCGAATGCCTTCTCTGCATCAATTGAGATGATCATGTGATTTTTCTGCTTTGATTTGTTGATGTGGTGTATTACATTAATTGATTTTCTTATGTTGAACCATCCTTGCATACCTGGGATAAATCCTACTTGGTCATGATGTATAATTCTTTTAATGTGTTGTTGGATTTGATTTGCTAGAATTTTGTTGAGGATTTTTGCATCTATATTCATTAGAGAGATTGGTCTGTAGTTTTCTTTGCCTGGTTTTGGTATGAGGGTGATGTTGGCTTCATAGAATGAATTAGGTAGCTTTCCCTCCACTTCGATTTTTTTGAAGAGCTTGAAGAGAGTTGGTACTAATTCTTTCTGTAATGTTTGGTAGAATTCACATGTGAAGCCGTCTGGTCCTGGACTTTTCTTTTTAGGAAGCTTTTGAATGACTGATTCAATTTCTTTACTTGTGATTGGTGTGTTGAGGTCATCTATTTCCTCTTGAGTCAAAGTTGGTTGTTCATGTCTTTCCAGGAACCCGTCCATTTCATCTAAATTGTTGTATTTATTAGCATAAAGTTGTTCATAGTATCCTGTTATTACCTCCTTTATTTCTGTGAGGTCAGTGGTTATGTCTCCACTTCCATTTCTGATCTTATTTATTTGCATCCTCTCTCTTCTTCTTTTTGTCAATCTTGCTAAGGGCCCATCAATCTTATTGATTTTCTCATAGAACCAACTTCTGGTCTTATTGATTTTCTCTATTGTTTTCATGTTTTCAATTTCATTTATTTCTGCTCTAATCTTTGTTATTTCTTTCCTTTTGCTTGCTTTGGGGTTAGTTTGCTGTTCTTTCTCCAGTTCTTCCAAGTGGACAGTTAATTCCTAAATTTTTGCCTTTTCTTCTTTTCTGATATAGTCATTTAGGGCAATAAATTTCCCTCTTAACACTGCCTTTGCTGTGTCCCATAAGTTTCGATATGTTGTGTTTTCATTTTCATTCGCTTCGAGGTATTTGCTAATTTCTCTAGCAATTTCTTCTTTGACCCACTCGTTGTTTAGGAGTGTATTGTTGAGCCTTCACGTATTTGTGAATTTTCTGGCACTCTGTCTATTATTGATTTCCAACTTCATTCCTTTATGATCCGAGAAAGTGTTGTGTATGATTTCAATCTTTTTAAATTTGTAAAGACTTGCTTTGTGACCCAGCATATGGTCTATCTTTGAGAATGATCCATGAGCACTTGAGAAAAATGTGTATCCTGCTGTTGTGGGATGTAATGTCCTATAAATGTCTGTTAAGTCTAGCTCATTTATAGTAATATTCAGATTCTCTATTTCTTTATTGATCCTCTGTCTAGATGTTCAGTCCATTGATGAGAGTGGTGAATTGAAGTCTCCAACTATTATGGTATATGAGTCTATTTCCCTTTTCAGTGTATTCCTCACGTATTTTGGGGCATTCTGGTTCGGTGCGTAAATATTTATGATTGTTATGTCTTCTTGTTTAATTGTTCCTTTTATTAGTAGATAGTGTCCTTCTTTGTCTCTTTTAACTGTTTTACATTTGAAGTCTAATTTGCTGGATATTAGTATAGCCACTCCTGCTCTTTTCTGGTTGTTATTTGCATGAAATATCTTTTCCCAACCTTTTACTTTCAACCTATGTTTATCTTTGGGTCTAAGATGTGTTTCCTGTAGATAGCATATAGAAGGATCCTGTTTTTTAATCCATTCTGCCAGTCTATGCCTTTTGATTGGGGAATTCAGTCCATTAACTTTTAGTGTTACTACTGTTTGGATAATATTTTCCTCTACCATTTTGCCTTTTGTATTATATATATCATATCTGATTTTCCTTCTTTCTACACTCTTCTCCATACCTCTCTCTTCTGTCTTTTCGTATCTGACTCTAGCGCTCTCTTTAGTATTTCTTGCAGAGCTGGTCTCTTGGTCACAAATTCTCTCAGTGACTTTTTGTCTATAAATGTTTTAATTTCTCCTTCATTTTTGAAGGACAATTTTGCTGGATATAGAAGTCTTGGTTGGCAGTTTTTCTCTTTTAGTAATTTAAATATATCATCCCACTGTCTTCTAGCTTCCATGGTTTCTGCTGAGAAATCTACACAGTCTTATTGGGTTTCCCTTGTATGTGATGGATTGTTTTTCTCTTGCTGCTTTCAAGATCCTCTCTTTCTCTTTGACCTCTGACATTCTAACTAGTAAGTGTCTTGGAGAACGCCTATTTGGGTCTATTCTCTTTGGAGTGCGCTGCACTTCTTGGATCTGTAATTTTAGGTCTTTCATAAGAGTTGGGAAATTTTCAGTGATAATTTCTTCCATTAGTTTTTCTCCTCCTTTTCCCTTCTCTTCTCCTTCTGGGACACCCACAACACGTATATTTGTGCGCTTCATATTGTCATTCAGTTCTCTGATCCCCTGTTCAAATTTTTCCATTCTTTTCCCTATAGTTTCTGTTTCTTTTTGGAATTCAGATGTTCCATCCTCCAATTCACTAATTCTAGCTTCTGTCTCTTTAAATCTACCATTGTAGGTATCCACTGTTTTTTCCATCTTTTCTACTTTGTCCTTCACTCCCATAAGTTCTGTGATCTGTTTTTTCAGATTTTCTATTTCTTCTTTTTGTTCAGCCCATGTCTTCTTCATGTCCTCCCTCAATTTATTGATTTGGTTTTTGAAGAGGTTTTCCATTTCTGTTCATATATTCAGCTTTTGTTGTCTCAGCTCCTGTATCTCATTTGAACTATTGGTTTGTTCCTTTGACTGGGCCATATCTTCAATTTTCCGAGCGTGATCTGTTATCTTCTGCTGGCGTCTGGGCATTTAATCAGATTTTCCTGGGTGTGGGACCCAGTAGGTTGAAAGATATTTCTGTGAAATCTCTGGGCTCTGTTTTTCTTATCCTGCCTAGTAGGTGGCGCTCGTGGCGCTCGTCTGTCTGCGGGTCCCACCAGTAAAAGATGCTGTGGCTCCTTTAACTTTGGAAAACTCTCACTGTAGGGGAGGGTCGTCAGCCGAAGCGACTTGGGGGAGTGCCAATCCAAATCTCCCAGCCGGCCCAGGAATCCATGTGTGGGGAGGGCCACCAGCCTCCACGGTTTTGGGAAGCGCCTGTCCAAATTTCCCAGCTGGCCCGGGGCGCCAAGCGTGGTGGGGGGGGGCGCCGGCCTCCGCGGCTTGGGGGAGCGCCTGTCCAAATTTCCCAGCCGGCACGGGGTGCCAAGCATGGCGGGGGGGCGCCGGACGCCACGGCTTGGGGGAGTGCCTATCCACCGTTCCCAGCCGGACCAGGAAGCCACATGTTTGGAAGGGACCCCGGTCGCCGGTCTCCGCGGCTTGGGGGATCTCCGATCCAATTCTCCCAGCTGGTCCGGGGGGCCATGTGTGTGGGGGGGGGGGCGCCTGCCACTGTGGCTTGAGGGGATCGCCTGTCCAATTCTCCCAGCCGGCCCGGGAAGGAGGGAGGGAGGGACTCCAGCTGCCTGCCGCCCCAGCCCGGGGAAGCGCGCGCCCCTCGGTGATCTCACCGCAGCGGGTTCTCCCAGCCAGTCAGCCATTCCAGAATGGGGTACGCTGTCTTCTTGGTCTCTGTTGTGGCTCCAGGAGCTGTTCTGTATCGTTCCTACTTTCCTAGTAGCTGTTCTGGAGGAGGAACTAAGGCCCGCGCGTCTTACTAAGCCGCCATCTTCTCCGGAAGTTCGAGTCTAACTCTTAAACAGAGGCATTTGGGGGGCACTAGTGGCCTCCCCTCTGGAGAGAAGGGAATTTACAGTGCCCCACGCCGGTCAGGGATGGTTCCTCTCTCTGCCTTTCACGTCACCTCTGGACAGCTGAACCAAGAACTGTGAACAAAGCCCCATTCAACTTCTATTTGCCCCAGGCTGAGGGCAGTTACATTAGGAATTTTTCCTCACAGCCCTGGGCCATCTTTTTCTATATATATAAAATTCATTCTGTCAATCTGTGTATCTTGATTGGGGGCATTTAATCCATTAACATTCAATGCTATTACTATATAAGCAATCCTCATTTCAGTCATTTCATCCTTTGGCTTTTATTTGTCAGGTCTAGTATTTTCCCTGTGTTTAATCATTTTAGGTACCCTTACTGACTGTGCTGGTTTGAATCTGTTGTGTACCCCAGAAAAGCCAAGTTCTTTAATCCTCATTCAATATTGCCAGGTGGGATCTTTTTTATTGTTTCCATGGAGAAGTGACTCACCCAATTGTGGGTAGTAACTTTTAATTAGATGGTTTCCGTGGAGATGCATCTCTACCCATTCAATGTGAGGTTGCTTACTGGAGTCTTTTAAAAGGGAACCATTTTGGAAAAAGCTTTAGAGTCAACAGAACCAACAGAGCCCACAAAGCCAGGGACCTTTGGAGATGCATAAAGGAAACACCCCCAGGGAAGTTGCTGAAGAAGCAGGGAAGGAAAGCTTTCAGACCTCACCATGTGCCTTTCCAGCTAAGTGAGATACCCCAAACATCATTGGCCTTCTTGACCAAAGGTATCTTACCCTAGATGCCTTAGTTTGAGCATTTTTATAGCCTTGCCTTAATCTGCACTTTTTCACAGCCTGAGAACTGTAAACTTGCAACTTAATAAATTCCCCTCTTTAAAAGCCATTCCATTTCTGGTATATTGCATTCCAGCAGCTTTTGCAGACTAAAATAGATCTGGGTACTAGAGAAGCAGGGTACTGCGGTTTGCAAATACCAAACATGTTGGAACAGCTTTTTAAATGGATAAGAGGAAAATTCTGGAAGACTTCAGGAAGCTTGATAGAGAAGGCCTAGAATGCTTTGAAGAGACTGTTGGTAGATGTGTGGACTCTAAAGATACTTCTGAGAAGGCCTCAGACAGAAATCATGCATGTATTATTGCAAACCGGAAGGAAGGCGATCCTTGTTTTAAAGTGACAATGAATTGAGGAAAATTGACCACTGGTTTCAGATGGAAAGCAAATCTTAAAAAACATGAGCTGGAATACTCAGCAGAAGAGATTTCCAAATTAAATATGGGAAGTGCAGCCTGGCTTTCCCTTACAGCTTATAGTGCTATGAGATGGTAAAGAGATACTCTGAGAACTGAACTCTTGGGTACAAAGAAACCAGAAATTGATGCTCTAGAAATTTCCGGGCTTCCAGAAAAGGAGACCCCAGAGAATAGTGCCCAAAGTGAGGATTTAACCAAACATGGAACCAGTTGGCCATTTCTGAGAAAGCAAAGATTGGAGATGGAGTTATCCAGAAAGGATCTGTGGAAAGTCCTTTTATCTGATGGGCACAATCCCAGCAGACTGTATAGAAAACCAACAAGAGTGTTGTAGGATCTGTATAAATGGAACCACTGCCAGTCTGGATAGAAGGGATGGAAAATGGACAGACTGAAAGAAAAGTGACTTCAGGGGCAAAAATGACAGAAGCCTCAGAGCCAACAGAAACTTTAGAGCAGAGTTAACACAGATGCTGACACTTAGAGAACAGAGACACACATGTTAGGAGATGCTTGGAGCCCAGCAGACATCACCATGAGGTGTTAAGCCAGAACCTGGAGAGAGCCGAGGGAAGCCAAGAGATGAAAACCAGCCCTGGAGAAGCAAAGTGAGGAACCCCCAACAGGAGCAGAGGCTGAAAGCATCTGCCAATGCCTCAGCAAAGCTCTCCCTTTCCTTACTGCTTGTGCACCCATGGTTTTGTATTTTATTACTTTAATTAATGCCACTGTGTTTTATTAATTCTTTGGGCAAACCCTGGAGCACTACCCCCTTTCCGACTAGTCCATAACTCCAGAAGGATAGCAAAGACCATTTTCTGAATTTCTCACCATTGTAGCATGCCCTCCTGTACTATATTTGGCACACAGAAGCTCAAGGAAGATTGTTGAACGAATAAATGAGAAGTAGTAGAAATGCCCACCCCACATCTCCGAAAGCCTACCTACTTCTTTGTGACTTGAATATATTTTCATGCTTGAAAACAGATGCTTGGCTCATAAGTATCTCCTTGGGATGAATTTGTTTTGCAAAATTGTTCATTGCCTTATGTACATACATACATTTCACAAGTCTGCTCTTAATCCTCAGAAGAAACTGAACCTGTCTTCTGCCAAGGGAAGAGGAAGCAATATCAACAGTTTCTGTCTTGTTGTTCACACAGAGAGGCAAAGTGTGCTTAGCGAGGCAGTATTAGCATCTGTCAAAAGTGCAGGGACATGTGCATGGGTGGTTCTGCAGGAGAATGCGGAGGAGCTGGGTTTCCTTCCCAGACTCTGCACCTAAGAAAAAAAAATCACAGGGGCTTCACTAAGTTCATTTTTCAAAAACTCAAAACCTCCAAATTGTTCCTATTCCAAATAATCACTGAAACCGAGAGGCCCCAGTTTCTCAGGGACATCAACCAGTTGTATCCCCCTACCCCAAAATGTCACAGCCTTTTTCAATATAAAGAAGTTAGACAGTCATTACCCTAATATCCCTGAAGATTGGGAGAAGGATCAAATGAGAGGGAGGAGTTGTAACAGAGAAGACAGGATTTAACCATTGACTATGACTACTGAATCACTATATGGGTATTTCTTGTTTATCTCTAGTGAATTAGAATGGCTAGAAGGAAAGATCTGAAATTATGGAACTTGTAATCCATACCATACTTTGAAATTTGCTCTATAGCTACTTACTAAACTGTACTTTGAAATGTATCACTTTTCTGTATATACGTTACTCTTGACAATAAAAACTGGTTAAAAAAAAAAGCATGGGGGCAAAAGCACCTCCTAGCTTTCCCCTGCCAGTGGGAGAGCTTTGTCATACTAAGGATTCTCTTTTCTCTCTCCTGAAAATGGAATTATAAAAAAACACGCTGGTAGTGGTTAGAATGCCCGCCTTCCACGCAGGAGACCTAGGTTCAATTCCCGGAACATGCATCCAAAATAAACCAAAAAAAAACTATGCGGTGGGGTGGTGCATCGGTAGTTCAGTGGTGGAATGCTTGCCTGCTACGTGAGACTCGGTTTTGATTGCTGGCTCGTGCACGTCCTCCTTGGACAAATGGAAGAAATCAACTGCCATAGTAATCCAATCAAGATATTTCCATGCAATGAAAACAGCAGAAGGTCACTAAGCATGTCACAATGCAGACAGATATAGCTCTTTTATATGACCAAATTAAAACACCAGAGGAGACACACATTGGAATAACTAATCAAAGATGTTCATACAACTCTACTTAATAAAATAAGTAGGATGGCAAATGACAAAAGGAGGTCAAGAAGATAGTAGAAGAGTATAAAGAGGAATGTGAATGAACAAATAGAAAAATAACAGATATCACAGAGAGTAAAGATTCTGTTGACCAAATAAAAAACATACCAGAGGTACATGACACCAAATTTAAAGAGACAGAAGAAAGAATAAGTGATATAGAGGACAGTATAACTGACTTCAAAGATTCAAAACAGCAAATGGCAAAAAAGATGGAAAAATTTGAATTGGATCTCAGAGAAATGACAGACGAAATGAAGTGCACAAATAGAAGAGTCATTGGTGTCCCAGAAGGTGAAGAGAGGAGTAAAGAATTAAGAAGAGTAGTTGTGAATATAATGGGGGGAAACTTCCCAATCCTTATTAGGGACAAAAATACACAAGTCAAAGAAATCCAACAAACTCCAAACAGAATAAATCCAAGTGGGCCTTCCCCAAAACACATATTAATCGATCTGTCAAATGTTGAAGAGAAGCAGAAAATCCTGAAAGCAGCAAGAGAAAAATAATCTACTACATACAAGGGAAACCAAATAAGACTGAGTTCAGACTACTCAACTGGTACCTTGGAGGCAAGAAGGCAGTGGTATGATAAATTCAAGATCCTGAATGAAAAAGACTTCCAGCCAAGAATTCTGTGCCCAGCCAAACTGCCCTTTCAAACTGAGGGAGAGATTAAATTTTTCACAGATAAATAAGACCTGAAAGAATTTGTTAGTAAGAGAACTGGACCTGTAAAAAATACTAAAAGGAGTTCTGTTGGCTGAAAAAAAAGGCAGGAGAGGGAGGTCTGGGGGAGGGCACAGAATTGAAGACTACTAAGTTAAATTAAAGGTAATTTAAACAATACAAAGAGAAAGAGGGAAAAGAATATATAGATCTGATAAATAAAATTAAAAAGATAAGATGGTGGATTCAAGAAGCACCTTTTCAGTAATAACTTTGAATGTTAACAGACTAAACTTACCAGTTGAAAGATACAGCTTTGCAGAATGGATTAAGAAATATAATCCAACTATATACTGCTTACAAGAAACTCATCTTAGACACAAAGATACAAATAGATTGAAAGTGAACGGATGGAAAAAGATTTTCCACATAACTTGTAACCAAAAGAAAGGAGGAGTAGTTATACTAATATTGGACAAAATAAACTTTAAATGTAAAGACATCATAAGGGACAAAGAAGGACACTATTTACTAATTAAAGGGTCAATTCACCAAGAAGATATAACAATCATAAATATTTATGCTCCCAATCCAGGAGCTCCAAAGTACATGAGGCAGACATTGGCAAAACTAAAGGGAATGATAGATGTTTCAACAATAATAGTAGGAAACTTCAATACACCACTCTCTTCTATAGATAGAACAACCAGATGGAAGATCCACAAGGAAATAGAGAAGTTAAATAACTTGACAAATGAATTAGATTTAAAAGACATATATAAGTCACTGCACCCCAAAACACAAGAACATACATTGTTCTCTAGTGCTCATGGAACATTCTCCAGGATAGATGATATGCTGGGGCATAAAACACGTCTTTATAAATTTAAAAACACTGAAATTATTCAAAGCACTTTCTCTGATCACAATGGGATGAAGGTGGATCCCAATAACCACCGAAGAATGAGAACTTGTACAAATATATGGAGATTAAATAACACACCTTAAACAACCAGTGGGTCAAAGAAGAAACTGCTAGAGAAATCAGTTTTATCTGCAGATGAATGAAAATGAGGAAACAACTTATCAGAATTTATGAGATGTGGCAAAGGCTGTGCTGTCCTAAATGCCTATATTAAAAAACAAGAAAGAGCAAAAATCAAGGACATAACAGCACACCTGCAGGAACTTGAGAAAGAATATCAAACTAACCCCAAAGCAAATAGAAGAAGAGAAATAGGAAAGATTAAAACAGATATAAATGAATGGGAGAACAAAAGTGCAATAGAAAGAATCAATAAAACCAAAAGCTGGTTTGTTGAGAAAATCAATAAAATTGATGGGCCACTAGCAAAACTGACAAAGAAAAAAAGGGAGAAGATGCAAATAAGCAAAATCAGAAATGAGAAGGGTTGTGTAACCACAGACCCTGAAGAAATAAAACAAATCATAAGAGGATACTATGAACAACTATATTCCAACAAACCAGACAACTTAGATGAAATGGACAAATTGCTGGAGACAGACACACAAGCTACACCGACTCAGGAAGAAATAGAAAATCAACAAACCAATCACAAGTAAAGAGATTCAATCAGTTATCAAAAATCTTCCTACAAAGAAAAGCCCAGGGCCAGATGGCTTCACAGGGGAATTTTATCAAACATTCCAGAAAGAACTAATACCAATCCTGCTTAAACTTTTCCAAAAAATTGAGGAAGAAAGAACTTTATCTAACTCATTTTATGAAGCTAAAATCATTTTAATACCAAAACCAGGTAAAGATGCTATAAGAAAGGAAAACTACAGGCCAATCTCCCTAACGAACATAGATGCAAAAATTCTCAACAAAATATCAGCAAATCGAATCCAACAACACATTAAAAGAATTATACAGGCTTCCGGCGGGTGGCTGAGGCGGACAGAGGAATTGTTCCCACTCCTGCTGGGTCTGCAAGGCAGAGCAAGGAGGAGCACGCCCAGGCCTAGGACTCCAGAGTGCGAGGGCGAGGGATGCCTAATGGACACACATACAGGTCTGTTCTAGTTTGCTAGCTGCTGGAATGCAATATACCAGAAACGGAATGGCTTTTAAAAAGGGAAATTTAGACTTCCAGAGAAGATGGCGGCTTAGTAAGACGCGCGGGTCTTAGTTCCTCCTCCAGAAAAGCAACTAAAGAAACAGACACAATACGAAACAGCTCCCGGAGCCACGACAGAGACCAAAAAGACAGCGTACCCCATTCTGGTACGGCTGAACGGGCAGGGAGAATCCGCTGCGGTGAGACACCCGAGGGGTGCGCGTTTTCCCGGCGGGGGCGGCTGGCGACTGGGGTCCCCTCCACGCACGTGGCTCCCCAGTCTGACTGGGAACGTTGGATAGCGGGGCCCTCCCGCCATGCTTGGCATTTCGGGCCAGCTGGGCAATTTGGACCGGCACTCCCCCAAGCCGCGGCGGCCGGCGACCCCCCCTCCACACGCGGTTTCCGGGGCCGACTGTGAGATTCGGATTGGCAAGTTAAAGGAGCCACAGCATCTTTTACTGGTGGGCCCCACAGACAGATGAGCGCCACAAGCGCCACCTACTGGGCAGGAAAAGAAAAACAGAGCCCAGAGATTTCACAGAAAAACCTTTCAACCAGCCGGGTCCCACACCCAGGGAAATCTGATCAAATACCCAGACACCAGCAGAAAATAATGGATGACGCTCGGATAATTGAAGATATGGCCCAGTCAAAGGAACAAACCAATAGTTCAAATGAGATACAGGAGCTGAGACAACTAATGCTGAATATACGAACAGAAATGGAAAAACTCTTCAAAAACCAAATCAATAAATTGAGGGAGGACATGAAGAAGACATGGGCTGAACAAAAAGAAGAAATAGAAAATCTGAAAAAACAAATCACAGAACGTATGGTGGTGAAGGACAAAGAAGAAAAAATGGAAAAAAGAATGGATACCTACAATGGTAGATCTAAAGAGACAGAAGCTACAATTAGTGAACTGGAGGATGGAACATCTGAATTCCAAAAAGAAACTGAAACTATAGGGAAAAGAATGGAAAAACTTGAGCAGGGGATCAGGGAACTGAATGACAATATGAAGCACACAAATATACATGTTGTGGGTGTCCCAGAAGGAGAAGAGAAAGAAAAAGGAGGAGAAAAATTAATGGAAGAAATTATCACTGAAAATTTCCCAACTCTTATGAAAGACCTAAAATTACAGATCCAAGAAGTGCAGTGCACCCCAAAGAGAATAGACCCAAATAGGCGTTCTCCAAGACACTTACTAGTTAGAATGTCAGAGGTCAAAGAGAAAGAGAGGATCTTGAAAGCAGCAAGAGAAAAACAATCCATCACATACAAGGGAAACCCTATAAGACTATGTGTAGATTTCTCAGCAGAAACCATGGAAGCTAGAAGACAGTGGGATGATATATTTAAATTACTAAAAGAGAAAAACTGCCAACCAAGACTTCTATATCCAGCAAAATTGTCCTTCAAAAATGAAGGAGAAATTAAAACATTTATAGACAAAAAGTCACTGAGAGAATTTGTGACCAAGAGACCAGCTCTGCAAGAAATACTAAAGGGAGCACTAGAGTCAGATACGAAAAGACAGAAGAGAGAGGTATGGAGAAGAGTGTAGAAAGAAGGAAAATCAGATATGATATATACAATACAAAAGCCAAAATGGTAGAGGAAAATATTATCCAAACAGTAGTAACACTAAAAGTTAATGGACTGAATTTCCCAATCAAAAGACATAGACTGGCAGAATGGACTACCACCCAGCAATACCACTGCTAGGTATCTACTCAAAGGACTTAAGGGCAAAGACACAGACGGACATTTGCACACCAGTGTTTATAGCAGCATCATCTACAATTGCAAAGAGATGGAAACAGCCAAAATGTCCATCAACAGAAGAGTGGCTAAACAAACTGTGACGTATACCTACGATGGAATATTATGCAGCTTTAAGACAGACTAAACTTATGAAGCATGTAATAACATGGATGGACCTAGAGAACATTATGCTGAGTGAGTCTAGCCAAAAACTAAAGGACAAATACTGTATGGTCCCACTGATGTGAACCGACATTCTAGAATAAACTTGGAATATGTCATTGGTAACAGAGACCAGCAGGAGTTAGAAACAGGGTAAGATAATGGGTAATTGGAGCTGAAGGGATACAGACTGTGCAACAGGACTAGATACAAAAACTCAAAAATGGACAGCACAATAATACCTAAGTGTAATGTAACTATGTTGGAACACTGAATGAAGCTGCACCTGAAATATCGTTTTTTTTTGTTTGTTTGTATCTTTTGTTTTTTTTCTTTTTCCTTTTTATATATATATATATTTTTTTATTAGTATTATTATCTTAATTCTCTTCTCTATATTAACATTCTATATCTTTTTCTGCTGTTTTGCTAGTTCTTTTCCTAAATCAATGCAAATGTACTAAGAAATGATCATACATCTATGTGATGATACTAAGAATTACTGAGTGCATGTGTAGAATGGAATGATTTCTAAATGTTATGTTAATTTCTTTTCTTTTTTTGATTAATAAAAAAAAAATTTTTTTAAAAAAAAGAATTATACACCAGAATAAGAAAGAGGCCCTATAATCCTGTAAAGCCTATTGTAATGCCTAGATATATCCTAGAGTATATTAAGCAGACAATAAAAAATGTATTGGCAAAATCCCTTGAGGAATGGAAGAAAGAATATGAAACTATTGAACCTTACCATCAGGGAATCCCCTGACATTGTGTCAAATATTAGGGACACCCAAATCAATAGGCCATACCCTGGATCCTGAGGTTTACTCTTGTGAAACTTACGTAGGTAGCAGAGAAGCTTAGACTACCTATAGGCATGCCTTAGAGCTACTTCAGGGGGACCTCTTTTATTGCTCAGACATGGCCTCACTGTCTCTAAGCCCAAATCTGCAAGTGAAATCATTGCTCTCCCACCTTCATAGGACATTACATCCAGGTGTGAAAGTCTCCCTGGCGATGCAAGAGATGACTCCCAGGGATGAATCTGGCCTGGGCACCATGGGGTCAACAATTCCATTCTGACCAAAAGGGGGAAAAGAAGTATAACTAATAAAGCATTAGTGGCAGAGAGAGTTCGAATAGAGTCGAGAGGCTACTCTGGAGGTTGTTCTTATGCAAGCTTCAGTTAGAGCTTGCTACTTGTCATAACCTGCCATAACAGGACCATTCCAATCAATCCTCAAGAACGCCTAGGGCAACATATAAGATTCCACAAGGGTTCCGTGCACTAGAGTAACTTTCCAAAAACCTCCAACCTCCAGATGGGTCCCTCGTCCAGATATGTCCTGAAACCTAGAGGGCCCAGCCTCTCTAGAACATCAGCTGGTTCCATCTCCCTACCCCGTATTAGTGACAGACCCTTCCAATATGAAAAAGCTAGAATGGGCATAGCTCAAAAACCCCTAAAGAGAGGAATGGAAAGATCAAAGGTGGTGGTGGAGTTATACAGACAGGATTTAACAAATGAATATGAATCCTGAATCATTAAATTGATATCTCTTTTACTCTCCAGTATCTCAGAACAGCTAGAAGTAAAAACCTAAAATAGTGGAACTGTAACCCATGTCAAACTTTGAAATATGTTCTACAACTAACTCTGCTGCTGTGCTTTGAAATCTATTGCTTTTTTGTATATATGTTATTTTTCACAAAAAGATAAGGAAAAAAAGTCGATTGTGATGATAAAAAAATATTTAAGCCTTCTAGCCCCCTATATTATGGAGCAGCTAAAAAGAAAATTCTGAGAGGATGGTATGGTAGCCCATGACAAACTCTGGGCTCTGTCCTGTAACTTCTTGTTGAAGAGTGCTTTGAAAACTATTGCTTTTTTATTTCTTTGCTTTTCATATATGTTATATTATACAATAAAAGAGTTAAAAAAAAATTAAGAGAAACATAAAGGTACTGTTCTTGCCCTAGCAAAAATTCTAATCTTGGAGTGAAGAATAAGAGTCACACACAGAAGAGAAAGCAGAAGGAATGGCACATGCATAGCATGAGAAATCAGAGGCAAACACGCAGATTCCATCGTGTAGCCGACTGATCCCAGGAGGCAGGCATGTGATGACTGAGAAGGTGGGAGATAATCTACCTTTAGAAAACAGTACATACACAAAACTGAACCACAACAGCTCAGACATGAGACTGAAGACACGTGATTTGCAGATCCAGCAGAACCAGCTCTCTGGAGGCAGTGCTGCCTCTATCAATTCCTGACTGCCATATCTTCACTCCTTATGGCATGTTGGGCTGGTTTGAAAGGATGTATGTCCCCAAGAAAAGCCATGTTTTAATCTAAATCCCATTTCATGAAGGCAAAATAATCCCTCTATTCAATACTGTATGTTTGAAATTGTAATCAGATCATCTCCCTGGAGATGTGATTTAATCGAGAGTGGTTGTTTAACTGGATTAGGGGATGACATGTCTCTACCCATTTGGGTGGGTCTTAATTGGTTTACTGGAGTCCTATAAAAGAGGAAACATTTTGGAGAATGAGAGATTCAGAGAGAGCAGAGCAGAACGACATAACCACGAGAAGCAGAGTCCACCAGCCAGCGACCTTTGAAGATGAAGAAGGAAAATGTCTCCCAGGGAACTTTATGAAACAGGAAGTCAGGAGAAGAAGTTGGCAGATGATGCTGTGTTCACCATGTGCCCCTCCAAATGAGAGAGGAACCCTGACCATGTTCACCATGTACCTTTCTAGTTGAGAGAGAAACTCTATGTTCACCACATGCCTTCTCACTTGAGAGAGAAACCCTGAACTTCATCGGCCTTCTTGAACCAAGGTATCTTTCCCTGCATGCCTTAGATTGGACATTTCTACAGATTTGCTTTAATTGGGACATTTTCTTGGCCTTAGAACTTATTAAAGTCCCTTTTTTAAAAGCTATTCTGTTTCTGGTATATTGCATTCCAGCAGCTAGCAAACTAGAACACATGTGGAGTCTGCCCTCAAACCCTCTACTTCCTTTAATTGTGGTAAAAGGCATAAGGAACCTCATCATACACAGCTACCTCTCAGCAGGACAGAGGCCCACCACAATTATCTCCTACAAACAAGCCACACCGACTCCAAACATGAGCATGCAGGCAGGTTCACGGTCAAGATTGCCGCTATTCACTGCAATTGTGATTGTCTAGCTTATCTATCAAAATGTCCTTTGGATTGCGGGCTCTTTCAGGACCTCAGTTCCATTGCAGGAAGCATTGTTGAATGTAATAATTTCACAGTGGGACAAAAAGTAGGTGAAAAAGGTAGGTGAAGTGCTGAGCTACTTTCTTATGCCTATCATGGCATGGCCTCCACTTACTGCCTCTGTAAAAGTAGGAGTGTCCTACTGACCAGAGGTCAAGAAGAAGTGCACCTTGAGTTGTTCATCTAATAGGAACAGAGCAAACCCTCCCGCCTTCTGCTGCTCAGGTTCAAGCCCACTTGGCCTGGCCTGCTGCAGAGCCCTGTGCCCTGGACCTGGGCAACCCTTTGAGGCCAAGAAACTGGTCCATGGCCTTCCACCTTGCTGCTCCGGGCCCCTGTTCTCTTCAAGAGCATCCCATGACCCCCACCGCAGAGACACACACACTTTCCCGCTCCCTCTCTTTGCCATCTTGCTCTCTTTCTCAGGGAAGGAACTAGATGTAATTTTGAACCCTAAAATAATGTTTATGAATTTTGCACCATGACACATTAGTGCATCATGACATCAATTTAATAAGATGAGTTGTTAGAAAAAACTAAATAGAATTTAAAATATTGGAGAGCATGGGGGCACAGTCAAAGCAAGTATAACTTGTGGATCACATGTGTGAATGAGTCATGATACAAAGGAAATTTACTGTGGTTCAAAAGTGTTTAAAAGCCATTAGGATGGCAGCCTAGCAGTGCAGTGGACAATTCAGCAAATACAACGACAGGCATTGCACTTTGTCACTTCCTCGTCACTGAACTTTGATCGATTTTATGAACCTGAGCCTTGTCCCTTCAAAGGTGGAATAAAGGCCATCATAATGAGTCACAGGACTGCCGGGAGGGCAAAACAAAACAAGACATTTGAAAGCAATTTGTAAAATGGAATAAGCCATACAAGCATTAAGAGTTATCTTAAATTGATGCCTCTGCACATTTTGAACTTTGATTCTAGAATTAAAAGTTTCCTTCTCTGTGGAAGGAATTCAAACATCATTAGAAGGAAAAAGCTGGGCCACTGAAAATTGCCTGCTTCATCCAGAGGGGTTCAAAGATTTCTGACAAGACTACTATCATAGATCTTAGAGAATACCTGTTAGTTAGATTCAGTTGTCAACTTGGCCAGGTGAGCACACCTAGTCTTGTTGCTGCAGACATAAGCCAATGGTACGTGAACCTCATCTGTTGTTAATTACATCTGCAGTCGGCTAGGAGGCGTGTCTGCTGCAATGAGTGACCTTTGACTTAATTGGCTGGTGCTTAAATGAGAGAGCGCAACATAGCACAGCCTAAGCAGCTCAGCATTCCTCATCTCAGCACTTGCAGCTCAGCCCAGGCCTTTGGAGATGCAGAAAGAAGTCACCCTGGGGAAAGTTGTTGGAACCCAGGGGCCTGGAGAGAAGACCAGCAGAGACCATCCTGTGCCTTCCACATAAGAAAGAACCTCAGTGGAAAGTTAGCTGCATTTCCTCTGAAGAACCAACAAAATAAACCCCCTTTTATTAAAAGCCAATCCGTCTCTGGTGTGTCACATTCCAGCAGCTAGCAAACTAGAACAATACCTTTATAGTCTGCTTAAGGCAGCAAACTTTCCCTGACACCACAGTAACCAGGGCTCCTCTCCCCTTGCTCCCAGACCTCAATCATTCTGCTACGTCACCAATCACTTCCCAATACAAGAGTCCAAAAGTCACTTCTATCGTAGAAATCTTTGGGTCAGGAAAAATTGATCTGGGAATGATCTGCTTTGTTACAGTCCCAGGAGCTGCAGGATACTGGGTCCCTTGCATACTGAGGAGGCAATAGTAGGAGATTCAAAAGTATTTGTTTAATAAATAATCTTAAATGAAGAAGCTCGGTATGGTCTTTCCCTACTTCACTAAGACCCACCTCTCTGCTCATCCCTTCCTCCCAAGCTGCAACTACCTTCATACCTCCATGAAGGGGAGGGATCTCATGGGATTTTCAGACTCTCTAGAAGAAAACATCTATATTCTGAGTCCCAAGTTTCTGACCTGGTGGGACTGTGAATTCCTTCCTCATTGGTCCCAATGGTGATACATATTAATAATGAGCAAGGCAAATGGCATTGCTTTTTTATTAAAATGGCAACCATTTCTTATGGGAACTTCTGCTTTATACATTATTGCAAAAACAAAAAATTTCATTTAAAAAAAATGCTTCAAGTGCCCTTCCTCAGTCACCTGACATCTTTTGACCAGCCTCCGATTTTGCTTCCCACCCAAGTCGTGCTTCCTGGGTATGCAGTCTGTCTGTCACTGCCTATACTGCCTCGCCCACCACTTGATTAATCCTTAACCCACTACCAGCAGGCTTCTGTGCTCATTTTATTTAAAATCATTCTGCCAAAGGTCCCAAAGCCTTCTTTGAGTCAGGAAAAAATTAACATAAGAATATTGATTATTCCTATGTTACTGTATAAGACAAAAATTAACTCTCCACCTTCTCTAATCTATCAAGTATACTGCCTTTACCAGCTTGTTCCTTACACAGAATTAGGGTACTGGTTGAGAGCAGAATTGAGAGGTGCTGAAAAGGGCTAAGAGTTACTAGTAGAACAGAATATAATCGACTTGGAAGATAAGAGGTGCTGGATGAAAGAACAGCCCAGCAAGTGCTTAGTTGGAGGGACTTTTGGAGAATTTGGAGAAAAAGGGCAGGCAGGGGAGCTTGGAAGGTGGCAGATACAGAGAGGGAGGAGAAAGGATTTACAATTTTGTTGGACATTTTGAATGGAATCCATCTTTGGTGTTCTTTGAGCAATTTCAATAAAAACTTCAATTGTCTTAAAGGTATCAGATTGATGTTTCTTTGAGTCAAGACTGAGTCACAGGGCACCTGGGGCTTTAGTTAGGCTTTATTTCTCATGATCTTGTTGGAACATTGTTTACCCAACCCTTTCTTCTTGTAACTGCCGAGGTCTTTGACTTCTTGTACTTTTCTCTGGTTCTCTCCCTACCTCGTCGAATTTTCACTCTTACTCTCTTTGGTTGGCACTTCTCCCTCCTCCTGTCCCTAAAATATGGTATGCTCTTGGCCTTCTCATTTGATAGTCTCCCTTATTCACTCTCATGATTACGTACATATGAATACTCCCCAAAGCCATATTGTCCATCCACACCTTTCCCCAAGGTTCATATCCATGGATCCACATATCCACTGGACATCTCACAGACATCTCAAATTCCACTCTTCCTTTCAGGATGAATCCCCTTACAGCATACTGGGTCACACAAGCTGCACACCCATTTCCACCACCTTGTCTCACAGCTTCTCCTACTCTACCTCCATGCTATGGGTCAGAAGGACTTTTCAAAGCCAGTAGTCCAATGGTTCCTCATCACCTCCACAATGTACCATACACTCCTGCCACAAGGCTGTTTAAAGTTGGGTGAATACATTAGACAGCTCGCCATGCTATGCTTCTGTACAGAATGACCACTGCCTATCCATTGGTGCCTATTAATCCCTTCAGATCCTTGGCCATTGCCTCATTAATGTCACCATGAATGTTGGTTTGAAACTGTTATGTACCCCAAAAAAGACGTGTTCTGTTAATCCTAATCCAATCTTGTGGACAGCAGACCTATTGTTTGGGTGGGCCCTTTTGATTAGGTTTTTTCCATGGAGATGTGACACACCCAATTGTGGGTGGGACCTTTTGATTAGATTATGTCCATGGAGTTGTGACAACCCCCATTCCAGGTGGGTATCAATTATTTTACTGGAGTCCTTAAAGGAGCTCCCACAGAGAGAAAGCTCCCAGACCTGACACAGAGAGCACACACGGACACTTGGAAATGCAGACAGAAATACCCCAGGTGCTAAGCAAGGACTCAAATAGACAGAACTTGGAGAAAGCCAAGAGAAGCTAAGAGATGACATCCAGAGTTTGCCCCAGGGAAGCTCAGTGAGGGCTCACAGAGGCTTGGAGAGAAAACCACTGGAAACAGGAGCTGAGAGTTGTTTGAAATCAGAAGCCAACAGACATTACTGTCTGCCTTCCCACGTGACAGATAAAACCCAGACATGATCAGCCTTTCTTGAGAGAAGGTATCTTATGGTTGGTGCCTTCATTTGGACATTTTCATGGCCATAGAATTGTTACTTGTAACTTAATAAATCCCCTTTGTAAAAAGTCAATCCATTTCTGGTACATTGCATTCCAGCAGCTTTAGCAAACTGAAACACCAATGTAACTGAAAAATTAAGAATTAACAAATAATTATGATTACTGAATCATTATATAGATATGCATCTTACTTTTTAGTATATTAGAACAGCCAGAAGGAAATACCTGAATTTTCTGAACTATTACCCAGCTGCCTGGATCTCTGATAATGACTGTATAACTTTATTATCTGTACCCTGTGATTGTAAAAACCTTGTGACTGGTCCCACTTATACCCTCTCATCATGTTTTTTCAACATTAGAGTCTGAGGATCATAAAAGATGTTCATTAATAAAGGAAAGTGAGTCAGCTGAGAATGAACCCACCCCAATTCCTAGACCATCTAACTAGACAAAGCTGGATCTAACAAAAACGGGCCCACCTCTTTGAAACTTATTACTATTATGTATAAATGTTATTTAAGGAGAAGGAGGAGTATAACAGAGAAGATAGGGTTTAACAAATGAGTATGACTGCTGAATCAGTATATCGATATTTCTGTGTGGTCTCCAGTGTCCTACAGCAGCTAGAAGAAAAATCAAATGATCATGGAACTGTAATCCATACCAAACTTCAAAATCTGTTCTATAACTTCTTGTTAAAATGTACTTGGAAATTTATTACTTTTTTGTATATATGTTATATTTCACAATAAAAGAAAACATTTTTAAAATGGGATGGTATATGGAAAAATACAATTATTGCAAACAAAGGTCTATAGTTTACAGTAACATTGTAATAGTCCTCATTAATTGTAACAAAAGCAATATACCAAAGCTAATTGTCAATAAACAGGAGACATAAGGGAGGGGATATGGGATTTTTTTTCCTTCCTTCTTTTCAGAAGAAACGGGAATGTCTCACATAGATTGTGGTGGTGAATGCATAACTATGTGATTATACCAGGAGTCACTGATTGTATGCCTATGATGGATTATATGGTGTGTGAATAAAACTGTTAAAAAATAAACAGAAAACTTCCAAAAAAAGAGAGAGAGAGAAGAAGTAATTGAAGTTCAACTGAAAAGAGAAATGGAGATTAGACGTGGAGTCTTTTAATGTAAGCAAAGGAGTATGAATGTAACTCAGACAGCAAGGAAGATTTACTGAGGTTTTGGTTGGTTGGTTGGTTTTTGGAGTGTGGATATGGTATTAGTTAGGGTTCTCTAGAGAAACAGAATCAACAGGAAATATCCATTAATATAAAATTAATAAAAGTGCCTCATGTATCCATGGGAACGCAGAGTCCAAAATCCATAGGGCAGGTTGTGAAGTCGACAATTCCGATGGAGGGTCTGGATGAACTCCACAGGAGAGGCTCACCAGCCGAAGCAGGAAGAGAGCCTATCTCTTCTGAATTCTCCTTAAAAGGCTTCCAGTGATTAGATTAAGCATCACTCATTGCAGAAGACACTCCCCTTGGCTGATTACAAATGGAATCAGCTGTGAATGCAGCCAACGTGATCATGATTTAATTCTATGAAACGTCCTCATAGCAAGAGACAGGCCAGGTACTACCACCTGGCCAAATTGACACATGAACCTGACTATGACAGATATAATACAATACCTAAATCTTTTCAAAAAATTTTACGATCAAATATTGTTTAATAAAAGCTCTGTTACTGCAACATACTTGAAAAAAAAAAGAATAGACCTAACGTAAACTATGTACTATATTTAATAGTACTATTTAGATATTCCTTCATCAATTGTAAAAAAGTACCACAATAACAGTGTCAAAAAATAAAAAGGTTCCACCTGTTATGCCCAGTAACTTAAACTTTAATCTATAAGTGACCTATACCTCATTATGATACTAAAAATCACAACTATCATATTAAGGCCACTATTTTCTTACATACATTCTGTGACTAGGCATGAAATGAATCTGCACATGCACAATAATTAGATCATCTCTAACTGTGCCTTCTGGAGCCACTGTATTCATCATCCTAAAACCTACCCATCTTTGGATATGATAAAACTATCAGAGTTGTGGCAGTTCAGGGAGACAGATTTTAGGTAGATGGCCCATCTCATTTCCCGCTTTGTACATTCTCTCTTTGAAACCCCAGTGTCTCAGGAATTGGTCATTTGAGCACATCAGGCAGAGAACCCACAGGTTTTGAGAGGTTTCAATCACACTCCCTTGCCCAGTCTCGCCATGTTGGAGTTCTTTGCTTATGTTTCTCCTTTCCTGAAAATGATTGGAGGACAGGAACTATATTATTCATATTTATTTAACTCTCAATACCTCATATGTTTCCTTTTCACATAGCACATGCTTATTGGATGAGTAAATAAATATATATTAAATGGATTAAAACACTCGGAGCAATTATCACCTGAGTATCTGCAGTGAGCCTTTTCTGTCCTTTGCTAAACAGCAGTTAGAATAGCAGTAGTAGATTGACTTCTGTCCACAAGAATCATCGCCTGGGGCATGTCAGTACATACCCTCCTCTTTGAATCTTTTGAAAGTAAAACTGTGGGTTTTTTCTCCCTCATAGATTCCCTAATAGATTTTTATTTCTGTTTGGAGAAAACTCTACAGGTAGGGACAGTTATTAGAGAGCAGACTAATGATTAAATTAAAGACCTGAAAACAGCTGGGAGGGGAGCGGGCTATTTCCTTTCAGCTGTGGCCCACCTTGGCCCAGGTATTTCTGCCTGGTCCCCCCTCCCAAGGTGACCTCCTGTTCACCACAGCTTCATAGGGTCAGTATGCAAAGACCACCAGGCCAGCCTTCCCAGAATCCAAATGAGGGTAACACTTAGTAAGCTCATAAGGAAAGAAAATGCTAAAATGCAAACATTCCATCCTATTCAAATGCAAATCGCCTCCTTCCATCTTTTACTGTTTCTCACTTTAAAACAAAGGCCCAGGAATTGATGGAGGAAGCAAAAAATGTGAGAAAGAAATTTCACAGAAGGAGCTCCCAGTGAGTCACCTAGAAGCAAGGGGGGTGTTCGGCTCAGCTCGCTGCAGGGGGAGCGCCACCAGACGGCTCAGGAAATACCCCCTCAAGCATTCGAGCCTCCTAAAGGAATCTGCTTCTACTTCCTGTCACTCCCAATTAGTCTGGAAGCACAAAACATTTACTAAAGATAATTTTTGGCAGGAAAACCTCAGGGTTTAATATGAAATGATTCACAGTTAAAATATAACACTTTTTAAAAGCTCATTAAATGTTTTAAATATTGATGGGCTTGTTAGAGAGTCCTATGTTCCATTTAAAGAAGCTGCTTCACTTCTGCATTTAAAGACACTCCAACTTTTCCAGTGGTAGCGTTCCCTGAGTGAGGTTATTACAGAACAGGCTGGGACTGGTGAAAGGAACTCTAAATTGACCTGCAGGCTCTGGGTTACAAAATAGCATAAGGTGGACACATTGCATGGACACCATCAGACTTCTCAGAGAACAAGCCTTACAGGAAATAGGACAAGAAAAGAAAGGCCTGAGCTCTGACCAATTCATTTTGGACAAGTTTCCTTCTGTCTCAATGTTTGAAGAAACTCTGACCACTTCCATTTCACCCCCTTTTTCCTTTTGGATTATAATTTCCCAGTGTTCCCTGAACCCTTTGGAACACTTGCTTCAACTTGGTGTTGCCCGATTCACATCTTATTATACCGTTAATAAAGCTCTCTTCTTTCTATTGGTGGGAGCAGCTCTTTTGACAGTTTTGGCATCAGAAGTGGGGTCTGAAATGCCCTCCTTTGGTCTCTGAGGTGTCTGCAGGGAGTGCTTTAGGCATTCCATCTCCTCCAGCCTCCTTGAAGCCAAAGGGATCAGAGCTCTGCTTCCTTGCATTGCAGGTCTTGGAGTTTTATTTCCAGTTTGCTACTCAAGGTTGAAGTTTAGGTAATTACTTCCGCTTACTGTCCAGGTGTTAGATGCCAGTAGTTCAAAAAGGCATCTGAATTTCCCTCAGGACTGCAGCCCGCTACCTGCTCAGACACTATGGTCTCTTTCATGTTTGTCTAATCAGTGGCCGATTTGGGGATCCTTTTCATGAGATAAACTTGTGTTTTCAGGATCACAATTACAAAACAGTAGTTTTAAAATAAGACAAGTACAATGGGGTGCTTATTTCAATGGTATTCTGAGACCTCAAAATCGGCTCAAGATTCTTAACTCACATCCCTAAAAGATACGGTCTCTAAATGATCTCAAGCTGGTCAGGAACTAATATGGTTAGGCACAGGGTCGTTACAGGAGTCCACATGAGACAGCAAGTTAAAGCTTAAGGGGTTTACTGCTAGAGAGAAAGAAAGTGAAAGAGTGAGAGCAAGGGGAGAGCAGGCAGGAGGGAGCCAGTGAAACCTGCTAGTAAAAGGAAAAATGGCCCCAACTCTTTTTCTGACCGCTTGCGGTTTTAAAGGAAAAAATATGCCAAGAAGGGTAGGGGGTGATGTGTGGCTGGGCATCGCCAGGAGATATCAGGCTGGTGCAGATTGTGACTTCAGACTCATGGTCATCTGGTTTGGCCTCTTCAGGCTCATCATTATCTGGTTTGGCCTCTGGCAGGCGGGGTATCTGCATGTCCATGATCATCTATCTTGCTGGCACATCAGGCCCTGTTAGAGAAGCTGCTGAGGGAGATAAACTGAAGTGGCCCCATGCCACAGAATTCATTTTGTATGTCAAGTTTATTTTCTGAGGCCTGACAAAACTCCCACATGCATACTCCAAAGCCCCTGAGTTCATAGCTTCTGCTCCACCACCTTCACATTCTCCTTTGTCAGCTGACCCCTCTGAGCCTACCAACCCTTCCTCTTCTTTACTATCTAAACTTCCCTTCCACTCTGAGCTCCATCTTCAAAGGCCTTTCAAGATACGACACACAAAATACACCAAACCTGACAGCACTCGGAGACCTGACCAAATTATCTTCACTCGTCGATCTCAGGCCCTACTCCAAGCCACAGCAAAAGGCTCCCCTAAGCCAAAAGAAGACCCTCCAAAATTAAAATCAACCTGGCCTGCCTTTTATCAACTCGTTCATGTGTTAGTCAGGCCTGGAAAAGCCTAAAATTGGGTTCAAATAGCAAATTGGAAGGATCTAGAATAAGAGGCGACTGTTAAAATCACTCTAGCTCGAGCTGAACTCACATCTCAACAACTGTTAGATGCCATCGCTAAAGCCCTTCCCACAGGACTGACTGGGCCAAGGTCAAGGCAGGGACAAGACAAATCTGTCTTTGATTTTCAAGAAAGACTAGCAAAAATGTTTGCAAAACACTCTGGATTATCCTTGGATAAGTCCAGAGCCACAACTGCTTTTAATGTGATGTCTGTTGATGGGCTTGTTTGACCGGAAGCAGTCCCTACTATAGAGCTGACAGACTTACTGAATGTCAGGAAAAAGGTAAGGACATTTATTGGCAAGCAAACACGGAGGGGGTCTGAGGTATAGACTTTAGCCCATCTGGGGAGGGCAAGGGAGGATCTTATATAGAGGAGGGACTGGGGGGGTTGGGTGGGTGTGGGAAATTGGGGGGTTTTCATTGGTTGGGTTAGAAGTGGGGGGTTAAGTGGGAAGTTAGCCTTTCATTGGTGGGGTATAAAATTTAAAGGCTGCTATAGCTTTGGCAGGGCTGTAACTGCTGGAGTTTTGGTGGGTACTGAGCGAGGGGATTTATCACAGGGATGCAGTTGCCTGAGGGTCGATGCTGGGTTAAAGACTTATCGCAGAAATGCAGTCTGCAACCGCAGTGTGGAGACCTCTGTGAAGGGCTAGCTAAGTCATGGGAGGGGGCCTTGAGTCTCCCGGGGAATTCTAACACTGAATAGTTAGCTCACACTCTAGAAACTAAAAAAGGCCACTAAACAAACCAAACTGCTTGCTTTACAATTACAGCTGCACCCTCAAGTCATCCCAGACCCCAGTCTCCAGAGCAGAAGGCCTGGGCACTGGAAAACGCAGTGCTCTACATTGAAAAGTGGACCTCAGGACCGTGTTCCTGAGCCACGTCCTCCACCAAGTAACGCCCCGAGACTGCCCTCCCAGGGTTATTCTGGGTCACCTCCAGGCCCCACACTTAACCAACAAGGGGAAACCAAGCTCAAACCGATGCTAACTCTCGGCTACTAATCCCTCCCTACTGAAGCAGTCCGTGCCTTGGAGTGAATTATACTACAGAAATCACAGACTCTCTCATCAAGTTCAGACCACTTCCAAATTGGCCCCAATCTCAGTTACCCTAGGGCCTTTCACAGGAATGCATTCTTTCCTACTTTGTGATCCCACCCCAGTTAACTCAGTAGAATGAGATCTCCTAAGAAAATGCAAATGTGATCTCAGGTTTAATGAAAAAGGAGAAATCATTTTATCCCTACCTTTAGAACTCCCCTTAGACCAAGAAGAATTTGTATGTCAACTGCATACTGGTGGTACCTGGAAACTGACTCCACCTTGGAACAATCAATAGGTACTAATCTCCTTCCTGTCCTCTGTCTCTAAGGAGTTTTCATCCCAATTGCTTATGGAGGTAGGAAAGCTTAAAAGTACAGAACCAGTCTTAGTCCAAATAGACCCTTCCAGACCCCTTCCCAAACTTTCTAAACCAGAAGCCATTACTGAAGCTTCATCGGAGGGGTTTTGTGATCCCTTGCACAGGCCTCTGCAATACTCCCATCTACCCTGCAAGAACACCCAGTGGGGAAGGATAAAGATTTGTCCAAGATGTAAGAGCAATAAATGAAAGTGTCACTCCTCACTTCGCCATAGTCCCAAATCCTCACCTACTATCGCAGATTCCCCCGGGACTGCGATGTCACTGTCATTCACCCTTGCAGAGCACTCCCCAGCACACAATCCACCTGATGGCCACTATCTATTTGCGTTCACATGGAAAGGATTACAATATACCTGGACTGTTATGCCTCAGGGAGTCACAGAAACCCCCAGTTACTTTTCTCAACCCTTAAAAATGACTTAAGGACATAAGTCATTTATGGACAGATATTTCTCTCAGCTTCACTCTCATACTATTGATGATCTCCTCATATGTTCCTCTAACAAACAAATACGCCAGGTTGACTCCCTACATTTTCTACAACAGTCTTAAAGGGGCAAAAATCCTCTAGGGACAAACCCCAATTCTTGTAGCAAGAAGTCAGATACCCAGGGAACATCCTCTCTAACCAGGGGAATCTATAAGATCCCCAGAGCATTTCTTCTATACAAGACTTTCCAAAGCCCCAGACAAAAAAAGCAACTGAGAGGATTCTTAGATCTTTGTGGGTATTGACAGAACTGTACATCAAACTTCTCATGTCTAACTCAACCTCTCTATGCACTCCTAAAGCATACTGCACCTGAGATCTCAAGCTAGAAGCAGGACCAGACTGATGCCTATCATAATCAAAAGGAAGCCCTACAAGACACCCCTGCCCTTGATCACCAGAAGGTCACAGCAACTACGACCTTCCCTTCCAACAGTAGGTCCATGAAAGAAAAAGAAGTGCCTTAGAAGTAAGAACCCAAGAGCTTGGAGACGTCCAGAGGCCCATCGGATAGTATAGTATGCAAGTAATCCTGGATACCACCTTGTCTCCCATCAGTGGATGCAGCAGCCAAACTAGTTGAAGTTACTGTAGATGTAGTTATACAGAACGAACTTTCTCTTTTTGTTCCTCATGCTTCGGAATCCTTGCTTAATTCTGCTTTAACTAATTTCTCCGCTGCATGACTCACATCTTTGGAACTTAAGCTTCCCTCTCCCTCTCATCACATTCAGAAGACTTCCTCCTTGAACCCTGCCACTCTGTTCCCACTTCCTGATGAAAGAGCACCCGATCATGACTGCATAATTCTTACCAAAACCCTACTTTCCCCTAGGCCCAACCTCATGGAAACCTCAACAGACAACCCAGATCTATACTGACAGGTCATATCTAAAAACTGAAGCCCCAGATGGCAGGTGCCAGGCTGGAAATGCAGTAACTACCTTAACAGAGGTTCTTGAGAGCAGCCTCCTTCTTAAAGAAACTTCCACTCTATAGGCAGAATTATTAGCTCTTAATGGAGTTAGCCAAATATCTAAAGGGGATTCCTTAGCGCCTCAGGAACTGCCATTAAGAACAGAAGCATGTTGCTATCTTATTAGAAATACTTTTGCTCCACAAGGCTATTGCAGTTATCAAAATTAAAGCTCACACTCATGAAAGCCTCAATTCAGAAAAAGCAAGGAAATGGCGTGGCTGATGGGGCCACTAAGACCCCATCAGCCCGAGCTCTCTCTCAAAAACCAATTCAGCTTTGTAAGTCAGATTGAGTCCCCACCCTGAAAATTCAATGGCTTAATAAAATATGAAGAATTGGCAACTCCCAAAGAGAAGAGCAGTATGGAAGGAATCAGGCTATAAATTAGATCTTGAACAAAACATCTAGATAGGGCCTAATGGTTGTCCGGTATTACCAGATGTCCTAAATATAACATTGTTCTGAGCACTTCATTCGCTCACACCTCAGAACAGCCAAAATGATAAGAAAAGGGGAAATATTGGTGGGCACTTACCAGGTCTATATTTCTTGTTAAACACATCAACAATACAAACCAGGAAAGTCATTAAAGTTTTCCATAGGACATTTCCCTTTACATTCCAGGTCAATGCTAATCTGGCAAATGGACTTTATCCAGCTTTTCCCTTTTCAAGGATATAAATATATGCTAGGAATGAGCTAATGTTCTCTCACTGCCTAGGAGCCTTCCCTTGTAGGCAAGCTACTGTAGGCAAAAAACTACTTGAAAATATCATACCAACTTGGGGCATCCCCAATGAACTTCATAGTGATCAAGGCCCACATTTTATAGGACAAACAACTTAAAAATATATATATACAGTATTCCCTGTATATCAAAGGCTGCATTGCCCATTCCACTCCCAATCTTACAGCCTGGTGGGAAGAACCAATAGGATAATCAAACAACTAGCCAAGTAAAGTGACTCTCTGGAATTACCCAGAACTGAAATATTTCCACTAGTCCTGCTCAATCTTTACTCAATCCCCTTCAGAAAGCATAAACTCACCCCATGAAAATTATGTTTCACAGGTGGAAGATGCTTCGAAGGAAGAAATCATCACCTGGTTTCAGCAGCCGCCCAAAATCTGCAGCCTAGAGAGTCTGTGTACTAGAAAAGACATCTACTGATAAACTCTTTGGTACCTTGATGGAAAAGACTTTATCAGGGTCCTCCTCACCAACCAATGTGCTGTTAAACTTGCTGGCAGAGGCCCTTGAATATACCTATCTCAAATAAGCAAACTACTGGAGAAGTACAGCTGTGGTGACCTCAGATTCACCCTAAAAAAGAGTTTCAGATTGCCCAGAAGTAGATGACAACTGAAGTGGACAGCCTTCCTGAAGAGCTATGTATCAAGGAACATGCTTTTTATTTTTTCCTTTTTTTTTCTCCTTTCCTTTCCTTCCTGGTCCCTTGCCATTTGTCATCCTTTTGCTCCCAGCCACACAGAGAGCTGTCAGGATGGGCAAACTGTCAAACTGCTGGATCTGTGCTGATTCAGACTCCACAGAAGGCTCCATTTATTTGGCCATTACCATTGGCATTCAGACTTGAAGAGACATATCTCACAAAGACCCAGTATGGGACATAAGGGTGGCCACTCAATAGACAAATGTCAGAGATGGTTGCCCCATTGAGCTTATCTTATTCTTGAAGAGATGAGTTTCCCATAGCACAAATTTTCCAGACTGTAATGAATTTTTCTCTTTGTATAAACAATGATAATGACCCTAGGCTTTATCTAGGTATTATTCCAGAGAAAGGGGCAAATGGTATCCTCTCTACAAAGTCATGACAATCACACAGGACTCCGTCGATGATGTACTTGACACTTATGATCTCAAGCTAAATGAAACCGCCTTTTCTACCACTGGAACCTTCCAGGGCGTTGGAACACCAGTGCCATCCTTGTCTATAAGTCTGACAATCACACTCCCTATAGTCCAATTCTCAGACCTCACTTGGACGCAAGTCCCTAACAGTACTTCATCATGCATTACCATTCTCACAGACTATTATATCAACTAGTCTGCAATATCCACTGTTCATTCTCCACTAAACCCCACCCTTTTACAGGCTTTGCCCGTAAAGATGTCAACATCCCCATAGTTGGAGGCCAAGAGAGGCATGAACAAAACCACTGGATTATGGGCTTTAACACAGTCTGGATGGCACAGGCTATTTCTTCCTATGTGGGAAAAATGCCTGTACAGCCTTACCACCATCTGGGAATGGGAACTGCACAGTAATGGCCTTACTCTCTGACTTAGAGAAGTGGGACCAATCAGAAACAAAAATGTAGCCAGCTTGGGATCTTTGTTCATCAACTCAAAAACCATTCTGGGCCTAAGCAGGACCGTATAAAATACAACCCCTTAATCGAAAGACCTGGTAAGGGCTGGGACTTTCTGAGAAGTATATTTTGGTTTCATGGAATTCCTCAACTTTTGAAAAAGCCATCTGAAACATGTCAAAAACCGCAGAGGGTGTTCACTTCGGCAGCACATATAGTAAAATTGGGACGATACAGAGAAGATTAGCATGGCTCCTGCGCAAGGATGACACGCAAATTTGTGAAGTGTCCCATATTTTTTAAAAGAAAAAAAGTAAAAACAAAAAACTACGGAGGGCACTTGAAAGATACCACCAAGGCAGAGAACTTACAACTCGAGGCAGATCACCTGTTGATGTTTGTCCTACAAAACTGTAAGGCGCTCAATATCCTCAGGCTCAGCAAGGAGGGACATACACCCTTTTAGGGGAGAAATGCCGCTTTTATGTAAGTCGGTTCTGGTGAAATTAAACTAAATATTAAAAACATCAAAGAAAATATTCTGATACTACAAGAACTAGTATGTGGTTTTTCTCAGCTGATGTAAGCAGGAATTGTGGGGCTTTGTCAATCAAACTAAAACCACAGGTGTCATGGTTAGGAACATGTGTCAATTCAGCCAAGCTGTGGTAGCTGTTTATCTGATTGGGCAAGTACTGGCCTATCTGTTGCAATGAGGATATTTCATAGGATCAGGTCACGATCACGTCAGCTGCATCCACAGCTGATTCCATTTGTAATCAGCCAAAGGGGCGTGTCTTCTGCAATTAGTGATGCTAAATCTAATCACGGGAAGCATTTTAAGGAGGACTCAGAGGAGACAGGCCCCATTCCTGCTTTGGCTGGTGAGCCTCTTCTGCGGAATTCATCCAGACCCTCAAGCTCAAAAGGGCTTGAGATTTACTTCGCTGGCTGAATCGTAACTCTTAGGGATAACTAGATTTGGGGCATATACTGAAAAAAGTCACTCTTTTTTCTCCTTATAATTATAACAGTATCTTTAATTCATGGTTTTACTTCCAGAAAAGTGGCTATGGTTCAATAATCTCTCACTTCCAAAATCACATGGGTAAATCAGGCCTTCAACCTTGAGACCAACACTTAGTACTCTCGGTACCAAGATGTATTAGTTAGGGTTCTCTAGATAAACAGAATCAACAGGGAACACTTGCAAATATAAAATTTATAAAAGTGTCTCACGTGACCGCAGGAACGCAGAGTCCGAATCCACAGGGCAGGCTGCAAAGCCGATGACTCTGATGGAGGGTCTGGATGAATTCCGCAGAAGAGGCTCACCAGCCAAAGCAGGAATGGGGCCTGTCTCCTCTGAGTCCTCCTTAAAATGCTTCCCGTGATTAGATTTAGCATCACTAATTGCAGAAGACACGCCCCTTTGGCTGATTACAAATGGAATCAGCTGTGGATGCAGCTGACGTGATCATGACCTGATCCTATGAAATATCCTCATTGCAACAGATAGGCCAGTACTTGCCCAATCAGATAAACAGCTACCACAGCTTGGCTGAATTGACACATGTTCCTAACCATGACACCTGTGGTTTTAGTTTGATTGACAAAGCCCCACAATTCCTGCTTACATCAGCTGAGAAAAACCACTTAACATGATCCCATTAGGTTCACTGGACAGGGTGGCACTTGTGGTTTCATCTTCAAAATAATGCAATTCATAGAAACTGATGAAGGGTCAAATTCTCCCATCTTTGAAGTGGAGCTGACATGACCGTGAATGAGCTGAGGAGAGGCAAGCCAATTTAACCAGGTCAAAACATCCTCCAGAAATTCGCCCTCACAGTGCTGCATTGCCCTGCAAGAACCTCCCTGCCGAAATGCAGAGGTGATCCGGCTAGAACTGCCTGAACGCAGGAGGAAAATGACACCCTAAGAGGGAAACACTGCCTAGGGCCAGAACAATGAGGAGCCAAGATCTGAAGTTTGAAAACAAAAGGCAGGAGGAAAAAACTAGAGGGGAACCAGGATCTATCATACATATAAAAAGAAAATCAGATTAATGATGGCTGACACACATAAACAATTTCTTTGTAGCAGACACTGCTGTGAGCAACTTAGGGTTACCCAGAGAATCCTCACAATACATGCAGCAAGTGGATGTTACCCTCTTTCAGTGAGGAGAAGACGTGAGATGAAGTAACTTGCCTGCATCCTCGAGTGAGCTAGATGTAAAAAAAAAAAAAAAAAACAACCCAGCATCTACCTACGGAGAATCTGCAGTCAGCAAACTTACTGTGACTGGAAACCAGAGAGCAGATACAATCCTTTAGGAAGGAGAAAGCAGGCACTCAAATAAAACTCTTCCTCCATGGGAGAAACAGCTAAGGACTTGGGGCCCAAGAGGTAGACAGGGGTATAGCTGGATGATCAAGCCTAGGAACAGATCAAACTAGAACAGTTATTGTTGCACAAAACAGGGACAAGACTTCAAGCCTCCTGGAATGTTACACGGAAATAGAACAAACCAGGGCCGAGGCTCCGAAGTTTCAGGAAGTAGGTTTTATTGTCTATGGCCATAGGGCTCAGCCGAGTAGCCTCTGAAAGTCTGAGCCCCGAACAAGAGGTTAACATCAGTTTTTATAGACAGGATGGCATGGTAAAGATCAAGTGAACGACTGGCTGATTTAAATCGGGAAGGGCATGAAGCTGGGTTTACAGAAGTGGATGAGCGGTAGAGGGGGAGGGGGCTTCACAGGGACTTCTCTTATCCTGCCTACTGACCGTCCTCGGGCCTGGGAGACTTCAACAGGGAATGGCCTGAGTCAACAGGGGCCTGCCTGTTGCAACAGGAAGTGGCTTCAGCAGACAGGGCTGCCTGCAACATTATGATTGATGATGGATGGAAGGTTACGAGGTGGAGGGGAAAGGAGGTAAGAAATGAATGCCAGTCGACGGCTTTCCAGAAGAAAGTCCTGGACAATCAATAGAGTACTGGTTCTGTTAAGAATTGGGGGTTCATTGAATAGTAAAACTTTACAGGTGAAATGTAAGTATATTATGCCCCAATAAAACTATTAATAAAAAGAAAAGCAGGGAGGAAGGGAGGAAGGAAAAGAAAGAAAAGAATCCAAGGTGCAGGGGGAGCCGAGAGGGGGAGCCGAGAAATGCAGAGACTTTTCTGGCAGGGTAGGGCAGGAGTTCCCAAACTGGGACCCTTTGGGCATCAAGAAGGCCTGTGCATGTTTGGGGGCAGTGGAATGGGGTGAGGCAGGGGCAGGAGACGGGGACTGTTCTACGGTCAGACAACTTGGGGACTCACTGGTATAGGCAATTAAACAGTATTCTTTACTGCTGGGCTTTTTGGAAACTTTTATAAAGTTGATGGGCCAAGTGCAGGAAGATTCGAATGCAGGGTTTCACAAATGTGTCTGACCTTAACTCTTATTAACTTTCCCTCATGAAATCTGGCATTATTAGCTTTCATTAACCTGAAAAAACACCGACCGTTCCACCTGATGAAATAACGAAGCGAGTCATTTTGCTTCCCTGTGTAGCAGTTATTTCAGATGAAGAAAGAGCTTCGAGCAGTCAGGTGTAAACAGCATGTGGCAGAATTCACCAAAAATGAATAAATAAACACTGGAAAAAGTGTGATACTAGACATAAATGCTATACCATACATCTAAAATGTGAAGCATCCTGGATCTGTTAAAGAAAAACCCAGAGAACATTGGTTATTTTGCAGGTAGTCATGCAAATGATCTCACATCTTAGGGGGGTGGCTGGTAGACTGAGTCTGAGCACAGCAAACAGGATTTACGGGAGAGTGGGGAACAGGGAGGGGGAAATGCAGCTCTGGAGCAGTGACTTTTATATGCACATTTTTGGGTGTGAACTAATTAGCTAATAACTAGCAAAGAGGTGATTTGAGCATTTTGTCCTTGAGAAAGCTGCGGACATTCAAAAACCAACCAACAAAAAGCAGTTTCAGTTCTGTATGGATCCTCCACGAAACTGTGAGAGTTTAGCTGTGACAGGTTGTATCTACGGAAGGTTAACACCTGTCACCAACATCTCTGCCTTAATAAGGCCAGCTCTCCCAAAACCGGGACACTGAACTCCCCTCTGGCTAACTGCTGATGGGTTGAATGAGGAACTATTACTGCTCGAATAATACAAGGACAATGAGACATTTGTTTCTCCAGGTTGTCCACACTCAGGTGAAAAAATAAGTAAAAATTAGCCAAAAATATTCAAGCAGCGTTCAAACAAAGGGAAACAACTCTTAGCATGCTCCTTAGAAGGCGGTGACCAGGACAAAAAACGTTGAAGGCACCAGAATGTTGCGTGTGCCTTCTATGCGTGTCCCGGTTTTGGGTGAAGTCTGGCTTGTAGGCCAGGTGTTTGGCGTCTTTGGAGAGAAACAGGTGCCTGTTAGAATTGGCAATGAATCAAGAATTGAGAAATTGGATTGCGGTAAATGGCAGAGAGCTGGCCTCATTAAGGCAGAGATGTTGGTGACAGATGTTAACTTTCCGTAGATGCAACAGAAGAGAAAGCAGAGAAAAAGGGGAACAACTAAGATCAATAAAATACTCATAAATGATTCCCCTTCCCAAATTGGAGAGAAAAGTGAACTGAGGCGGTAAGAATTGAAGGAAATGACCCTCTAGATTAAAGTCAGTTTAAACCTCCACATTTCCATTTCACAGAGAGAAGGGGAGGCCCAGACTGGAAGGAGATTCATTAACTTCCTCCACAGATGATTATCTCAACAACCACCAGGATTTATCCACAAGACGAAGGAGATAGAGCGCAGAGGTGGAGGGTCTACGCGCTCTGCTAAGAGTTTCCAAAGAAAAGAAGGTAAAGACAGCAAAGAAGAAATATGTGAAGAAACTCCAGCTGAGAATTTTCCAGAACTGGAGATAGGAAAGTCCTCAGATCCAAACTGGCACCTAGGGTGGGCCAGGGTGGCTCACTGGCAAAGTTCTCGCCTGCCATGCCAGAGACTCGGGTTCAATTTCCGGTGCCTGCCCATGCAAAAAAAAACAAAAACAAAAACTGACACCTAAGCACCCAGCATGACAGATAAAGATAAACCCACCCCTGGACACATCGTAACCAGACTGAAGAACATCAAGGATAAGGAGAAAGTCTTAAAAGCTATCCCAAGAGAATGGCAAATTATCTTCAAAAGACTGACAGACTGATGGCAGTTTCTTATGACTTTATCAGTAACATAAGCCAGAAGACAATGGAGTGACATCTTCAAAATGCTAGAGGGGAATAATGGCCTTTCTAGAACTGCATACGCAGTTCAACTAAAAAAAAAAGTCATTATTTGTAAATAAATAAAAAGTAAAGCCATTATTGAGACATTTTCAGATGTACAAATAGCAGAAAACAGGGGAAATGAGGATAGCAATGAAATAGAGACAAAAGTGAAGAAAAGACCAACAAATTCAAAATTGTTTCCTTAAAAGAAACTAATAAAATAAAGCTTTAGGGTGGGCCACGGTGGCTAAGCAGGCAGAGTTCTCACCTGCCACACCGGAGATGCAGGTTTGATTTCCGGTGCCTGCCCATGCAAAAAAATAAATAAATAAAAAGAATAAAATAAAATAAAATAAAACTTGTTTAGCAAAAAAAGGAAAGAGGCATAAATGAACAATACTAAAAAGGAAAAGGGTTCACAACCACAGAGAAGGAGTTTTAAAACTCCTAAGGGAGAATCATAAACATCCTTATGCCAATAAATTTCAAAATTTAGAGGAAATATTTTTATAGCAAACTATACATGAATAAGGTACACTGAAGAAGACATAAGAATTGAGTATACAAATAATAATGAAAGACACTGGATCTGTAATCAAAAGTCCCCCTGCACCCATTCTAAAAGACAGCAACCCAGATAGATTATTAGAGGTGAACCTTACCAAACCTTAAAATAACAACGAAATCCCTCTTTTGTACAAGCTGTTTCAGAGAATGGAAAAATACTTAACTTCAGACAAGAATAGCAAAAGAAAAGAAAATTATGAACAATTTCTCTTTTGAAAATGAACATAAAAGTTTAAAAATAAAACATTATACTATAAAAATTATAGTAATATGCTATATCAGTAAATTTTAAAAGAAAAACAAATACATGGTTTTCTCAAAAAAATGCACACCCACAAAAAGAATCAGTAAAAGTCAGCAACAATTTATAATAAAGGAGACTTCCTTAATTTGGGAAAGGGTATCCAGCAAGCATTTAAAGCAAAATCATACTTAATAGTGGAACTTAAAAGCATTTCAATTAAGGTCAAGATAAAGACAAAGATTCCTAATGTCCCTGCCTGTACCCAATATTTTAATTGGAGGTCCTAGCCAATGCAATAAGACCAGAAAAAAATTAAAGAATTTAAGAATTGGGAGGGAAACAGAAAACAAACAATCCTTATTTACTGCCAGTAGGATTGTTTTATCAGACCAGAAAGGCTAGGTTATGCCACCCCCAAATCTCCACATTTTTACACTACCAAAGTTTATTTTCACAAAGGCACAGTCCATTACTGACCCAGGCTATTTACTCTTTAATGCAGCTTTCCTTGATTTATCATTTTATGCCATTTCTGTCTTATGGCATATTCATATCAACCTGTGCTTACACAAGCAGAGCAAAAGAGAGCTGGAATCTCAGGACCCAGCAATTAAATGTGTTTCAGCACACATCACTTCAGGTCCTGTTTGTTTGGCCAGAAAAAGTCACAAGGCCTTGCCTAACTTCAAGAGGCTTGGAAAATAAAATCCTCCCACACACTCAGAAGACATGAATAACTAAAATGTCTAATACAATTCTCTCTACCAAAGTTCAATACAATCTACATAGAAACTACTAGAACCAATAATAAAGTTTATCACATTTATCAAACTTCTGTGGTATTCTTACAAAGATGCAGAACTTCAATCTACTCATAAGAAAACATTCGACAAGTCCACAGTGAGGTAGAGTCTACAAAATAACTGTCCTAGGCTCTTCCAAAATGTCACAATCAAAAAAGACAAAAGACTGAGACACCACCACAGATTGAAGGACAATATGGAGACATCACAACTAAATGCAATATGGGACTCTGGCCTGTTGGCTACTGGATCCGAAAAAGGACATTAGCAGGAAAATTGGCAAAATTAAAATAAGGTCTCTGGACTCATTAAGAGTAGTATATCACTGTTAATTTCCTGGTCTCAGTAACTGAACTATGGTTATGGGAGAGGTTTACATTAGGAGAAGCCAAAGATAGCTAAGGATGTTATAAAGAAAAACAAGGTGGGGAAACTTGCTCCATATATCAAGGCTTATTAAGGTCATACAATTAAGTCTATGAGATTATTTGTGAGGTATAGACAAATAGACCAATAAATTATAATCGGCAACCCATAAACAGATCTACATCCATATGACAGAAATGGAATTACAAATCACCAAGAAAGAATGGACCATTGAATTAATGATATGGCACTGCTGCCTATTCATATAGAAAGTTAAGCTTGAAGCTCTGGCTCACAGCAGACCAAACATAAATCCAATGAGGATTCAAAACTTATATGTGAAAAGCAAAACTTTGACTTTTAGAAGAAAATACATGGATAGCATATTTAAAACCTCAGAGAGGGGGAAGATTTTCTTTAAAAAGAAAAAAGTACAAACCATAATTGAGAATATGGTAAACCATAATTGAGAATATGGTAAGTTTGACTAAATTAAAACGATTATCAATAAAACGTATCTTTAAAAAGATAAAAATACAAGCCACAGACTAGATAGAAGTAGATACTTTCAATATATATTACTGAAATAAAGAATTAGTATCTTGGATTTCTACATGAACTTCTAGAAATCAGTAATATAAAGATACCCCACATGAAAAATGAGCAAAAGATAGGAACAGGTAAAGCACAGGAGAGGAAACCAAATGACTGAGACATATGAAAAGATGATTAGCTTTATTAGAATCAGCAAATGGGCCTTGAAACAATCAGATACTATTTCATAACCATCCTAAATGACAAAAGTTTAGAAGCCCAGTAATTCCAAGTGTTGATAAGGATGCAGAGAAACAGGAATTGAGTTATTGAGTTGTATAGTGAGTGAGGTATAAAGTGGTCGCCCCTTGGAAAGCATGCTTCAGTATTTTAGAAAGATGGAGATACACATGTGTTCCAACCAATCATTCTTTTCTAGGTACAGACTCTAAAGAAAACTCAGACGTGTACAAAAGGAGATATTTACAAGAATGTTAATTATTGCATTTTTATGTAAAAAATGAAAACAATCTAAATACCCATGAACAAAGAAATCATTGCATTATCTTTTTTGTTTTTTTTCATGGGAAGGCTCACATAAGGTCTGTCTGTTGTTATTCTCTTACCTAAGTGTATGCTTGAAATTCTTCATAATTTGGGGAAAAAAAATTATACCCCCAAGCTACATCCTGAATTTGGGGACAATCTGAAACTGGAGTATACCCTGAAAGCAACTTATAATAAAACTACAGGAAAGCAAGTTTGAAGACTAAATCCAGCAATCATAATTATCCATGGTTCCAGCTGAACCTTCCTCTCCCACGTATCCTCAGGCAACAAAAAAACAGATAAAACATGATGCCCTTGTTCTGGTTTGCTAGCTGCCGGAATGCAATATACCAAAAACAGAATGGCTTTTAATAAGGGGAATTTAATAAGTTGCAAGTTTACAGTTCTAAGGCCGAGAAAATGTCCCAATTACAACAAGTCTAAAGAAATGTCCAATCTAAGACATCCATCCGGGGAAAGATACCTTGGTTCAAGAAGGCTGATATAGTTCAGGGTTTCTCTCTCAAGTGAGAAGGCACATGGTGAACACAGTCAGGGCTTCTCTCTCGGCTGGAAGGGCACATGGTGAAGACGGTGTCATCTGCTAGCTTTGTCTCCTGGCTTCCTGTTTCGTGAAGCTCCCTGGGAGGCATTTTCCTTCTTCATCTCTAAAGGTCGCTGGCTGGTGGACTCTCTGCTTCGTGGTGCTGCAGCATTCTCTGCTCTCTCTGAATCTCTCATTCTCCAAAATGTTTCCTCTTTTATAGGACTTCAGAAACTAATCGAGACCCACTCAAATGGGTGGAGACATGTCATCCCCTAATCCAGTTTAACAACCATTCTTAACTAAATCACATCAACCAGGGAGATGATCTCATTACAGTTCAAACATACAGTATTGAATAGAGATTATTCTACCTTTATGAAATGGGATTTATATTAAAACATGGCTTTTCTTAGGGGGCATACTTCCTTTCAAACCAGCACAGCCCTGTACGCAGCTGAAGCTCTGGGGAAAAAACAAATTTCACATAAAGAGAGACGCAATCAAGGATAATTTGCTCAAATTATTTCTGAAGGTACAGCTAACCCAACCCTTGTTAAACATACTTGATATAAAAGGAAACGGCAGGGCAACTGTGCATAAATACCACCAAAGAAGGAAGAGGGGAAGAGGTAAGGGAAAGTGCAAAGGACAATGAAATAGCCAGTCTGGAAGAAAATATATTTCAAAAAATGGGTTAAAGGTTTTCACAATAAGTGATTTATTGCTCCAAGAAATGAAGGAGATCATGAAATCGGCAAAACAAGAGAGGAAACGAGATGACAAGGAGACAAAATGGGATTTTAAAAGGAACTTGCAGCGTTCAGGAAACACAATGTTAGCCAAAACCCCTCTACGAAACTAATAACTAAATTAGAAACGGAAGAAGAGAGAGCTGTAAGCTGAAACCGTAACATCAAGAAACGCCTTCAGGTAATGACAGAGAATCAGAGGTGTTAAAACACACAAACTAAGCAGGTGCCTCTGCTATTCACCAAGCCACTCCAAAAGTTCTGCTGCTGCTCAAAAATAGTTTTGGCACACGTTTTTGGCACTTATTTTTAAAATGAAGTAAAGGAAATCGGGTTTTCTTTCTTTATTTTCAGACCTCATTCTTGACGCAAACAATGTTCTCCAGACTAGTAAAGTGTCTGGTACATAACGGGCAAATAATAGTATCAAGTATAATTTATGTAGCACTTATTACATTCCTGGCCCTGTCCCAAAACTTACATATATATAAAACCATGTAATGCTTATAACTACTCTTCATGAAGTAAATACATCTTCATCCTCAATTTCAACTGAGGCACAGAGAAGGTAAGCAATTTGCCCAAGGTGTGTAGGTGACGTAGCAGGGATTTGAACCTAGTAACCTGGCTCCCAAGGTGAATGTTTACTGACTGCGTGAATGAATGATCAGGTATTTTCCTGAATGAACTTGGTCGTGAGTGACTTGGGACTTGGCTCCCTACTGAGGATGTGGGACAATGTTCAGAGATTAGAGAAAAGTTCTGGACAATTTATTTTCCCAGGGGGTCTCGTGGCAGGAAACTTAGGTCTCCTAATTCTGATTTTCCATTGATGGCAATTTAGTTGATAAAATCACCAGGTCACTTTGCCTCTTCACATACAGGCTCAGGTAACTGGCACTCCTCCCACAGCCAGAGGAGACGGGCTTAGACCCAAGAGGTCTGGGAGGAGCAGTAGAGAGGGAGGTAGCAGGGAGCAGAGGAGAAAGTCAACCCAGCGGCCAAGGCAGAGCTTGGAGACTTGGCTCTTTTGCCCAAGGGCACCAGTCTGGGTGGGGCTCGGGACTAAGGCTCCTGGCAACGGTCAGAGTCAGGGTCAGGGTCAGTGGGGCTGGGACAGCAGTCCAAGGCCCACCAGGTTCAAGGCAGTGTGTCATTCCAGTCAGCCTCTGCTGAGCCTGAGACACAGGGCGTCTCGTTCTGGGCAGATGAGGGCCAAGCAGCTTTTCAAGGCGGTTGGAACCAGGAGTCCAAATTTCTGCTGCAGAAAACCAAGCAGAAATTTGATCAGAAGCCCAGTGAAGTGGGCAAGCATCCACCAGGCTCCTTCAGAGTCCCAGGACCTGGGTTCAGAACCCAGTGCCAATCCCACAACCTGGGAGGAGGAGGAGATGGAGCCCCTGACACCTTCCAGGGTTGTGCTACACGGGCCTGCGCCTGTGGTCTCCAGTGCCCGCGGCCAAGCAGGACCAAGGAAGGACAGCCACAGCTCCACGGACCCCTGCTGAAGGGATGACCGTCATCACCCACGCCAGCAGGCCAGTTACAGAAGAGGCACGCAGGATCTCACACAACCTGACACCAGGCAGTCCTCGTTTACTCAAAGGACCTGCTTTTCAATCCTATAGAAGAAAGGGCTGCCGCGTCTACACGGACCTTTGCCAAGACAGCAGGTCCTTGTTAAGTTTTTGAGGCGAAAACTTAATGAAATATTTTCACTTTCTGAGATGCATTTCCAGGAACCAAACTTCAGCAGACCTCACTTGGGAGCCTCCCTGCACCCATGACATTTTAATCATTTCAGAATTTACTTTAAACAAGGAGCCGACTTGTGGGAGATGAGGGTTCGATTCCCGACTCATGTACTTCCCAAACAAACAAAAAACAAAAATTCAACAAATGGTGCTGCAATAAGGGGATACTCACATGGAAAAACAATGACATGCGACCCCCATACAGCATACAAAAAAAAAAAAAAAGATGAACTGACTTGAAAGGAGGAGAAAAGTGAACGAGATAGAAAACAAGTCTTAATATAATATATATGAAGCCATTCTTTAAAAGAAGAATATTATAGGCATGCTCTCTGAAATGGAAACTGTATATTACATATGCCAGTTTTAAAGAGGAGGCACCATAAAAGTTTGGACATATGTCAGACCATATCATTTCATTGGAATACTTTATTCCATGTAAGGATGTGTAGAATAAGGACATATTTACCCACAAATGTGACTCTTTATTCCCTAGATCTAAAAAAAACACTCCAAACAACAGCCACTCCCTATCCCCAACTTACTGGAATCTGATACTTGTCCAGATCGCTATCTTCATTAAATTCTACTCTTCCTAGATCTCACTGAGCACGGACAGAAAAATTAAATGAGGGAGACCCAGGATGAGCGGTGGTGCTAATACAAGCGGTTGCTACACATAAAGATTTTTGTTTGTTTGTTTATCATAGAATATGGAAAAGAAGAGTGAAAAATAATTTCACAACCTCTGATTACTGGAGGTAAAGAGGTTCCTGTTATCGCAAGATGCATTTATCCCCCCAAAATGAAACAGAAAAGACCGAAAAAATAAATAAAAATGAAAAAGTCATTCAAGTGCAAACATCTACTGCAGGTATCACACACGTGCACACACAGCTGAAATGAATGGTAGGGATGCTGCCGCGGAAAATGTTGGTCATGAAATCTTCAGACACTTCACCGCATTTAGGAATGATCTAAAGACCTTCTCCCAGAGTCAAAAGTCCTACTGCCGCCCCAAGGCTCTGCAAAGACATCTTTTGCACAAACTTGCCTGTCAGCCCCTCTACAACGCCCACACCCTTACAGGGAGATGCCTGCCGCAGGGTGCTTAGGAGTAGTTTTCTTTTTTTAGATCAAGTTATTCTGTTTAATTGTGCGACGTTTTATCAGATGTTAATTTCCAAGTCTTACGTGTGCAACGTGTCCACCTTTGACAACCCAACTTCCTCGTTGTAACGATAAGATCTTATGCGTGAATGCGTTCGTAAACCAAATTCGATGACATCTGACCTGTGTAATCATTTTGTTTTTTTCTTTGCCTTTCCTTATTAAAAGAAAAAAAAAGACTGCAGTCCGAGGTTCTCCGAAGTGAGCGGCGTTCCCGGGCGGCGCGAGCACCCACGCTCCACACTCGCCCGCCTGCTGCTGCAGGACCCGGCCCTCGCCGCGCGCCCAAGTGTCCCAGCCGCGTGGGCATGTCCCCGGGGACTTACCGTGCGCGCGGCGTCCCCTCGGCGGGCGGGAACAGGGGCTGGAGCCAGTTCACAGACGCACTCGGAGCTGCAGGGGCTGGGGACTGGCTCTGCAGTTAGGAGGTGGGAGGAGCGGCGCGGCAGTGCGCACAGGCAATCTGATAGGTGAGGATGCAGGCGAGGGAGGACCAGCCGCGGCGCCGGGGTGGCGGCGCGGGGCGCTGGGACTCGGGGCGCCCCGAATCCCCACCGCCGCCCCCACGCGGGTCTCCTGCGTGGAGCAGGACCACTGCACGCAAAACCCGAGAGAGAAGCAGGCACTGTCTGCAAATGCTCGGCCTGCGTAGCCCCGGTGTGAAGCGCCTCTTTCACCCTGCGCCAGCAAGGCACGAAGATGGAATTTGCTCATGGCCCCTTAGGACGGCTCTCCGAGTTTACCGTCCTGCTCTCCCTGGAGGGGGTCCCAGAGTGAACTTTGAAGACACTTGTCTGTACCCGGAACGCCAGCGGGGTCCTGCGCCTCTTAAATCCCAAATGCCCTGAAAGAGGGCACCCCTCGCCCTCATTTAGAAAAGAGATGCTAATTTAATAACAAATCTTTGCTTATGAGCGATGAGTGAAGGTCAAAAAAGGGAAAGAAGGATTTGTGGGGGCTGTTTAATGCTTAGGTCAAACCCAGGAAGGGGGTACTATTACCATTCTCGCTTTACAGGTGAGGAAACTGAGGCACAGAGAAGTTAAGGGGCTTTTCCTGGTCTTCCATTGGCCCCAAACGGAGCCCAAGTTCAAAAGGAAAGCTTCTCGGCACAACCGGTGCAACCTTGGGGTGGGGGCGTAGAGCGGGAAATGGGGTGTCAGTGGGACCCCAGATCTCACTTGGAGGAACTCCCGCTGGCAGTGACAGAGGCACCTTGCCCATATGTCACCCCTGCCCTCTCCCCACCCTCCCCCGAACATGTCCCCAGTGACTCCCAACCCAAACCATCCTACCCAGAGGTTCTCACCCTCAGCACAGTTGATGTCCTGTGGTGGGGTGCCCCTGAGTGTCCTGTGGGAGGTTTAGCAGCACCCACTAGTTGCCTGTAGCACCCCCCAAGTTGTGATAACCTAGAATGACTCTAGATGTTGCCCAGAGTCCCCAGGGGAACAAAATCACCCCAAATGAGAAGCACTGCTGTAGTAAGAAGGAATGGGACCTCGTGCTCCAGAAATAGCTAGGAAGACATACGTATCAATGGGGCCCATGTGAAAGGACCACTTATTAGATATTGGAAGGATGGGGTACATGACAGGGCCTCTGGCAACCCTGTCCACTGCCATTCCCCCCAGTCACTGTCCCCATCACATCAGCCTTCTCAGGGCTCACTAACCAGCCCCAGCTCATCCCGGTTTAGCGTCTCCTCTTCCCTCTGCCTGGAAAGTTCCTCTGTGATATCCCCAGGACTCTCCTTTGCTTCACCCATCTCAGCTCAGATATCACCTCCACAGACAGACCTTCCCAGAACACCCATCCAGCACACCCTCTGCCCCCGCCTCCTGCCTGCCCTGCTGTCCGACTGTGCCTGTGTCACCACCTGAAGTCTTCATGACATTTTCATGAAGCGTTTGCTCCTTTCTCTGGTGGCTGCCGCCCCCCACCCCAGCCTGAGACGCCGGTTTCTGCACCACATCCCTGTGGCCACTTCAGCACTCAAAAGATGCTCGAAAAATGCTCCTTGAAGGGCCAAGAGCAAACAAACAGACGTCAGTGAGCAGTGGCCAATGGAGAAGGCAGGGAGCTCTTTTACACCGTGGGGTGGGGGGTGGAGGGGTGGAGGGGCTGAGGAGAGTTGTGGGAGGCACCGGAAGACCGGGAGGTGCCTTCCTGCCCTCTTGCCCACTTCTCTCCCGTCCAAGGGCATCTCCAGCCGATGCCCTGGAACACCCTGCGCTGTTGATTTAAAAGCCTCGGTGGGGCCAGTCTTCAGGGCAGGCTGAGAAGGTCCAGGGGACTCTCGTGCAAATGTAAAGAACCCACGAGAGGTTCTTTGAGGCCTGGAGAAGGTTTTCCCAGGGAAGCCACTGGACTAATTGAATTGCTCTGCCCGGAAAGCCTGTCAGGCTCACGGCAGTTTCTGCAACATTAAGTAACACTTTCTCCTGGAGCAAGATCAAGGGTCATGGGAGCCACAAGGGGCTGGGTTTGGCATCACTGTCCTGGGGCCAGGGGGCTCGGCCCTGCTTCCAGCCATGGACCCCCCCCCCGCAAGGCACTTGGCTGCTCCATCAGGAGGACGCCCTGCCCACGAAAACCTGATGCCCCTGGATTGACACCCCGCCCCCAGGAGTCTGACTTCTCCCCAAATGGGTGGAGAAGGCTGCAGGGTAACTGTAATGCCCCTCGCCCCCCTCATAGGGGGATGGGGAAATGTGGGCTGGAGCCAGGGTGCTCCCTGTGGTTATAACCTGGCAGCTGTGGGTGGTCTTGGCAGGCCAGGCCACTGCCAGGCAGACCCCACAGGTTGGAATGAGGGTGGCCTCTTGTTCCTGCTGAGTAAGTAGGTGGCACCAGATGTTCCTAGAAATGAGGGGATCCACTCTCGGAGGGGACAGCAGGCAGAGTCTATGCTGGTTAAGAGATTGAGGGAGGGCTGTGCCCAGACGGTTCCAGACATCTCAGAAATAGAGCCTCCACCCCAGCCGCAGGGAGAGGGTTGTGTCACGCATACACTTGCAACCGTAGGGTGCTTCATTTCGGGATCATTGCAGGAAAATGCAATCCTGTGACACCCAAACAACCCCAATGGACACTTAGAACACGGCCACTGACTTGGGGCTGTTGTGGCGGGAACTGATACTAAATACTCCCTGCAGGACCTGCCGCCAGGGGCTTCTCCAGTGACTCTGGGGCATCTAAACCTACTCCGAGCCTGTGGTCCCTGGAACTAGCTTCTTATCCTGAATTTAATGATAGAAGCGCCCCGCCTGGGAGAGGATAGAGAGGTAGAAGTCCAAAGTGCATGGATTATGCAGTCGTGGAGCGTCTGCTGTCAGGTTTCCTAGCTGCTGCAACCCTGACTTTCCTGGTCAGCATAGGAGGCACGACCATGGGGCGGTCGTAGGGGCCTCTGAAGTTGGGGCAGCCAGAGGCTGGGCCACTCCCCAGGGACCCGGTGGCTTCCTTCCCATAATGCTGATGGATTCTAAGGTGTTTGCCGCTTGCTGCTTTGTTGTAATTCCTGCCTTTTCTACTAGGCCATGGGGCCATGTCTTACACAGCTAGCCAGCCCCTGCAGAGATTGCATTTAGATACTGGTTTCAGCCCAGATCCAAAGGCTGCTGTACTTTTGTGGAAAGCCCATGGATACAGTGTTAAACAGAGGGAGCAGCATATCTGATTGGGAGAGAAGTAGAAAGCATAGTTCTTAAATGATGAAGCTCTTTTTAATAACAAAAATACCAGTGTTTTAATCAGTTATGTTACATTGTCATGGTAGGGGGACATGCCCTTATGTCAGCACTGCCTTCAGAACCAGTTGCCACTTTCAAAGAAGAACCCCCCCATTCTTTATTTTTGTTGTTGTTGTTTTTTTATTTTTCACATGGACAGGCACGGGGAATCACACCCAGGTCTCTGGCATGGCAGATGAGAACTCTGCCACTGAATCACCGTCGCATTGCCCCCTGCCCCCCATTCTTAATATTCACACATCGTACTGGTCAGAGAAGCAATCTACTGGGTGCTAAATGGTTTTTTGATGTGCTGAAAATCAAATTCACACTTGAAGATCTTTGTAAGACTGAGGATCTGCCCATGTACCGACGACGCTGCACAGAGCTGGTGAAGAGGCAGCTTGACAAGAGCTGGGAGTTGCAGGGACCTTTTGAAAAAGAGGATGTTGATTTGGAATGTATAAATTCCAAATGTATAAATTCTGGAGTGTCGGCTTAATGAGTTGAGGGGGAAAAAAGATAACAGGTATTGTTGTTCTCCTTCGGGAACACCCAGTGGAAGAGGCGAGACCGAATTAGAAACCACGGGTCGCATTAGGGCTGGGAGCTGGATGCAGATGCTAACACAGGTTTAAACAAAGCGCGATGGAGTGCAGAGGAAAAGCCAGCTGATTCTCAGTTGGTTGTTTGCTAACTTTTTTTAACAGCAGAAACTTCTTTCCCAAATGAAGTGTGCATGGACTCCAATATCCCCAGACCAGTTAGGTCAGAGCTGTGCTGTCTGGGGATGGGGGGAGGCAGAGGAGCTTCCTGCAAACTCAGCGTCCCCCTCTTCCACAGCTGAAGCTCGTCTGGTGTCCACAACAAGGTAAAAAATGTCGGCAGTGCTTGGCAGTGCCTGGATAACACTGTGAGGTGGAGGCTGTATTTTCCAGAAGTTGTCGTGATTAGATTTAAAGGGTAAAGCCTGAGAGAAGAAACTTATAGGAGTGATTTAGGAAAACTCACTTAGGTATCACTTTTAGAAGTAAAATGATTACTATTATTAGATTTATTCTAAGCTAGTCATTATTCTAAATGTTTCATGCATGTTTGACCACTTATTTCTCACTAAAGTTTTGTGAGGTGGGTGCTGTTATTCCCATTTTACAGATTAGAAAACTGAGCCACACAGAGGTCAAATAATGGGTCCAAGAAAAGCAACCTCTTGACAGATGGAAATAACTGGAAATTATAACATGTCTATTACTTTGTTGGCCCACGCAGTTTCTCCCCCTTCCTTTTTATCAGAAATGTTATGAATCTGAAATCTAAATGGGGGAAAGAGCTATAGATATACAAGAGCTTCTTGCCTTAACCTGAGGCTACTGGGAAGCTGCCAGGAGACAGCAAAGGTTTGTTTCAAAGGAGGAAACCCATAAAGCTGTCCCAATTAGCATCTGTGCTGGAGGCACAGCCAGTGCCTTAAAGACATATATAAAAAACAAATTACCCCACTTGAGTCTGAGGCAAAACATCAAGGCATAAGGTGAAGAGCTGTAAGGAAAATTAGGGGCAAGGTGACAAGGGAAAAGGAAATTCAGGGAGAAATGGGTACAGCCTTCTCTAGAGGACTGGAGACAGTGCCTTCACCCATTCCCCATGGCTTTCCAAATTGTCTTCTTCTTTTCTGGACTCTAGAACATCACTGTTACAGGTTCGGGTGGTGGGCTAGGGCAGCGATTTCAAGTCTGTCCACTGGACCTTAAACTGTATTAAACAAAACAAAACCAAACAGGATCCAGGTTCTCCTGGACTTCGCTTTGGGAAACCCTACCTGTGCTTTGTGTGGAGGGCCTGGGCAGGACTTTTCAGAGCCTTTATTGTAAATTAGGTATTGTGAATGTTCAAGAAGGGCATAGGAAATGCAGCGTTTCCCAAAGTGATCTGGTAATAAAGCCCATTTTTCAAAGAATGTTGTTGTAGAACTCATGTTCCAAGAAACCGTTTTGGGTAGCACTGTTCTAAAGCAAAATAAAGGGAAATTAGGTGTAATAGATAAAATATGTGCAATAACTGTTGTTTCCACCATTATTTGATACCCATTTGACAACATGACATGTAACTTCATGAACACAGACAAGATGAAGCTTGTCGAGGTCTTGGAAACCTGAGAACTGAGGACCTTTGCGCAAACGCGAAGATTTGGCATCTGTGCAACCATGTCACTCTGTCACCAGAGCCCACCGGGCAGACACTAGCTGCTACACTGACACTTAATCGTGAGCGTTTTAAGAACAGCCGAGTGTTGATGTCATTCTTTCTCACACCGGATCCCTCTCTCCCTGAACCAGGAGAAAATGCTTTTTTTTTAGCCCTTTTCCTAGACCAGCCCTTGAAAAGCAACCAAGGAAGGATGGGGCTCGTGCAATGGCTTGCCAAGAAAAAGCAGGACACCTCAGACCTGCTGTTTGGGGTTGAATTGTGCCCCAAAAAAGAAATGCTGAAGTTCTAATTCCCCAAACGTCATGATGTGGCCTGATTTGGAAGCAGAACATTACAAATGGGATTAGGCAAGTTACAATGAGGCTGTGCTGAAAGGGTGGTCCCTTATCACAATGCAGCTGGTGTCCTTATGAGAAGAGGAGACTTGGACACCAAGAGGTGGAGGGGAGAAGGTCCAAGCATTCCCAGAAAGCCTCTGCCAGAATCCAGGAAAGAAGTGTGCAATGGATGCTGCCCTAGAAGCTTCGGAGGGAGCCTGGGCTCCAGGGGAGAGAATGAATTTCTGTTGACTTGCGGTCCTTTGTCACAGCCACCCTGGGAAACTAAGACATCTGCCCATTGGGATGTCAGCGTTGTCAATGCGACCTGGTGCCCACTTGTCAAATGGACAGCTGTGGAAAGGCCAACATGGACGATTCCTGCCCACGAACAGGCATGGGGCCAGCGGGGCAAGGGTGAGACGCGAGAGAAGGCACACAGACAGGCTTGAGATCTGGTCCATGCAAGAGAGAAGGCCCAGATTGGAACGACTCTCAAACCCACTCATGGGGACCCCATCGGCCTGCAGACCCCCTTCCCAGCTCCTCTCAGGGTTCTCCATGACACCGTCTAGCCTGACACACAGGTCAGAAGCCTTAGGGGTCCGTCCTCTCTGTCCCTTATAAAATCTGGTTGTTCTCCCCCAAGAATGACTTGTGTCCCTCCCCCTTCACCCACCCTCCATCTCTAGGGGGAGATTTGTAGCCACCTGCCCAATTGGCCCACGCCCTGAGCCCCATTGCTGGAGGACTTTGACCTAATTAATTCAGGTCCTTGCTTGAGAAGCAGAGCCGCTGCTGGCAAGACATGTGCTGTCTGAATTTCCTGTGGCTGCCGTAACAAGTGACCACAAACCTGGGCGCTAGGAAGAACACTGATGTATTCTCTCCCAAGTCTGAAATCAAGTGCCAGCAAGGCCAGGCTCCCTCTGAGACCTGTGGAGAGAGACCCTCCCTGGCCTCTTGCAGCTTCTGGTGGCTGCTGGCCGCCCTGGCATGCCTCGGCTTGTGGCAGCAGCACCCCAGTCCCTGCCCCTGTCTTCCCACGGTGCTCTCTGCTCTGTCTGTGCTGTTTGTCCAAGTCTCCGTCTTGCTTCAGATGGCATCATATTGGATTTGGGGCTACTCTAATCCGGTATAACCTCATCTTAACTAATCACACTTTCAAAGACCCTATTTCCAAATAAGGCCACAGTCCCAGGTACTGGGTTTAGGCCTCAGACATATCTTCTTGGGAACACAGTCCAACCCTCAACACATGGACATGCTGAAGGAGGATTCACAGTCTGGACACACACCACCCACCCTCCTCACCTCTGGCCAGTGGCTGGAAGGCCCCTCACCAGTCAAGCTGACAGTTTATCCATTTGTGCCATGGCACTCTGGCATATATTTTTTTCTCTCCTACCTGCACTTTTCTGTCCCTTTACCTAAAAAACTCCTACTTAGCCCTCAAAACCCACTTCAAATGGACCCTTCCCTTCCCGAGTTAGTGACTTCATCCTCTGGGCATGCATGGATTTTTGTCCCTGTCTCTGCATAGCTGGGGCGGCTGCTTGTCAGCTCACATTGTCCACTCCCTCACTGGGGGACAGTGATCTTATCTTAGGTACTTTTATGCCCTCAAGCCTAGCTGCTACTACCATATGAGTGTCAAATAGCACAGGCATGAATACAAAGTAAATCCCTGCTGGTCTCACCATGAACCCCTAGAAGCGCCCCCCCCATCACGCCAATCACAGTGGGTGGAGGGAGGGGCCGCTTGCTCCTGGGTTCCTTAGTCGTGGACCAGCGGGCTCCAGTTGTCAGCCTTTCAGGCTAAGACATGGAAGGTGGGTGGTAGAGCAGGTATCTCAGCAGGCTGCCTGCTAGGGACACGAAACAAGGACATTTCAAGTAGTGGGGAGGGAGCTAAAGCCCTCGGCCAGGGTCAGCAGCCTCCCCCCAGCGAGGCTTCCAGGGCAGCAAGGAGCCGCTGGCTGGGGCCGCTGGAGGGAAGGGGATGCCAGCGGCAGGGTCTGGGGAGGACAACAAAGCCCGTGTCTCGCTTCTTAACTTTGACTCTGGTTCTGGTCTCTGTTTGGGGGGTGGCATTGTTTTATTCATTTTCATACTTCTTCAGGTCCTGTTCACAACGCAAGTGCTTTTGGAAATGATTTCAACCTATGAACTATTATCTGTTGCCTTATCTGGCAAACTTCCCTGCTAAAAAGCAGTGACATGGTGCAATTACTATTTCAATAATGTGTATGACTGGGAGCCTCCTACAGACAGACCAGGATCCTTTATATTACCAAGTTCCACTCACCATGGCATGACAGGTCATGCTCACATATCCCCTTGATAGAATCATTGTCAACCATTTAAAAGATGCCCTCAGGGAAGAAAGTGCAGTGTCATACCTTTAGTGAATAAAATTGAAGTGATTTGAACCACTGGATTTAAATCAATAAATATCAAAAACCTAGGAAACCAAAAAAAAAAAAAAAGTGGAGTGGACTCTGGGCCACTCATGGAAGAGATAGTAGAGTAATTCAGCCAGTCTCAAAATAGGGACAGTAACTAGAATTTTCCACGTCAGAGATTTTAATCTTGCAAAAGGGATCATTAAAAAGCCACGTCATTAATCTTATCTTATCATAAGAAAACAGTTGGAGTTCTTAATGCCTCGATGTCCCAATCTCTAAATGGAGGTCTATAAATGTCATTACATCTATTTTTTTTTTTAGTGATAATAAAAGAGTTCCCAATTGGCAAAAGAAGTAGCTATTCAATAATTTACTTGGCCCAATTTTTCCTTGTAGGGTACTTCAGGTCCAGCGAGGACAAAGCCATGGTTTTCATAGCCTTTACTCTCGATTCAGGAGCTCGGGGACACGCTGGGACAAGCACAGATTCAGTGGGCAGCTGCTGAAATTGCCCCTCCTTCCCGCCTCAGGTCGCCTGTCGCTGTCGAGCCACATTGAGAGTTAAACATCCTTGATGGAAATCCCTCATGATTTTGCCGTCTCAGCCAGTTGTTTCACCCAACTGATCGTGCATTGTGAATGAAAAGTGTAAAACTGAAAGCGGTATTGAGAAGAGTATTTCTTCATCAATTTCTTTCCTCTGTAGGCATCGACGCAGGAAGGACTGTCAGGTTCAGTGCTGCAGGTGAGGATGAAACAAATGGTGCCCAGTGGTGGTTCTGAGGGAAGACACGGTCCCCACCCTTAAGGGGTCCCCGTTCTCACAGTCTAAGAGGGGGAGGAGTGGGGGGGGTCACAGTCGCATGGCAGCAGGATGTGCACCAGAGAAGCCGTTCCCAAAGGATGCCCGCTCCCCCAGCTCCCCAAGCCCAGCTGCCTCGCGTCCTGCACAAGTGACAGCCCTCTGGGCAATCAGCCCAGAAACTTCCACTCTGTCCCCATCGGGTGCCAGAGCTTCCATTCCATTTTATCTGATATCTGCATGCCAGGCATCCATCCCTCCATCCAACCCCTCTGTATGGGGGTCTCCTCCTGACTCTCCTCTGGTCTGGGGACCCGAACCTTTCTGTCCAGCGTCTGCCTCAGCCTGGCCCGTCAACATCCACGTCTCTGGTTGGCGCCAGTCCCTGGCTTTAGGGCCCCGACCCTAGCTAAGGCCCCACCTCAGCCAGCCTAGTCCCCACCTGAACCCCGTAGGTGGGGGCTGATTACAAAGACTGAAGGTAGCCCAGTGATGGGCACAAGGGGGGGGATCAAAGATGACATTGGGGGAAGGGAGCTTGAATAAAGCCACAGGCAGGCCTGAGAGGTTACCAGACAGAGCATCCGGATAGCCTGGACATGTTCTAGAACCTCAAACCCTCCTTGAGTACAAAAGTCCTCCTGTTTCCCCCTCAGACTGTCACACAGGTCCTCTAGGGAATAAATATGCACACACATATATGCATACATAAAAAGTAAATATGCATACACCTAAAAAAGAAGGAAAGTTTGAGGCACCCAGAACTACCTGTGGAATTGAGCTTATTTTCCCAGCAACTCCAGCACATGGTCAGAAACCCTCATCTTGGATGTGGAGCCCTCACCTCTCCCCTCGGGACTGTTGCTGTGCGGGGAACATCTTCTAGCACAGAAAGTCCTGGGCAGCTGCAGCAATTCTGCCAAGCAAAGCACTCTCCTTAGGGCTCATAGCAAAGCTCCCTGTTGCCCATTAAAATAACAAAGTGAACCATAAAAATGTTAGCAGAAAGAAACACCTGTTGAAAGCAAAGAAAATACCCAATGCAATATTGAAGAAAAACAACAAAGTTGGAGGATTAGCACTACCCAACTCCAAGCTACAGGGAGGTATTGGTGAAAGAGTAGACACCTAGGTTAGAGAGCCAGAAAGAGACCTGCATAAATATAGTCAACTGGTTTTGACAAAGGAGCAAAGGCAATTCAATCGAGACAGGATAGTCTTTTCAATAAAAGGTGCCAGGACAACTGGACAACCTCGTATAAAAATAAAAAATGAGTATAGGCATTTATAACTCTCACAAAGGTTAACTCAAAATGGATCACAGACCTAAATGCAAAATGCACAAAAGCTTATAGAAGGTGGCATAGGAGAAAGCACAGGTGACTTGGCTAGATACAACCCACAAATGAAACAATTAATAATTGGGACTTGGTTAAAAATTTAAAACCTCTGCTCTATGAAGGACACTGTTATGAAAATGAAAAAGCAGACCAACAACTGGGAGGAAATATTTGCAACAAAGCTATCTGATGAGGACTTGTATCCAAAATATGCAACAGACTCTTTAAACTAAACAATAAGAAAACATCACAATTTTTAAATTAGCAACAGACACCAATAAAGAAGATAAAGAGATGACAAATAAGCATATAAAAAGATGCTCAGCATCATCTCATCATGGATTTGCAAAGTAGAACAAAAATGAGATTCCACAACTCACCTATTAGAATGGCTAAAAATCCTAAATACTGACAATATCAAATGCTGGTGAGGTGGTGGAGCAAAAAAAACTTTCATTCATTGCTGGTGGGAATGCAAAATGGAACAGCTGCTTTGGAAGAAATTTTGGCAGTTTTTCACAAAGCTAAACATAGGCTTACCCTGTGATCAGGTGTTTATCCAAGTAAGATGAAAACTTATGTCTACACATGTATGTTTATTGCCCAAAATTGGAAGCAACCAAGATGCCCGTCCTATAAGTGAAAGGATAAACAAACTCTGGTACTTCTCTACAGTGGAATATTATATACCAATAAAAAGAAATGAGCTAAAAAGCCCCAAAAAGAAATGGAGGAACCTTAAATGCATATTGACAAGTGAAAGAAGTCAGTTTGAAAGGCTACATACGTTATGATTTCCACTATATGACATACTGGAAAAGTTCAAACTAGTAGAAATAGCAAAAAGATCATTGGTTGTCAGGGGTACAGGGGAGGGAGGGATGAATAGGTAGAGAACAGAGCATTTTTAGGATAGTGAAACCATTGACATTATGCATTTGTCAAAACCCGTGGAACTGTACAACACAGAGGGAGCCCTAATGTCAACTGTGGACTTTGGTTGCTGATGGTGTATTGTTTTGGTTTTCTAGTGCTGCTGGAATGCAATATACCAGAAATGGAATGGCTTTTAAAAAGGGAACTTATTAAGTTACAAGTTTATACTTCCAAGGCCATTAAAAATGTCCAAATTAAGGCATCCAGAGAAAAATACCTTGACTCAAGAAAGGCCAATGTGTGTCACATGGGAAGGCACATGGCTGGCATCTGCTGGTTCTCATTCCTGGTTCCTTTGCTTCCAGCTTCTGATGCCAGTGGTTTCCTCTCCAAGCATCTGGGGGCCTTCACTTAGCTCCTCAGGAATACAATTCTGGTTTCTGGTTTGCTTAGCATCTCATGGGAAGCCACATGACAATGTCTGCTGGGCTCTGCATTTCCAAACATCCGTATCTAGGCATCTGCTCTCTCTGTCAGCACTCCAAGCATCTCCAAATGTCTGTGTCTCAGTCAGCTCTCTAGCTGTTCTTCAAGCATCTGAGCTTCCTCCAAAATATTTCCCCTTTTTAAGGACTCCAGTAAACTAATTGTGACCCACCTCGAACGGGCAGTCACATCTCCATCTAATCAGAAGGTCACACCCACAACTGGGTGTGTCACATCTCCATGGAAACAACCCAATCAAAGTTTCCACCCTAAACAATAGTTCTGTCCCCACAAGATTGGATTAGGAAAGAAAACATGGCTTTTTGGGGGTACATACCAATTTCAAACCAGCACAGGTATCAGTATTGGTTTGTCAATTGTAACAAATGTACCCCATACAAGATGTCAATAATAATGGATACCATGTATGTGTAGAGAGAGGTGTTATTTGGAATACCATACTTCCTGTGCATTTTTTTCTACACCTTAAAGTGTCCTACAAGGAGAGAATACTCTGGTCAAGTGGATCTGAGCATCCAGTCTGATTGGCTGTTGTCTCTACCATAATCAATCAATCAATCAATCAATCAAGTGGTGTTCTGGTGCTTGAGAGAGGGTCTCAGTTCCTCTGTGTATACAAAATGGAGTGAAGGGTGAAGGCTGCCTCTTCCCCTTGCCAGGGACCTCTGGAAAATCTGCTTCTCAGGCCCAGCCCTTTGGCCTCTTGTCCTATGGCTTCCCTTCCTTCATTTGAAAGAAAGATAGAACCATGTTCTCCATGCAGCGAACAGAGGAGCCTGCCTTCTAGGGCAGACTCGTGACAAATGAGATTGGAGCCCAGACCACCCACGTGTAGTTAAGCAACCTCCTGCTTTGCTTTTCTTCCCACCCATTGTTTTCTCTCACCCAAGGAGAGAATAGGCTGCAAGCAAAGTATCTACTTCCTTCTCTTGTATCTCAAAATTGTGCCACCAGTGGTAGAATGCTCGCCTTTCATGTGGGAGACCCGGGTTCAATTCCCAGATTGTGAACCAAAAAAAAAAGTGCCATCAAGTTAATCCTTCTGATTGAACACTGAGGTTGGCCACACTCACCCTTACAATCAGTTACAATCTTAATCATGGTCTCATGCTGCAGGGTGAACTTCACCTTCCTCTTTCTTCCCATAATTGCCCCAAAGCTGACCTCTCACTCCCTCACCAATATGACCCCTACCAGCCCATGACCCCCTTTACTTGGCCAATCCCTCAGCAGTCTCCACTGCAGGACCATCTGTCACTTGCTTTGCTTGCTTTGCTTTTGTGAAGGACATCTTAAAATGCCTGTATCAGAAATGCTCCTGTTGGATTACATTCCTTACCCGTAAAATGGGATTAATATAACCCTAGGTTGTCATGAAGATTGAATGGCAAAATGAGCGTGAATACTTTTGGCAAATTAAAAGATATATATGCAAATATCGTTATTTTGCTCATGATACAAAAAGAGAAGCTTTAAGAGAAAAACAAAAGTATTTTGCTGGTTAATATGCCACCGACCAGTCATGGTTGGATCGATTCCACTTGACCCTACGATAAGCGTTCCTGGTGTCCACACCATTCTATGAGCAGGAGGAAGGCTCACACTTGTGTGTGTGTGTGTGTGTGTGTGTGTGTGTGTGTGTGTGTGTGTGTGCGCGTATGTGGCTGCTCTCACAGGGAGACCAGATGTCTCAGTTTACCGGGCTTCTGTAATGAACAACCTCAGGTGAGTTGGCCTAAACAATCGGAACTTACTGTCTCACAGTTCTGGACGCTAAAAGCCAAAATCAAGGTATCAGCAGAGCCACGCTCCCTCTGAAGTCTGCAATATTATGGTGCTGGTTGCTGGCAACCCATAACTCAGCCTTGGCTTCCGTCACATGGCCTCTTTCCCCCATCTGTCTCCACCGCAGTGTGCAGAATCCCTCTGCTTTTAAAGGCTCCAGTCTTATTGGATTTAGGCCCACCCTGAATCAGTGGGGCCTGCCCTTAACTAAGAGGCTCATCAAAGATCTTATATCTTTGTGTTCACATGATTCAGGGACATGATCCAATCCATAACACCAGCTAATCAGCTTCCTGCCAGTGACGGCTTCCTTGTTCCCACATGAATGCACCCAGTTAATCCAGCAAGTGTTATTGCAGCACTATGTGTAGCCTCTAAGCTCCAAGAAGACCGGGCCTGTGTCTGATTTAGGAATCACAGTATACCTAGCACCCAGGACATGTCTTTATGGTACAAAATAGTCCCGATTGACAGACCATCAGACATTGAGCTAGAGGCAAGGGCACCTGCCCTTGGAAGGCCAGAAGCCAGCAAGGTATAGCTATTGGGTGAATGAGAACTAGGATACAACATACTAAGGTAGGAACAAAGTTCTGTGGCACACAGAAGAGGATGTGATTAATTCTGCTTAATCATTAGATAGCAGGAGATGCTGGGCAAAGAGTCTTCCAGGAAAGCTGAACCTTAAAGGATAGGTGGAATTCTCCACCTGGCGGTTGTAAAACATGTTCAAAGGCATGAAAATGCCTCGTTTCTCAGGTATGATCTTCCATTGTTACCGCAACAAATTACCACGAATTCAGCAGTTTAAAACAACAAGAATTTATTTTCTTATAGTTCTGCGGGCAGAAGTCCAGTGGGTTCTGCTGGCTTCTTTGCTGCAGGTCTCACAAGGGTAAAATCAGGGTGTTGCCAGGGCATGGCTCTGAGACAATCCACTTCCAAGCTCACTCAGGTGGCTGGCAGAATGGCGGTCCATGTGGTTGGGGGAATGAGGTCCTGTTTTCCTTGCTGGCTGTGGGCCAGAGGTGTGTCTCTACTTCTAGAGGCTGCTCCCTCCCTGGCTCACAGCTCACTTCAGGGTCAAAGCCAGCAATGGTGGAAGAGGTGCTTTGTTTCATTCCCGCCTCTTCTCCCACAACAAATCTCTGAGTCCTGCTTTCCTCTTCCATTTTAAAGTGCCCGTGTGACTACATGGGGCCCACTCAGATAATCCACAACCTTCTCCCTCTCTTGCAGTCTACAGCCCTAATCTCTTCTGCACATTCCCTTCCCCATGGCAGGTAACCTGCTCACCGGTTCTGGGAATGAGGGTGTGGACGACTTCGGGAACTATTATTCTGCCAACCGCACCCAGTTGGAAGATACAGTAGGTGCAGTGGCAGGAGACGAGAGAGAAGGAAGAGGTGGAGGCTACAATGTGAGAGCCACGGAATGATTTTCTGCAGAGATAAGAAGTAATGACTCAGTGACTGCACAAATACTGAAAGTCTTAAAGCAAGGGCATAGAAGACTGGGTTTTGCAAGGAAACAGTGGCAAAGGATAAATTAGGTTTGTCTTTGGCCTTGTGTCAAATTTCGCCAAGAGCCAAGGAGTGCCGTGCCGGGTGGAGGAGAGTTGGCTTCCCCTCACCCGTGGCCCGAAGGCCACAACTGGAGCTCTACTCCCGACAAAGCAGCAAGAAAATGAAGAGGAAAAACATAACTTTCTGGGACATTTCTAGTTCCTCCTGTCTTCCAAAAGATGAGGTTTTTCTCACGGTGTTAGCTCTATTGTCTCCATACAATTTCACAACGAGGGCCACCCTTGGGACATGGTGGGTAGAGAAAGATGGGGTGGGGAGCCATGTGTGGCTTCATCCCACACTCTCGGGCTGGCAGAGGCCCCTTTTCCAGGTCCTGTGGCCAGAAAGATGGGATCTCCCTTCAGGGTTTGGCTGCCCACAACTTTTGCAAAGTTCCCTTACTAGGACCACCCACAGGTCAAAGCTGAGAGAGAAAAAAGGAAAAGGAAAACCTAAAACTCACCTCATTAGGGTTATTTCTACAAATTTAGACTCATCTCCTGAATCTGCCTGATATCGTTTACTTTTCAGTCATCAGGTAGTTGCTTTTTGTATTTTCTTTCCCAGGGATTTTAGCTCTAGTCAGTGACAGAGATAAACTGTGGTGGGCTTACTCCCTCCATGTTGGTCAGCACCAAGGTGGGTATCTCAGGTCACTATAGATGAGGCAGCAAGGATCCTTAATGTTAGAATGATAGGCTTGGACCCCAAGCAAGGGCAAAAACCACAGAAGCCATCACCCACTGTCCTGGTTTGCTGGTGTAAGAAAATTAAGTTCAGCTTTCACACAACATGGCACAGGAAAGGGCTGCAGAACAACTCAGGTTGCAGGCAGGGAAGGAGAGCGCCTCTGATGGAAGCCTAGAACTGGAGCCAAACAGGTAGAAACAAGTTTAAATAAGTAACGGCCAGGGTCACTGAAATAAAAAGTGTAATCAAAAGTGGGAACCTTCCACCGGAAATTTGAATTAGTTAAATTATCTGGATGGGCTGTGATCTCTGGAGTATCCAATCAGCAAAGAAACAGGGAAGGACTCGCAGGTTAGATAAACATTGCTGCATTTAGTTGTTCGGTGTGCCAGCCACCATTTTTCTGGTGGGTGCCCATTCTTGCAAGATCATGAATAAATTATTCTCTTCTCCACAATGAGTGAGAGCTTATTCTCTTTCAAGTACAGTGTTCTCTCTAACACTAGCTACCAGTATGCAATTTGCTAGTTTACAGTTTTAAGGCCAAGAAAATGTGGCAATTAAAACAAGTCTATAAAAATGTCCAAATGAAGGCACCAACAAGAGATTCCCTTCACTCAAGGAAGGCCGATGAATTTCAGGGTTTCTCTCTCATCTGGAAAGGCACATGGCAGCCTCTGCTGGGTTTCTCTCTAGGCTTCTTGTTTCGTGACGCTCCCCCAGGGACGTGCTCCTCCTCCATCTGCAAAGGCCTCCGGCAGCACGGGCTCCCCGCCTCGTGGCTTTCCCACGGCTTTGCAGCTCTCCCCTCATTCTAAAAAGGGGCCGTCCCTAAAAAATGCTTCCTCTTCCCTAGGCTCCCAGCCAACGAATCAAGACCCACGTGGAACGGGTGAAGTCACATCTTCCTCTATTCAAAAGTTAATACCTTCGATTCCCTGACCATGCACCCCCCCAAAAAGAGTTAATACCCACCGTTGGGTGAGTCACATCTCCATGGAGATAACCTAATCAAGTTCCCAGCATACAGTGCTGAATAGGATTCAAAAGAAACGTTGCTCCCACAGACTGGATTAGGATTAAAGCATGGCTTTTCTAGGGTACATAAATCCTTTCAAAGCAGCACACCCACCGACACCCAGGCAATATTGAAATCAACTGTTCCAGCCACGTCCGTATCTGCACTCCCTCCCTCCCCCAGACCAACGGCTCATGGTACTTTCCCGTACCGTGTGGCTAAACTCTTGCATCACTCATCACCCCAGCTAGTCCCTCAAATATAAAAGATCCTCCATTATCCTTCCAGTGTGGGCTGAAGTCTGATTTCAGACCCCCACCATACTGGTGCTTGGATAATTCCTTTACCTATAATCAGTTTGTCTCTGGGCCCTCTTCGAACCTAATACTTCACATCCAGAAGAACTAATATTCTTAAATTATAATGATGTTAACTTTTATTGTGTTATTTTAAATGCTGATTTTTATCCCTGATTAATGAGGGTACAAAGACACAGCATTTCTTTTTTTATGACCAATCTATCCTGGCATATCACTTTAATACTGATTTTGCCAAATTTGGGCCCCAAATGGGAATCATAAAACTATTAAATTGTCTCTTCCACCTAACCTGCCATTGGGATTTCCTGACATCCACTAGGTGAATGCAAATATTGGTTCCTTTGCCTTATAAAAAAAACAAAAATAATTAGATTTGTTTGGCCTTCTGCAGATTTTAAATAAGTTAAAACTATTATGGGGGCTTTTGTGTTTACCAAACCTAGAATATAGGAAAAACCTGACATATTAAATGAGAAATTTAGTCTTCTCAGCTTGGTTATATAGAAGTAATTGGTTGTTACACTAACTATATTTTAGCAAATGTGTGATTTTCAGGTTGAGAAGGACACTCAAATTTATGCACAAAAACTGATATGCTAAATTGATTTGTTTTAAGAAAAACTGTGTTTTTACATAACAGTATCCTTCTCAATTAAGGATAATCATAATTCACTTTATGCTTTAAAATAAAATGCTAGAGATTGTTAAAACACCCACTGTCTATAATGTGTTCTTACTACAATGTGGTTATTAGTGACATCCTTAGACATTTTTATGCATTCCATGTTAGAGGAGAATGTTTTTCTTCATCTGGGTATTATGAATTATTATAACAAATATAAATAAGCGTATAGTTTACATTTCATTTGCTCACCATGTTTAGCCATGAAACTTGTACTTCTCATTTTTCTAACCACTCTAATTCTATGGTAAAATGTTCATAAAAGCACCTCATTTTCTTTTATTAAGTAAGACCACAGCTGCATCAAGAAATTTAATTATTGAGTTGGTCACTGTTCTAGTTTGCTAGCTGCTGGAATGCAACACACCAGAGACGGATTGGCTTTTAATTAAAGAGGATTTATTTTGTTGGTTCTTCAGAGGAAAGGCAGCTAACTTTCCACTGAGGTTCTTTCTTACATGGAAGGCACAGGATGATCTCTGCTGGTCTTCTCTCCAGGCCCCTGGGTTCCAACAACTTTCCCTGGGGTGACTTCTTTCTGCATCTCCAAAGGCCTGGGCTGAGCTGCAAGTGCTGAGATGAGGAATGCTGAGCTTCTTAGCAGTGCTACATTGCAATCTCTCATTTAAGCACCAGCCAATTAAGTCAAACATCACTCATTGCAGCAGACATGCCTCCTAGCTGACTGCAGATGTAATTGGCAACAGATGAGGTTCACATACCGTTGGCTTATGTCCGCAACAACAAGACCAGGTATGCTCATCTGGCCAAGTTGACAACTGAATCTAACTATCACAGTCACCCTTCTTCTGGAATACTGGTGTGTAGACTGAATTGTGTAACCCCATAAAAGACATATTCCTTATCTTAATCTGCATCTCTAATTATTATTAATTAGATTCATTGTAAATAGGATCTTTAGAAGATGGTGTTTTTAGTTAAGGTGCGGTCTAACTAAATCAGGGTGGGCCTTAATCCAGAGTACTGGAGGCCTCAGAAAGTCAGAGGAAGCCGTGGGGAGTAGCGGGGAGCAGATGTCAGCGGCAACCAGAAAAGCAGACACAAAGAGGAAGAGAGCACCCTGGGGTGGGAGGCAGAGATGCAAACTGTGGTAGTCAGATTCAGGTGTCAACTTGGCCAGGTGAAGGTGCCTAGTTCTATTGCTGTGGACATGAGCCAATGGCATGTGAACCTCATCTGTTGCTATAACATGTATGGTTAGTTCAACGGTGCAGTTCAACATCTGCAGTCAGCTAGGAGGCATGCCTGCTGCAATGAATGACGTTTGACTTAATTGTCTGTGCTTAAATGAGAGACTCAACGTAGCACAGCCCAAGCAGCTCAGCATACCTCATCTCAGCACTTGCAGCTCAGCCCAGGCCTTTGGAGATGCAGAAAGAAGTCACCCCAGGGAAAGTTGTTGGAACCCAGAGGCCTGGAGAGAAGGCCAGCAGAGATCGCCCTCTGCCTTCCCACGTAAGAAAGAACCTCAGCTGAAAGTTAGCTGCCTTTCCTCTGAAGAACTAACAAAATAAATCCCCTTTTATTAAAAACCAATCCTTCTCTGGTGAGTTGCATTCCAGCAGCTAGCAAACTAGAACACAAACCAAGGCGCCCCAGGGATTGCAACAAGCCAGCACAAGAATGCTACGGAGTTTGAGGGGAAAGCATGGCCTTGCTAGTGCTTTGAGTTCGGACTTCTAGCCTCCAAAATCATGAGCCAATAAATGCTTGTTTCTTAAGCTGTGTCACCGTGCGGCACGTCATAGTGACCTGGCAAGCTACGATGACTGGTATGGTTTCATCTGTGATATTACAAATACAATTCTAAAGTTCATCCACAGAAATTAATTTGTTTCTGATTGCCCCAAATTGAAAACCTTATTTAAAACAATTACACCTTACAAGCTGATAATATTCAGCAACCAGTTGATTCGAGGAAAGCAAAATTAGTTATATTGGTCAAAAGTATTTTTAAGGTAGGTTTTTTATTAAAAAGACATGACTACCTCAGCCCTAAGGAATAATTTCCTATAAGCCATATAATATTAAAGCTTGATACTGGTACCACATTTCAGGAAATAACTAAAAACACATTCTCACCCCCAAAAATTGTTCCAGGTAAATGAACTTACACTGTTGAACTAACCATACATGCTACAGTTGTAACCACACACATATTTGTTGATAGTCACTGTGTTGGTTGTAAGCTGACAGAATGCAATATACCAGAACTGGAACAGCCTTTAAGCAGGGGAATTTAATAAGTTGCAAGTTTACAATTCTAAGGCTATGAAAATGTCTAAATTAAGGCAACATTATGAAGATGTCCAATCTAAGGCATCCAGGGAAAGATACTTGGTACAAGAAGGCAGATGATGTTCAGAGTTTCTGTCTCAGCTGGAAAGACACATAGCAACGTCAGCTAGCTTCCTCTCCAGACTTCTTCAATAGCTTCCCTGGTGCGCAGTCTGTTCCCTTGGCTCTGTTGGTTCCGGTGGCTCTAAAGCTTTTTCCAAAATGGTTCCCTCCTAAAGGGCTCCAGTAAGCAACCCCACTTGAATGGGTGGAGTCACATCTCCATGAAAACCATATAGTCGAAAGTTACCACCCACAATTGGGTTAGTCGCTTCTCCATGGAAACAATAAAAGAGATCCCATCTAGCAATATTGAATGAAGATTAAAGGCCATGACTTTTCTGGAGTACAGAACAGATTCAAACCAGCACAGTCACTACCAGACATCTGTGAAGAAAACTTATCAAAATTTACCAAAATTACAGCTCCTGCCCTCCACGGTATTATGTATGTAAGCTAAGGTAATATCAGCACAGAAGGTGGGCCCTGGAGAGAGGAAAGGCTCTACCAGTTGGGAAGGGTTTATATGCCATTTACATGTTTAACACTTCTGTTGTAGACCCTCAAATCCCTTACTTAACTCTGATTTCGAAGAGCAAATCTCCTGGGAGAATTGAGACACTAGTGTCATTATTTCTTGCATATATTTCTTCCTTCACTTCAGAGTCCTTGGATTAAAACACCACAATCAAAATTATTCCTTATCATAGAAATCATAACAAATGAAAGTGTGTATTATGACTTGCATGCAAGGGGAAAAAAACAGGAACAAAAAAGCCATAACTCACTTGCTTCAATGGTGCTGGAAAATAGAAGAACTTTAAAGATATTTACTAATTTAAAAATGGTAATTATGTTATAGAAAACATGTCCTGTTGCATTTGGATGAGTATTTCAGTACAAATAAAGAGATTCCTGTGTAAATTTTAAGATCAACTGAATTGGTTGTCCAGGATAGGAAAAGCCCACCATGGGTGAGTTCTTTTTTTTTTAACTTTTGTATTGTATGGTATAATATATATACAAAGCAAAGAAATAAAAAAGCAATAGTTTTCAAAGCACTCTTCAATAAGTGTTACAAGACAAATCTCAGAGTTTGTCATGGGCTACCATACATTCCTCTCATATTTTTCCTTCTAGCTGCTCCAGAATATAGGAGGCTAGAGGGCTTAAATGTTTTTTATGATCACGATCAACTTTTTTTCCCTTCTATTTTTGTAAACAATAACATATATACAAAAAAGCTATAAATTTCAAAACTCAGTACCATAATTAGTTGTAGAACATATTTCAGAGTTTGATATGGGTTACAGTTCCACAATCTTAGGTTTTTACTTCTAGCTGCTCTAAAATACTGGAAACTAAAAGAGGCATCAATTTAATGATTCAACATTCATATTCATTGGTTAAATCCTATCTTTTCTGTATAACTCCACCATCACCTTTGATCTTTCCATCCCTCTCTTTTAGGTTATTTGGGCTATGGCAATTCTAAAGTTTTGCTATTAGAAGGGTCTGTCACTAATATGGGGTAGGGAGATGGAACTATGTGATGTTCTGGAGAGGCTGGGCTAGGTTTCAGGACTTACCTGAACCATGGACCCATCTGGAGGTTGGAGGTTCCATGGATGAGTTTTTATGGCATGAGTTGGCTTTGTCCCAAACAGACCGGTTAAAGTCACCTTAAAAACATTAGCAAAGGCTCCTAATTGCTGCTGTTGTCAAGCGTATTGCTGACAGGGGTCTTATGCTATCGCACAGATTCTACAGCAGAAAGAGATCCAAGTGTGTGATAAACACGTGGAATACTGTGAGAGTGTCACCTGAAGCCAAGATGAGCGTGCAGACCTGAAAGCGAGATCACGCGCCTTTCTTATGTGGTCATCCCATCTTTTCAGGATGTGGAAGGACCAGGAGCAGGGATTGTAAAGGATTAGTATCTGCTTATAGCATCACTCTTCTTGGAATTATCAGCACTGACTGCTTCCTCCTGACCAAGGAACAAGGGGAATCTTTTGACCAACGAGGTTCAGGTTATGGGTTCATTCCATCCTATTTAGAGGCAGTTTTCATTGCTTAATTATCATAGTCACCATGCACTCCTCCTTCTAGCACTTACAAACCCCTGGCTTTTCCGCTCAGTGAATCATATCACTGGCAAGATAATAGACTGTCTTATAATTGTGTGGCTCTGGTGATTTTTGACTTATTTTCTAACATGTGCATTGTCCCACTTAACTCTCATAAAAACTGTAAAATAAAGAGAATGTTACACTCATCATAACCTGAGAGAGGTCTAGTCTTTTTTTTACTGGAGAATAGGTGGCAGGTTAATACAGAACTAAGATTGAAACCCAGCGCCTTCTGGCCTCTGTTCCCAGGCTTTTCCCCACAGTGTACTTGTGTCATAGTTTCCTTTGGCTGCTGTAACAAATCATCACAAACGTGATGGCTTAAACCATGCAAATATCTTAGCTTTCTGTTTTCGAGGTCAGAAGTCCAAACTGGATCTTGTCTACCCAAAGTTAAGTCATCAGCAGGGCTGCGTTCCTTCACAGAGGCTCTAGGGAAGACTGTTTCCTCCCTTTTTCCAGCTTCCAGAGGCCACCCACACGCCTGACTCATGACCCTTCCCACCACCTTCAAAGCCAGCCATGTGGAACCACGCCCCACGCCCACTCCCTGGTTCCCCTCCTCTGCCTCCCTCTTCCATTTTGAAGGCCTCTTGTGATTACATTGACCCCACCCAGATAATCATGAATAACCCCCCCATTTGTTTTAATATTCTTATTGTAAACAACAAAAAAACATGCATTCTTTTTTTTTTTAACATGGGCAGGCACCGAGAACGAACCCGGGTGTGTAGCATGGCAGGCAGGAACTCTGCCAGTGAACCACGGTGGCCCACCCCAGACACACAGTCTTGACATATAAACATTCTATACGTGGTGCACAATCAGTGGCTCACAATATCATCACACAGTTGTGTATTCACCTCCATGATCACTTTTTTGAACATCTGCATCTCTCCAGCAAAAGAAAGAAAAAACCCATACATGCCATACCCTTACCTCTCCCTCTCATTGACCACGAGTATTTCAATCTACTCAATTTATTTTAACCTTTGTTCCCCCTATTATTTGTTTATTTCTTAGCCATATTTTTAACTTATCTGTCCATACTGTAGATAAAAGGGGCACCAGACACAAGGTTTTCAAAATCACACAGTCACATAGTAAAAACCGTATCATTATATAATCATCTTCAAGAAACACGGCTACTAGAACACAGCTCTACAGTTTCAGGTACTTCCCTCCAGCCTCTCCAATGCATCATAAACTAAAAAGGGATATCTATAGAATGCGTAAGAATAACCTCCAAGATAACTTCTCGACTCCATTTGAAATCTCTTGGCCACTGACACTTTATTTTGTCTCATTTCTCCCCTTTTGGTCAAGAAGGTTTTAAGCCCCCTATTTTAAGCCAGTCAGTTAGCAACCTTAACTCCACCTGTAACTGTAATGCCCCTTTGCCATGTAGCCCAATCTGTTCACAGGTTCCAGGGATTAGGACACCGACATTTTTGTGGGGCTGTATTGTGCCTATGTTATGTGCAGTCCCTGTAAAAGCACCCTGAGGCTAGCGATGAACACTTGAGCTACACTGTGATTAGGTACAAAGACACCTATAGGTTGAGAATTTGCCATCTTGGATTTGCAAGGTGATCATACCAAAGGTAATACTTGAATTGGCTATGCCGTTCAATAAATGACAAGACCAAACCAAGAGCATTCAAACTACTCCACACTCCCTATGGCAGGATCGCTCAGCATTATTCCGTGCACATTTCACATGGACCCACCTAAACATATCCCACATTCCCGGGGACCCCACCAGCCAATGCCATTCATTTGTTTCCAGGCTTTGGCCGGGACCTTGGCACACCGGCTGGTATACTACGCAGCCTGCAGGGGCCCCAGCATCAAATACTTTGGCCAACACCTTCAAAGAGGCAGATGGCTCTTCCTAGGCTCACCTGCCCAATTGCATTCATGTTATTATTGGAAAGAGAGGTCAGAAAAAAAGGGACACCTTATTGCCGTTTATCATTCAAATGTGACTCTATGTTCATTGAGCATGAAAGGCAAAATCAGGCAGGACATCAAGATATGAGGGATAAACTAGGACTAAGCCAGCAAAACTAGGACATCGGGTCTCCATTCACACCTAGTTCTCACTTTCCCGTGGACAGCCTTCACACTGAAAGGCTGTATTCTAATTCAAGTCCATTCAACCTACCTGTTTCCCTCAGACAAGGTCTTCAGGCTGCCCAGCCACCTGTGCCTTCTGTCCTTTTAGAGGTGACCACCAGCCAGATTCAGAGCCTCTGCTCTCACCAACATCCCTGCAGCAGTGTCCCTGCCAGGACAGAAACCAGCCTGAATTCTTCCTCCCTTCAGTACTGCCAGGGAACCTGATCTACCTGGTACCAGGCAGTGCCCTGCCAGAGGCCAACAGGTTAAATTGTCCCCAGGAAAACAACAACAGAGTTACAGAACAGCAAATTATACAATTTATCAAGGACAGAAGGAGATTTAATCAAAATACATATTAGTAATAGGGGAGGAATCCTATAAAATGAATTTAAAAACAAGGGCCTTCCACATCCAAGCTTGTAACCTTGGGCACGCTACTTAAATATGATCAGGCCTAAGAGTTGCTGGCAGTTTCAGTGAAAATAAATACTAGACAAATGAGTGAATGAGTGAATGAATGGATGAGTGAACACAGGATAGGCTGAGAGCCAGAGCAGATAGTTTCAAATCATAGATGAAGCTTTATTGAACTCCTCTGTTGACTTCTAAATCATACTAAGATTAGCAGCAGCATCTAGAGTTAAAAATAAAGCAGTGGACTATTTGGTTTTCTGGCAGGAAGGTAGAGTGACTCTTAGCACTTCTGACAGTGGAGTCAGCTCCACTGGGCAAGGCGTCCCTTAGAGTCCAGCGCATGGCAGTGGTGCATCTTGGGTGAAAGCCAAGTAGAGGGATCTCACATATTAAGTAAAAGGGTTGCTTGCTCTCTTTTTTTAATAGATACCCTGGATCTGCACATGATGGTAGAATTTAATAACATCTTTTGACTCAGAAGACAAAAAGGCCTCATATGTTTTAAATGAATTTTTACCTGTCTTTCACAACAGCCTCTACACATATTTGAAAAGAATAGGAAACAGACGTGCAAGACTCTTTATCCAGGATGCGGACAATGCTGGGACACGTTTGGATTTGAGAGTCCCGTGAGAAAGCCCTGGGCTCCTCCGGAGTTTGGAAACTCTGCAGTTATGGAAATACCTTGGCCTTGGAGTCAGACAGTCAAGTCTGAGGCTGTGTTCTGCCTCATAAGAGTTGTATGAGCGTGAGTGTGCCTTTTACTTACGCTGTGAGCAAGTTACCTAAACTCTGAGTTTCTCTATCTGTAAATTGAGGCTAATACTGATGCCCTTATAGACTTGCCGGGAAGATTGACTCAGATAATACAGGCAGAACACATGGCATGGAGGAGGACTCAATGAAGGTCAGCATCCTTCTTCTCACTTAACATCTGTTTTCGTTTGTAAGCTGCCAGAATGCGATATGCCAGAAGTGGAATGGCTTTTTAAAAGGGGAATTTAATAAGTTGCAAGTTTACAGTTCTAACTCCATGAAAATGTCCAAATTAAGACATCCAGGGAAAGAAGGCATCCTTGGTTCAAGAAGGCTGATAATGGTCAGGATTTATCTCTCAGCCAGAAAGATACATGGCGACGTCAGTTGGCTTTCTCTCCAGACTTCGTCAATGGCTTCCCCAGGGCTCCGTCTGTTCTGTCGGCTCTGTCGGTTCTGGTGGCTCCAAAGCTTTTTCCAAAACGGTTCCCTCTTAAAGGGCTCCAGTAAGCAACCCCACCTTGAATGGATGGAGATACATCTCCATGGAAACCATCGAATTAAAGGTTACCACCCACAATTGGTTGGGTCACATCTCCATGGAAACAATAAAAAAAGATCCCACCCAACAATATCGAGTGAGGATTAAAGAACTTGGCTTTTCTGGGGTACACAACAGATTCAAACTGGTACAACATCTAATTATAAAAGCCCAAGGAAAAAATCAATACAATCTATAAAATGTTTTTAAGCAAAATAATTATTGTCAATCAAGTTTTCTCTATTCCCTTTTTCCCCTATATTAGTGTAGAAATTATATTTTCTCTTTCTATGTTTTGATGGTTACTCTTAAAATTTTAATATGTGTGCATCACTCACAAAGTCCAAAAGGCATCTAAATCTCTCTTTTCCTGTGAAATCAAAGACTCAACAACATGGAGTCCAACATTTTAGCTGAACTTTTTTTATAGCCCCCAACTTTTCATCATTATTTTAGTTATTTAATATAATCTGTGGGGTTTTACTGTTGGTGTTCTTTCAGTGAGGGTCTCCTACTTTCAGTTTTATTTGTCTGAATATGTCTTTATTTTGCACTGTCAAATGATACTTAGCTGGGTATAGAATTCTAGGTTGGCAAATATGTTCTTTCAGATATTCAAAACCTTTCCTGTATGGAATAATAGGAATTGCAGTTTCTGTGTTCAGAACCTCTGGGATCTGATCCTGGCTTTGCCAATTATTAGTTATTTGACCTTGGCTGAGTCAAAGTCTCTGTGCCTTCATTTCCTCATCAGTAGCATGAGAATGAAATCAGTTTACATGTCATGGGGCTGTGGTAAGGATTAAAACACTTACAACATAATAATGCCTCAATAAGGCTAGGTATTATCTTCATTATTGTATTATCTTCTGACTTTTATCAACTGATATTGAGATCCCAATCATATTTAATTTTTGTTCTTTTGTTTATAATCTGCCCTTCCTCTGTGGTTACTTTTAGTATCTTTGATTTTATTGTTCTGCAGTCTCATTTCCACATGTCTACCTGTGCATTTAACATACCTGTATCACTTAGGTCTCATGTGCTTCCTCTATCTACGGATTCCTTTCCTTCATGGAGAATAGAAAATTCTCAGCCATCATTTCTTTTAATACTGCCGTCTAATTCCTCTATTATCTCCTCCTGGAACTTTTATTGGGCAACGGTAGTAGTTAGGCTCAGGTGTCAACTTGACCAGGTGATGGTGCCCAGTTCTGTTGCTGTGCATGTGAAATTCATCTTATGGCTGATTACATCTGCTGTCGGCTCAAGGGCGTGCCTTCCACAATGAGTGATGTTTAATTAGCTGGAGGCTTAAAAGAGAAAGAGAAACAGTCAGTGCAGCCCGGCACACCTCAGCTCAGCAGTCAGAGCAGCTCAGACCCAGACGTTTGGAGATGCAGAAAGGACAGGCCCCGGGGAAAGCTGTTTGGACCCAGAAGGAGGAAGAGGGGGCAGGCATATGTTGCTGTGCCTTCCCATGTAACAGAGAATCCCAGATGAAAATGAGCTGCCTTTCCTCAGAGGAACTGTCAATTTGCAACTAAATAAATCCCCTTTATAAAAGCCAGTCTATCTCTGGTGTATTGCCTTCCAGCACACTTAGCAAACTAAAACAACAACTATTGGATCCTCTCACTCTGTTCTCCATTTTATCTCTGAATCACCTTTTTAAATTATGGAATTTAAATACACTCATTACAATGATATTATCCTTATAATAACTGCTAAAACCTCATCATTGAAAGCAAGGGAATGATTGAAATTTCACTTTCTCTGGCTAAAGCAAAGTAAGCAAACTTTACTGAGCCAGCATTTCTTTTTCAAAAAAATAAATACCTATGAATCAACTTACCATAAGGCCAATGAGTAAGGGAGGATGAGACACCCATGAGTTTTCCTTCTAGGATCACCAGCCTGCCAGTCTGCTATTCTCTCCCATCTGAGATCTAATTAAGTGTCATAACTTCATTCCATTAAATATAGCAGTACTAAATTTAGCAAGATATATATTCAGAATTCTTGATAGCATTTTAAATACTTGCTGCCAATTTTTTTCCCCTAAATTCACAGTTTAGAAATTATCAACTTTCCCTATATCTTTCCTTTCAAATAGCTCTTTGCTGGGACTATGAAAATAGGCTTTCTTCTACGTTAATATTTGTCCCTGTCCCATGCCATAGGTATTTGCTTCTTCTACATCAACATTCTTTAAGTCTGGGCTTTCTTGAAATCATTAAATGATAGAACATGAGCTCTGAGAAGGCAGCGATTTAGTTGATTTAACCCTATGTCCTTAGTGCATGGAATACTGCCATGTAGCATGTGACTGATAAATATTTGTTGAATGAGTGAAAGAACCATTAGGTTTTTCCAATTTAACTTCCTTCCCAAACCCGCAATCCTTTTTGTAGAATCCCAGTAATTCAGACCCCGCACAGATACCTGCGTCGGCAGAGAGCTCTCAATAGCAGCAGGAAGCCTGTTCCCCTGACACCTGGACCCAGTTGTCAGAAAACCATTTTGTTTGAGCCACTCTGCATCCTAAATCTATTCTACCTGGGTCTCGGTTTATTCCTCTGCAGTAACGCACACCATGGGAGTCTACATTTAGAAAACTCTTCCCAGCGTGTCTGGAGGCAGTTGGTTCGTGGGCCAGCCCTAATTATGGTACTTGGCAACAAGTTCATCTCCAATTTTCTCTGCTCCTCAGTAAATGTTCCTCATCCCTTTAACCAGTCTGGTAAAAGGATGGTTTCCAGTTGCCCATGTCTGGACTTGATCTAGACATTCCTTCCAGAAGTGTGTCTAGCTGACCTAGATGTGATCTGCCTGCCACAGAAAATGGCAAGACCAAACGGACTGCATTTTACTTTTGGTACAGCCTGAGCTTTTCTATAACACCATGTTTTGTCCCATTTTTAACTTACTGCCAATTAAGTTTCCAGTTCTTTCTCACAGGCATGCCACATGTAGTTGGAGGTAAAGACAATAAACTAAGGAATTTATATGTACTTTCTGAAATTTATATTGGTTTTGGCAAATATCCAATATTGAGGGAAATTTTTAATTTTGAGTTTTTAATTTCACTTGGCTTTTTGTAAATTGAAAATTTAATCACATGTATTCTGTTGGTCATTTGCTCACTCAATAAATATTTACTGGTAACCCATTATGTGCAAGTTGTCAGCTAAGGCCCTGTATGCGATATGGAATTCTATGAGACATGATACCTGCTGGCAAGGACCCTGCATTCTCATAAGCAAACCTATTTCTTCACCTGTATGATTGACAACAAAAGCCATCAAAGGACAGAGACTTTTGGCAAAGGAGCTCTCTGTATCTCAATACCATGTCCTTAATCAACACTATCTGATGCTTCATTTATCAGTTAAAAATCAATCTTCTGACATCTGGTCCCACATTTCCCCATTTCTTCCCCTTATCTAAGAATACTTCTATGAGAAATTTCATCAAGGATTGTAATGAGATGAAGATTTACATAAAGTATTCCTAAATTCACTAGTAAAAACAAGAAGGAAAATGAAGATAATTTGCTATGATATTTTTTCATAAGGAACCTAAGGTGGCACTGTGTCATTTCATAAATGTGCAGAAGCCATCTGTTTCATGTCACCATTACAGAAGCTACAAGAGTCTCGTTTATCCCCCTTTTAATGATGAGAACTCACATGAGTCCACTCCCAGTCTTCAGAGCCTGGCTGTAAAAACCCAAAGGTGCCTGGTGGGAGCTCTGAAAAATAATCTGATATGTAACTTACCTGGATTTGAAGAATCTGTTCATTGTTACGTGTGTATTAAGTTTTCTGACTATCCCCTCCCCTCCCCTATGTCTACTCTTTCCAGCTAGAAGACCCCTCCCTTTGAGGAACCATTTGAAAGCAAAGTAGGGTTGAATTATTTCTGCTTACTCTTATTCTTCCATTGCATCGTAGCGTCTTCAAACAAAAGTCTCTGCCGAAGATTTTTATTCCACTTAAAAAAAAGCACCTCTCCTTCCATCATGTGTACATCATTTCTCAAATCTAAGCTCAGAGAACTTCCTGTATGGGATCCTGTCTTCTTAAGATGCCTCCCCTTTAGCAGTGTTTGCAATTTTTAAATCATCATTTTATTTTTTCAAACTTCTCTTCCATAGGAGTAAATATCCTTTCTAAGAGTCTGTACCCAGGTTGCAGAATTTTAAGATCTTTTTAAAAATAAAGAGAACAGAAAAACCCAGAAAGCAAGGAAAGTTGTGTCCAAATGTGACTGTATTGAGGTAATGCCAAGAAAATAATTTGAGAAAATACCAAGAAAATAATTTGAGAAGTCTGTGGCCAATGAAAAGATATCATATTCAAAATTTTTAGTACAAGAACCTCAAAAGCAGGAAACCATTTTCATTATCATCTGGGTGTTAAAGGAATATTTGGGGATAAAAGCAAAGAAATGCATGGTTTTTTTTCTCCCATTCTTGCACTGAAAACATCAAAAGAACCCATGCCTGTTGTGAAATAATTAAGACATTCCAGAAACGCACCAAATCCTATTAGTGCCGCTCCCCAGAGACAAACCACAATGAACTGTTTTGTGTGTCTCTTCCCTAAGATTTGAGGATTTCTTACGACAGTCTTTATTGAATCTGAAAATTCAAGTGAGATTTTATGGTAAAGAGGTCAAAAGCGTTAGAGTTAATAATGTTTGACAAGCAGGCTGTTCTAAACTGAAATCCACAAAAATTGTTTCTAAATAAGTCATTCAGCCAACAGGGTTCCTACACCAAGGAGAAATGCCAAAACAGCTGCTCAGAAAGCTGTAGAAATTACTCTCACTGGCAGACAGAGGATTGCAAAACATACGAGAATATTAAATGTATGACAGCTACTGTAACAAACTACCGCATAGTGGGTGGCTTAAAACAGCAGCAAGTTGTTGCCTCACGTTCTGGAGGCCAGAAGCCCGGAAGCCGGTGTCAGCAGGCCAAGCTCCCCTCGAAGACTCTGGGGACAGTCCTTCCTTGCCCTCCCCTCCCTCCGCCAGCCTCCTGGGGTTCCCATCGAGCCTTGGCATTTCTTGGCTTGCCAGCACATCCCTCCAGCCTCCATCCCCATCGTCACAGCGTTGGCGCCACGTCTCTGTGTACCTGTGTCTCTTCTCCTCTTATGATGACGCCGGTCTTATTGGAGGAAGGCCCAGCCGACTCCAACATGATCTCGTCTTAACTTGATTCCATCTGCAAGACCCTAGGCCCAGTGAAATCACCTTCCCAGGATCCACAGCTTAGGGCCTCAGCATGGCTCTTTGGAAGGCACGATTGAGCCCGTAACAATACATACGTATGTGGGTGTATACGGCTCTGTGTGTGTGCACATATACATATCTACACAGACATATACGTCCCTCTTCCTTGCTGTCACACTTGTCCTGAGCCATGAGGTTTTCCTAAATAGCTGCCCTGACCTGTGCCGCGTCCTCGCCGACTTCATCTGCCAACATGTCTTCGTGTGGCCCATTAATTGTGACCGAGAGGAAAGGATGCGTAAGGCTGCTTTCCCACAGATGTGATCCTAAAATCTCACTTGATGCTGGCAGGGCCATCCAGAGGGAGCCGTTGAGGAGAGCAGGATGCGAATCAAGGCCTGAAGTCACTGGCAGAGGGGGCCGTGTTTCTTTTGGCCCTGAAGAGTTTGGACACAGGGCCTGAAGTTTGTCTCCGGCCCCAGAGGCCGGGCAGGCCATGCCTTAGGCCACCTTTATAAGACCGTGGCAAATGGTTGAAAAGCACTTTTTTCCCCCTATTGGGTAGAATGAGGTGATTAAGAATCGGGCTTTGGAATCAGGCCTGGGTTGGAATCCTAGCCATGCAACCTCGGCAGGCTGAGCTTCAGTTTCTTAATCCACAAAACGTGAATAAAAATGGCTCACAGGATGGCTGGGAGTATGAAATGAGAAAAAATATGTAACTCACCAAACTGCAGAGAAATCCCAGGATTTCACCGACCTCCCTCATGGCGGGGCATACCCCGTGCCCTCTCCTCACAGGCACCCCCCGCCCCTGGCTCCTCCGTTTTACCACTTCCCATCACACACACACGCCTTTGGGAGGAGGGGCCTCGCTGGTGCAAGACCCCCAGCTCCATCCTCGAGGCCGCTGGGCAGGGCTGGGGGAGGTGGGGGGGGAGCTGCTCTCCTGACCTTCACAGTCCCCAATGGACGGGGCTCTGGTGCCCCAGCAGGAATGGGGGGAAGTGTGTCACCTGAGCCCCAAAGTCATAAGGACTTAACCCAAACCTCCCCTGTGGCTTTTACTGACCCCACTTCACTTCCTGAAGTGGGGATGGTCTGAGCTCCTTACACTGTCTTTCACTGGGACCCTCCAGGCCTCTTCCCCAGGCCCCCAAATACCATCTCCTCCCTCCTCCTTTGATCCCAATGCCCCTCGCCCCTCGCCCCCCAGCCCCTGTCAGCTTATGAAAGTGGATGTCTGGGGGGAGCAGAGCAGCCCCCACACCCATCTCCACATGAGCTCCTCTCGGACCCCCAGTTACGCTTACATGTGCCAAGCCCAGAATAAGAGCTAAGAAACCAGTGACGGTGTGCATTATAAAGGACCACCCTCGGTTTCAGTGCAGAGCCACTCCCACATCCTACAATAGCCACAGCTATGTCTACAGTGCATTTGGGAACCAATGACCTTTGGACTATACCAGGAAAGAGTTAAATTGTTTATATTTGGAGAAATTACCCATCACAAAATAGTTAACATAGAAAATTCTAGCACCTCAAGAATTAGTCCCCAACTCACCAAAAACCTCATCTAGCCAGATAGCCCACCTGGCAGTAAGGACAGCTGGAACTTTATTCTGAAGAGCTGTCTTCAAAGCTCTGTCATTGGGAGTTCCTGTCTGCAGAATTAACTTCATTCATTCCAGAGAACACCCTTTAGAACTGCAAGAGTCTTGGTATTATTGGTAAAAACTAATTTTTCTCAATCACCATTAGGCATGAATCATAATCACCTGAATCTGTTTCTGGGTACGACTTTGCACTTAATATCAAGCACTATTAAATCTATAATTCTATCTTTAATGCCTTATTATTTTTCTCAGTCATAAAATACTACAAGTTTTACAGGCCTCTTTTGCATGTGACTTGAGGTATCAACTTAGGAAATGTGCTGCCGCTTTAAAAGGCTTTGATGCCGTAATGTCATCGTATTTATTTAACCATGGAGATTGTCTGACTGAGACACTACATCCCTGTTCGCCACTGGGACTGATTGCACCGATGTGGATGACAAGACTGTGATCTCTGAAAGGTGCCCATTCCTTTAAAAAAAAACAAAAAAAAATGGTTCTTAGAATCTTTCAGAATCGCAAACTTTCCCAAATGTGCAGTTACAATTTATTTTGAGGTATCTTCTTTCACCCTCCCCAGGCATTTGTCTCTGAAAAAGTTTGAATCTTGTAAAATAACTGCAAAATTTGTGATTTAATAAATTGTGAGTTTTTGAATCATATCAATTCCTAACCCTCAAGTAGCCATTATAAGAGAAGGGTAGTGGCTCTCGGCTGTGCCTGGCAGCTAGGGATGTGTTTTCAGCGATGCCTTTGAGAGCTCATCACTACACCTCGTTAGAAAGGAGCTGAGAAAATAGAAAAGCAAACATTTTAAATGCTTGGCTTTGTATTAATGCTTATAATAATGTTTTGAAATCTGCTTCTCAACATATCACAAATCCATTTCCATCCCTCTTACACAGCCAGTATTTCAGATTGAAATATACAGCACTATTTCAGATTGAAGAATGCCTTATTGCTCTCTGTGCATTGTTCCTATAAAGGCTAAATAAATATGCCATTACGTCTACTTTAATTTCCAAGAAATAGGCCACATTCCAAAATGTAATTTCTTGAGCATTTATTCATGGTTCTCATTCTTTTGCCAATACATAAAATGTTCCATTATGATTTGTATGGAACCTGCCTAATGCATTACATCGGTGGACAAAAGGTCCGAGTGACCACGAGTATTTAGAAGCCAGCCTGAGTAGGAGGGAAAGCACATATATCCTCACCCAATAGAGCAGAGCAGAAGAGTTGTCCAAACTCAGAGAAGAATGGCCCAGGGCAGAAAACAGTCATTTTGCAGCCTATTCCTTGGGTTCTGGAACAATTCATAATTCAATTTCCCATGAAGTCTCAGCTCAAGGCTTTCTCTGTCGTTGAGCAGATGCTCTCTGCCAGGTTGGAAGTGGGCCAGCCATGCACCAAATGACCAGTTTCTGTCTTTCCATTTATTCCAGTGTATAGGTCTTCTAGCCTTTCATTTAAATTAAAATAAATGTATATAACCTGCCAACCCTCAACCAGGACCATCCCAGCCAATCCTAAAGAATACTTAGGGCAATTTATAAGATTCCACAAGTGAAACTTGCCAGAAACCTACAACCTCTAGATGGGTCCCTGGTCCAGATAAGTCCTGAAACCTAGCCCAGCCTCTCCAGAACATCAGCTAGTTCCATCTCCTTACCCCATATTAGTGACAGACACCTCTAATAGAAAAAATTTAGAATTACCATAGCCCAAACAACCCCAAAGAGAGAGGGATGGAAAGATCAAAGGTGATGGTGGAATTATACATAGAAGGTAGAAGGTAGGACTTAACGAATGAATATGAATGATGAATCATTAAATTGATATCTCTTTTAGCCTCCAGTATTTTAGAGCAGTTGGAAGTAAAAACCTAAAATTGTGAGATTATTAACCCATATCAACTCTGAAATATGCTCTACAACTAATTGTGGTGCTGTGCTTGGAAATTTATAGCTTTTTGAATATATGTTATTGTTCACAAAAAAAGAGGGAAAAAAAGGCAACTGTGATGATAAAGTATTTTAGCCCTCTAACCTCTTATATTCTGAAGCAACTAGAAGGAAAAATCTGAGAGGATCATATGGTAGTCTATGACAAACTCTGGGATCTGTCCTGTAACTATTTGTTGAAGAGTGTTTTGAAAACTATTGCTTTTTTATTTCTTTGCTTTGTATATATGTTATACTATACAATAAAAAAAGTTAAAAAAATTAAAAATAAATAAATGTATATATTTTTCTCTTCCAGGACATATAAATATAAGACACTGTTCAAAACCTTTTAAATGTTAGCCCTAAATCTATTCTCCTTCACCCCCTCACCAATCTTTAGATTTCTTCTCCCTACCCCTTCTTCTTCTCCAACCCCACCCCACTCCTTGCTCTCCTCTCCTCCTGGTTTCTGCAGTATTTTCAGGACGGAAATGAAGAGTCATGAGATGGTGCTGGGAGGAAAGAGGAATCAGAAGGGCTTCTTGGCCCTTCCCTCCCTACCTTTCCTAGCGAGTTTGGAGGAATGTTGAAGGAACTAAACAATTTAAATAGAAATTTAGGGCAGCCTCCTGGGGAACCAGTTTTCCCTATGCATCTTCATCTTGTACCAAATCCAGAGACCCTATTCCTCTTGAATCAATCCCTAATCAGAGCTGAGAGTGTACTTCCTAAGGCTAACGCATTCATTCTTTCTATGGCTTCCTTAGTCCTGGAACAACCATAGCTACACACTCTCCAACCAGAAGGAATAGATTTTAAAGATAAGGACTAGGGCAGGCCACGATGGCTCAGCAGGTAAGAATGCTTGCCTGCCAAGCCCGAGGGCCCGGGTTCAATTCCCAGTGCCTGCCCATGTAAAAAAAATAAAACAAAATAAATAAAGATAAGGACTAAACCGTGCAACAGAGAGAATGCTGGAAGGGGGTCCACCGGGAGCATCTGGGGGTCTCGTGATGCTGTGTCTCGGTCTGAGTTGTGCCTGCCCAGGGGTGCTCTGTTTATGGAAATTCATTCAAATGAACACCGAGGATAGGATAAGTGCTCTTTTCTGGATCATATCATACCTCAATAATTTTTTTTAATATTTTTATTGACAAATCTTCACACACACACAGTCCATACATGAGGTGCAATCCGTGGCTCACAATATCATCACATTTTTGCATGTTCACCACGATCATTTTTAGAACATTGCATCAGTCCAGAAAAAGAAATAAAAAGGAAAAAGAAGGTCGGGGCAAGGATAGCTCAGCGGTAGAATTCTTGCCTTCCAAGCGGGAGACTCCGGAGCCTGCACAAGCGCACGCCGGTTGTGGGCGGGGAAGGAAAAAGATAAAACTTATGCATCGCATACCCCTTACCCCTCCCTCCCATTGACCACTAGTACTTCCATCTACCCAACAAAAGTTTTTTTGTAATGTGTGCTTTTATGGCTTCAGTTCCTGCTCTGGCCCCCACTAACACTCTCTTTCCTCAACCTTGAATCCCAACCCAGAGGTTCTCAGGGACAGATCCTTGGGCTCAGACAAGATCCATCCAGTCACAAATATAGTTAAATGCTTCATACTGATACAGACTCCTGCACATGCCCCCATGGCCATTATTACAAACGAGCCACATACTGAGGAGACCAAAGCATTGGACCGGGTATCCAAAGGACTGAATGTATTGTCCTAGTTCCATGATTTACATGTTGTAGTCATGATCTTGGACAAAATATTCTCTCAGCCTCAGTTTCCACATATCTAAAGTCAGGCAAATAATACCTATCAGCCTCAGGAAAAGATTCATGATGTATTTGAAAGGACTCTATGTATTCTGCAGTGCTATTGTACTGGTTTTCTTCTACTCGCCCCTTCAGACCCACCCTTCACCCTCCGTCCCCCTGTTCTCGGTCCTGGAAGGACAGCCCACGTGGACTACATCCACAGGCTACCTTCTCTCTGGCTCCGCACTGGACTCAGCCAGGGCAGGCGCGTGCAGGAGATGTGGAGGGTGGGAAGTCATTCTCCAGGCTTCCTCCTAGGCTGAGCCCCTCCACCACCCTCCCTCTCTTATCTCTCTCTCTCTGTCACTAGTCCTAGGATACTGCACCACACATTTTACTTTCCCTACATCTGTCCATATCTTCATAAGTAAACCCATTATTAAATTATGCTCAAATTACCCAGTTTGAGGTGCCATCTGTTTTCCCCTGACTGGTACAACTAAATGAAAAATAAGTATAGCTGTCAAAATTATACAATTGATTAATGAAAATAAAAGACTTGGAGATTGGATGGCACATGTAATAATCCAAGAAAAAAAAATTTAGACATAATCCTTGAGTTCAATTTTTACTCAATTCATATTATATAGTATCCTCTCCACCTGATAACCTTGGGATATACGTTTTCTTTAAAACAAAAAAAAAAACAAAAAACTAGTTAAACATCCCAAGGAGTTATAATTAATCAAGTTTTGAATAATATTAAAACACTTTAGCTAAGTACACAATAATGGGATTTTTTTTATTAACGTTACTCAAATGTCATAGTTACTCCGTCAAAATTGCATGGTCAGCCATCATTAGGAGCTAGGATTTATGAGAAATCAAATGGTATTATTGATGTCACTGACATACGTTGGATCTTTGACCATGAAGCCAAACAAAGTCATGAAAAATTTAATTAGAGATCATTTAAGCATCAACATAAGTTGTGGCACTCAGGAGATTATGAAAATAATTTGGAATAGAATGAATCAACAAATTAGCTGAATCTATGTAAACAGTTTATAAAAGAATATTGAGGGAGTGCAAAAGTAGTTCAGTGGTAAAATTCTTGCCTGCGATGTAGGAGACCCGGGTTCGAGTCCCAGTCTATGCACTTCCCCTAAAAAAAAAAGAATATTGGGCAGGGGTGCACAGGTGGTTCAGTGGTAGAATGCTCACCTTCCATGCAGGAGACCCGGGTTCAATTCCCAGATCATGCACCAAAGAAAAAAAAAGAATATTGGGCAGGAGGACTTGAGCCATGGCTGAATGAAGAGACAGCAAACCCTCTCTCTGCAAACAGCAAGAATCAACCTGGACAAAATTGACAAAATGCACTGGAAATCAATTAAAGGCATATGACACTCTGAGTGTATTTTGCTTGAAAAACTACTAAAGAAAATGGAAGCTGGTTGTATCCTGACCTGGGCCATTCCTATACCCCGAAAACTTTGCCATATAGAGGTTCTGCCATGATGAGGCAGGCCATCAGATTAGCAGCTTTCTTGCCACAGTCAAAGTCAACACAGTCAATTTGAAGTGCTGGGTGGCACCCAAGCCCAATAACACTGGCAGTAACAATGACAATCTATACAGAAAGGTGATGGGAAAGGCAGGTGGCTTTACTAGCCTGAGGTTATGAGGTTGTTATAGTCTGAACCCTGGTGAGGCTGTGTACATCAGCAGTAGAAACCAGAAAAGGCCCAAGCTACCCTCAAATTCCTGACCAACCCTGAGGCTGCACATACGTACAGAGGAGACACAAAAGAGCCCAGTAGAAGGCGAAAATCAGGCCACACTTGAAAACATCTTGAACATTTAATGCTTTATCCTAATACTGACCACCATGCCACATCAGACACATTAACTGAGGACAGAATCCTTAATGGCTTTTTCAATCATTAGCTGGCCACTAAGCTTCACAGACACAAAGGTGAACTCTAGGAAGCCAGGCTTAAAAACAAAAACAAAAATGAAATAGGACAGGTGCACAAGTGGTTCAATGATAGAATGCTCACCTTCCATGCAGAAGACCCAGGTTTGATTCCCCGACCATGCACCTCTACCCCCCCCCCCCCAAAAAAGAAAAGAAAGCATATTCACCAGAGGCTGCACACCATAGGGAACAAAGCAAATTTCATGGATTTGGCCCAGACAAATTGTTAAACAATGGAACAAAGGGAGAAAGTCATGAACAAAAATATGTAGAAGGAAAAAAAATTAGATTCAGAGTTGATACAATATACTATCTAAAATGTCCAGTTTTCAACAACAAAAAAATTATGAGACATTCAAATAAAAAAAAAGAGTCCCAGCTCATGGCAGAAAAAGCAGTCAATAGACACTGTCACTGAGTGTCCCAGATGCTGCATTTAGCAGATAAAGGCTTCAAATATGCTATTATAAAGATATTCAAGAAACTAAAGAAAATTGCTTGTAAACACTTATAGGTAAGTGTGATAATCATGAATCAATAAAGAGAGATTTCCAATAAGGATACAGAAATTTTGAATAGAGAACAAAGTAGAAAATCTTGAGTTGAGAAGTTCAATAACTGAAATGAAAATTTCACAAGAAACACTCAACCACAGATTCAAGATGGCTGAGAAAGAATCGGTGAACTTGAAGCTAGGTCAATAGAAAGTATCCAATCTGAAGAAAGAAAAAGGATTGACAAAAATAAACAGAGCCTCAAAGACCTTTGAGAAAATAGCAAGCATAAAAGCTAAATGTGATAAGGGCCCCAAAGGAGGGAAGAAGAAAAGATATTTGCAGAAATAGTGGCTGAAAACTCAAATTCATGAAGAACCATTAGTCTACATATCCAAGAAGCTCAATAAAGCTCAAGCACAATAAACTCAAAGGCAGCTCCACCTAGACACTTCATAGTCAAACTGCTGAGCGGCAAAGAGGAAACACTGCAAGTATCAAGAGAAAACAACCCATGTGCAGGAGATGATTAATATGACTGACAACTTTCTTCTCACAGGAAATAACTGAGACTGGAAGGCAAGAGAGTGACATACTCAATGTGCTGAAAGTAAAAACTACTGATCAAGACTTCTACATCCAGGAAAACCATTCTTCAAAAATAAAGGCAAAATAAGGCAGTCCCAAATAAACAAAGACTGAGAGAATTCATTGCTAGCAGAACTGTATTACAAGAAATACTAAAGAAAGCCCTTTTGGGCTTAAAGGAAGTGACATAAGCTTGTAATTCAAATCCAAAGGCAATAAGGAATAAAACAGGAAATGGTAAATAGGTGGGTTAATTTAAGGATTCTATAAAATATTTTTTTCTCAGTCTCTTAACTTCTTTAATAGACACAAGAGTCTACAAAACGGTAACTCAAACACTATCTTATAGGTTTTATAGCATTTATAGATAGAGTATATATGACAATAATAGCACAATAGAGGAAGGAGAGAATACTATTGGAGCAAAATTTCTACATTTTGCCAGAAGTGAGTTAGCAATTCTCTGAAGCAGATTATTAGAAATTAACAGATAAATTGTAATCCTTAGTTCAACCACTAAGAAAATCCCTCAAAAAAATAAATGGCAAAAAAAAAATGTCAATAGGAATTTAAATGCTTGCCTGCCATGCCAGAGGACCCGGGTTCGATTCCCGGTGCCTGCCCATGTAAAAAAAATAAAAATAAAAAAATAATAATAGGAATTTAAATGTATGTTAAATGATACATTTAACAGGCCACAGACTGGGAGAAAAATAAGTTAAATGATACATTTAACATAAAAGAAGGCAGTAAAGGGGAACTGAAAGTGCGTCTTCTCCAGCTTTGAGCATTGACTGATGAGAACTCACGATTGCCAGCCTCTGGTCTACCTGGCTTTGCAGATCTGACTCTCACCTGCCCAATTGCTGCATATCCCCCACCCCCTTTTTTAAATGGACTTTTTTTTTCAAGGAACTTTTAAGTTTATAGAAAATTGAGCAGAAAGTACAGAGAGATCCACATATTCTTTTACACCCCCCAACAATTTCCTCTATTATTAACATCTTGCACGAGCATTAGTGTGATAAATTTCTTACAGTTGATGAACCAATATTGATACATAGGTTGTATGTATGTATTACATACATAAACTAGGGTGTGCTCTTTGTATATAAAGTTTTATGGGTTTTGACAAATATAAATGTCATGAATCCACCATTACAGTATCATAGAGGATAGTTCCACTGCCCTAAAAATGCCCTGTGCTCCATCTATTCATCCCCCACTCCGACCCCATCCTGAATCCCTGGCAACCTCTTATCTTATTACTGTCATTGTTGTTTTGCCTATTCCAGAGTGTCATATTGTTAGAATCATACAGTATGTAGCCTTTTCAGACCAACTTCTCTCACTTAGCAATATGTATTTTTGATTCTTCAATGTCTTTTCATGACCTGATAGTTCCTTTTCTTTTATGGCTGAATAATACTACATTGTAAGGAAATTCGTTTATCCATTCACTTATTGAAAAACACACTTTGGCTGCTTCCAATTTTGGCAGTTCTGAATAAAGCTGCTGTAAACATTCATCTGCAGGGTTTTTACATAGACATCAGTTTTCAACGCATTTGGATAAACAACCTAGAAGTGTGATTGCTGGAGCAAATGGTAGAATTATGTATGCCTTTGTAAGAAACTGTCAAACTATCTTCCAGTGTGGCTGTTCTATTTTGCATTCTCACCAGCAGTGAATGAAACTTCCTGTTTCTCCACATCCAAGTCAGTGCTTGGTATTTTCAGGGTCTTAGACTTTAGCCATTCTAATAGGTGCATATTAGTATTGCATTATTGCTTTAATTTACAATTCCTTATTGATGTATGATGCTGAGCCTCTTTTCATATGCTTCTTTTTCATCTCTATATCCTCCTTCAGATCTTATACTCATTTTTAAATCGGAGTATTTGTTTTCTTATCGCTGAGTTTTAAATGGTCTTTGCATATTTTAAATACAAGTCCTTTATAGGAAATGTGTTTTGCAAATATTTTCTCCCAGTCTGTGGCCTGTCTTTTCATCCTCTTAACAGTGTCTTTCACAGAACGGAAGTTTACATTTTAATAAGGTCTCAGTTATTAATTGTGCTGGTTTGAAAAAGCATTATGTGCTCCAGAAGAGCCATGTTCTTCTAATCCAATCTTGTGGGTGCAAACCTATTGTCCTGGGACCTTTTGATTAGATTGCTTCCATGAAGGTGGGGCCCACCAATTCAAGGGGGCATCTTAATCCTTTTATTGAAGTCTTCTATGAAGAAGACAAAAGGCAGAAAACATAGAGAGAGCTCAGAGTGGGTACAGAGAGAAGAGAGATGACAAATGCTTGGAGACAGAAAATGCCCTAGGAGATGCTAAGCTAAGAGATGAAACTAGAGTTTGTCTGGGAAAAGCTAATGGAGGACCCACAGATACTTAGAGAAAGAAAATGTACCAGGGGAAACCTGAAGGGCCCACAGAAAATGAGAAACCCCTTTTTTTTACAGTCTCTGTCTTTCATGTACTTTATATATATATGTTTTTAATTGAGATATCTTCATGCACCATACAGTCCATCTAAAGTATACAATCAATGGCTCACAATATCATAACATAGTTGTGTGTACATCATTATGATCATTTTTGGAACATTTGCACACTCTAGAAAAAGAAATAAAGAGAAAAAAGAAACTATATATCCCATACCCCTTAACTCTCCCTCTCATTGACCACCAGTATTGCAATCTACCCAATCTTTTTACCCATTATCCCCCCTATTATTTATTTACTTATTGTCATTTTTTGCACATCTATCCACAGCCTGGATAAAGGGACTAACGGCCACAAGGTTTTCACAATCACACAGTTCAACACTGTGAAAGCTATATGGTTATGCAGTCATCTCAAGAATCAAGACTACTAGAACACAGCTCAACAGTTTCAGGTACCTCCCCGCACTACACTCCATACACCATGAACTAAAAAGGGATATCTATATAATGCATAAGAATAACCTTCAGGATAACCTCTCAACTCTATTTGAAGTCTCTCAGCCACTGAAATTTTATTTTGTCTCATTTCTCTCCTCCCCCTTTCGGTCAAGAAGGCTTTCTCAATCCCTTGATGCCGGGTCCTGGCTCATGCCTGGGAGTCCTTTCCCACATTGCCAGGGAGATTTCCATTCCTGGGAGTCATGTCCCACAGAGGGGGAAGGGCAGTGAGTTCACCTGCCGTGTTGGCTTAGCGGAGAGAGGCTACAACTGAGCAAGGTCGAGGGCTTGGCTTAGTAAATCAGTTGTCAGCATTGCTTACAAGAATATCAGGAATTCCCCAAATGGGGAAGTTGAATATTTCCTCCTTTCTCCCCAGTCCTCTCCAGGGAGTTTTGCAATATTTTTTTATTCTCTGCCCAAATTACTCTGGGATTTATCATGGCATCACACTGACCTGTAAAAGCCAACAAGATCTCACCCCTTATTCAAGATTCCAATTATTATGGTGTTTGAATAAACTAACCATACAAGTTAAATAGATAAAGTGCTACCAAAAATATAAATTTTGCACCAAATAAACATTTCTTCATTTGGTCTCACACAGAAGCTGAAGTTTTAAAATATAGACCTTATCATTCTTTACCCTGTATTCTGATTTACCTTAGTTCTATCCAGATCAGCTTCATTCATAGTTCTAGTTGAAGTCTGATCACTTTTTCAACATTTTTGTCAGTTGCTGTATGGGATAATGCTGACTTTCATAGTTCAGATCTCTAACTCTGAGTCTCAGGTGTCATGCAAATACCTGAAGTTCCAGGGAATGACCAGGTTATACACAAATAGCTAAGCATCTCAGAATTAGAAATAACAATTACAATTCCTGAATAGATGTAACTGCTGTAAGAGTTTATGATTGAGGGACCCTAACAGGCCTTAACCTGATAACCTGTGCTCTCAATTTCAATGTTCTGAGGCTGTATATTACAGTTAGTCCATATCAGTGAGACATGATAATATTTTTTTTTTTTCTGACATTTCATTCAACATACCATACTCAGTGGTGTTTATAGCATCAGTATTCATGATTTGCAATGGATGGAGGTGGTGTAAGGGTACATCAACTGAATAATGGAAGGGGGAACTGTGGTGTATACATACAAAGGACTTGAGTGGCTGCAAGGAGGAATGAAGTAAGTTGTGAGGGATGCATCTAGGAGAATGAAACTTGAGGTCAGAGAAATCATTTTGAAACCAACCCTCTTAGGAGAGAGGGGCCAGCAGACATCACCATGTGCCTCCCCATGTGACAGAGAAACCCCAGATATAATTGGCCTTTCTTGAGTGAAGGTATCCTCTTCCAGATGCCTTAATTTGCACATTTTCATGGTCTTATAACAGTAAATTTGTAACCTAATAAATCCCCTTTATAAAAGCCAATCCATTTTTGGTATATTGCGTTTCTGGCAGCTTTTGCAAACTGAAACATTAATTTTTTTCTTTTATGGATTGTGTTTGGCACTGTATCTAAGAAGTCATTACCAAAGCCACGGTCACCTAGACGTTCTCCTATTTTATATTCTAGAAGTTTCATAGTTTTGCATTTTACATTGGTCCTAGATCCATTTTGAATTAATTTCTGTAAAATGCATAAGGTCTGTGTCCAGATTCATTTTTTGCAATAGAATTGAATTGTTCCACCACCATTTGTTGAAAATACTGTCCTTTTTTCTGTTGAATTGTAATTGCTCCTTTGCCAAAGGTCAGTTTATTATACCTGTGTGGATCTACTTCTGGGCTCTCTATTCTGTCCATTCACCCATTTGTCTATTTTTCTATTCTTTTGTCAATACTACACTGTCCTGACCATTGTAGCTTTATAATATCTCTTGAAGTCAGGTAGTGTCAGTCCCCCAACTCTTCTCTTCTTCATTCTGTGTTGAATGTTCTGGGTATTTTACCTTTCCATGTAAACTTTGTCAAAATATCCACAAAATAATTTTCTGGGATTTTGATTGGGATTGAGTTGAATCAATACCTCAAGTTGGGAAGAACTGACATCTTAATAATATTGACCCTTCCTATCCATGAACATGAAATATTTCTCCATTTATTTAGATCTCCTTTGATGTCTTTTATAAAAACTTTGCAGTTTTCTCATATAGATCTTGTAGTCTTCATATAAATACTTAAATTTTTATGTAAGTATTTATCTCCTTTTTGGTGCTAATAAATGATACTGTGTCTTTAACATCAAATTCCAAATGTTTGTTGCTCATATGTAGGTAAACAATTAACTTTTGTATACTAAGTTGTGTCATGCAAACTTGCTGTATTTGCTTATTAGTTCCAGGATTTTTTGTTGTTGTTAATGATTCTTGGGAATTTCTACATAGGCAATCATATCATGTGCTAACAAAGACAGTTCTGTTTCTTCCTTCCCAATCTGAACACTTTTTATTTCTTTTTCTTATAGTATTGCGTTTTTTAGGACTTCCAATATAATGTTGAATAGGAATGGGGGGAGGCGATATCCTTGTATTATTTCCAATGTTACTCACAAAGCATCTGGATTCCCACCATTATACAAGATGTTAGACATAAGTTTCTTGTAGATGTTCTTTATCAAGTTGAGGAAGTTCCCTCTATTCCTAGTCTGCTGAGAGTTTTTATCATGAATGGGTATTAGTTTAGTCAAATGCATCTTCTGCATCTATTGATGTGATCCTATTATATTTCTTCTTTAGCCTGTGTTTTATTTTGCTCAGCTGCCAAAAGCAGATAGCATAGGATGTGTTGGCTTTAACTATGGGAATTTATTAGCTTACAAGCTTATGGTTTTGAAGGCATGAAAAGCATTCAAACTAAAGCGTCATCCAAAAGATGCTTTCTTCCTGAAGTCCAGCTGCCCGCGATGTGATGGGACTCCTCTATCACATGGCAAGGCACATGGCAGCATCTTCTGGGCTCTCCCTTCCCATTTGGAGTTCATTGCTTTCAACTTCTTGCTTCTGTGGTTTTCATTCTCATATAAAAGACTCCAGTAAGAGAATTAAGACCTTACTTGGGTCACACCTTAACTGAAGCAACCTGATCAAATTTCCTACTTACAATGGATCTGCACCCATAGGAATGGTTTAACTTTAAGCACATGCTTTTCTGAGAACGTATAGCTTCCAACTATCACAGCCCATTGATGAAATGAATTACATTAATTAATTTTAGAACGTTGAATTAGCCTTGCTTACCTGGAATAAATCCCATGTAGTTCTGGCACATAATTATTTTGATATATTGTTGGATTCAATTTGCTAAAATTTTATTGAGGATTTTTGTATCTGTGTTCATGAGAGATACTGGTCTGTAATTCTCTTCTCTTATAATGTTTTTACCTAGTTTTGGTAGTAGGGTAATGCTTACCTGATACAATGAGTTAAAAAGGGTTCCTTCAGCTTCCATTTTCCTGAAGAGATAGATCATTGGAGAATTTCTTAAATTCTTTTTCAAATTCTTAGGATAATTCACCAGTGTCACCCCTGGGCCTGTTGCTTTCTGTTTTGGAAGGTTATTAATTGTTGATTCAGTTTATTTAAACTGAACCAGATTATACGGACTTTCTATTTATCCTTGTGCTAGTTTTGGTGAATTCTGTCTTTTCAAGGAATTTATCCATTTCATCTAAGTTATCAAATGTTAGGGCAAAGAGTTGTTCATAATATACCTTTAATATTCTTTTCACGTCCGTGGGATCATTCTTGATATCCCCACTTTACTTTCTGATATTAGTAATTTATGTCTTCTCTCTTCCTTGTTGCCTATATATCCTGTGTAGAGTTTTATCACTTTGATCTTTTCAGAGAAACTGCTTTAGGTTTCATTGATTTTCTCTATTAATTTCCTGTTTCAGTTTATTTGATTTCCACTCTGATTTTCATTATTTCTTTTCTCCTGCTTGCTTTGAATTTAGTTTTCTTTTCTTTTATTTTTTTTTGGCAGGCTCCAGGAATTGAACCCGAGTCTCCAGAGTGTCAGGCAAGAACTCTTCCACTGAGCCACCATTGCCTGCCCTGCTTTTGTTTTTACTTCTTAAGATAGAGAATTAGATTTCTGGTTTTAGGTCTTTCTTCTTTTCTAATATATGCATCCAATGTTATAAATTCTCCCTCTAAACATTGCTTTTACTGCATTCCAAAAATTATAATAACTTGTATTTTCATTTATTTCAAAACATGTTTTAGTTTCTATTGAGACTCCTCCTTTAAATCACATGCTATTTAGAAGTGTGTATTTAATTTCCAAATACTTGCTGATTTTCCAGCTGTCTTTCTGTTACTGGTCTGACAGCATACTTTCCATGAATTCTATTCTTTTTTGTTATTTAAGGTGTATATTATAGATCAGAACATGGTCTATGTTGGTGAATATTCCATGTGAGCTTAAGAAGAACATGTGTTCTGCTCTCTCGGATGAAGTATTCTAGAAATATCTACTAAATTTAGTTGATCAACAGTGCTTTTCAGTTCAACTATACATATGTCCTCACTGATTTTCTGCCTATTGGATCTGCCAATTACTGATAGAGGATTATTGAAGTTTTCCCACTATAACAGTGTATTTGTCTATTTCCCCTTGCAGCTCTCAGTTTTTGTCTCATGTTTTTGGCTGTCTGTTGTTAGGCACATACACATCAGGGATTGTTATGTCTTCTTGGAGAACTGAGCCCTTTATCATTATGTAATGTCCCTCTTTACCCCAATAATTTTCTTCTCTATGCAATCTGCTTTGTCTGAAAATTATTCGTTTTCTTTTGATTAGCATTAGAATGGTGTACCTTTCTCCAGACATTGACTTTTATTTTTACTCTGTCTTTATATTTAAAGTGGTTTCCTTGTAGACTAAATATAGTTTAATCTTGTTTTTTTATCCACTCATGATAGTTGTCATCTTTTGATTAGTATATTTAGACAACTTACATTTAAGGCAATTACTGACGTAACTGGATAACATTACCATGTTTGTAACTGTTTCCTATTTTTTGCCCTGTTCTTTGTTATGTTTATTTCTTTGTTTTGTTTGTCTTCCACTCTTTCTCTGGATTTAATTGAACATTTTATATGATTCCATTTTTCTCCTCTTTTAGCATATTAATTACGCTTCCCTTTAAAAGCATTTTAGTGGTTGCTCTAGGGTTTACAATATACATTTGCAACTCCTAAGATCTACTTTCAAATAATGCTATGCTACTCCACACTTATAACACTTCACAATATGCTACCCACACTTACGACACCTACAACTTATACAAGTATGTTCCAGAAGAGGCTGGAGGGAAGTGCCTAAAAATGTAGAGCTGTGTTCCAGTAACCATGTTTCATGAAGATGATTGCATCTTTCGCAGTGTGACTGTGTGATTGTGAAAACCTTGTGTCTGATGCTCCTTTTATCTATAGTATGAACAGATGAGTAAAACTGAGGGATTAAAAATAAATAAATATGTCTTACACAACAACAAAAGCATAGGTCATAAAAGGAAAAATGGACACATTCAACCTCATCAAAATTGAAATCCTTTTACACTGTAAAAGACCTTGTGAAAAGGATAAAAAGAAAAACTGCAGACTGAAATAAAATATTTCCAAAGAACATATCTGATAATGGACTTGTATCTAGAGTATATAAAGAATCATCAAAACACATTAAAAATTTTTTAAAAATGGGCGAAAGATATGAATAGATCTTTTGCTGAAGAAAATATACAGATGGCAAATAAGCACATGAAAGAGTGTCCAGCATTATTTGCCATGAGGAAAATATGAATTAAAACTACAGTGAAAAATACAAATGGCTAAAATAAAAAAAAAGGTGATCAAAGAAAATGCTGGTTAGTATGCAAAAAATATTGGATTATTAATACATGGCTGGTAGGAATATAAAATGATATGACCTCTCTAGAAAATGATTTGGAAGTTTCTTATAAAACTAAACATATATTTCCCATAAAAATCACACCCTTGGGTATTTATCCCAGAGAAATAAAAACTTATGTTCACCCCAAAAATAAATAAATAAATAAATAAATAAATAAATAAATAAATAAATAATAGGGGGAACAAATGTTAAAATAAATTTAGTAGATTGAAATGCTGGTGAACAATGAACGGGAGTGATGAGGGGTATAGAAAAAAATAGGAGAAACAAAGGCTAAAATATATTGGGTAGATGGAAATACTAGCAATCAATGAGAGGGAGGGGTAAGGGGTATGCTATGTATGAGGTTTTTTTTCTTTTTTCTTTTTATTCCTTTTTCTGAATTGATACAAATGTTCTAAGAAATTATCATGGTGATGAATATACAACTATATGATGATATTGTGAGTTATTGATTATATACCAAGAATGAAATTATCATATGGTAAGAATGTTCATTTTTGTAAGTTATGTTTTAAAAAATTTAAAAATTAAAAAAAATATATGTTCCAAAAAAGAAAAAAAAGAATATCCCCAATTCCTCCCTGCCATCCATTATGGCTTTGGTATCATTCGTTTCACTTATCGTAAGCTGTAACCATCCAATATATGGTGGCTGTTACGATTTTGAACAATATGTTAGATCAGTTAAGAATAAGAAAAATAAAATATTTTATTTTACCTTCATTTATTCCTTCTTGAATGTTTTCCCTTTCTTTATGTAGATCTACGTTTCTGCCCTATACCATATTGCCTTCTCTTTGAAGTATTTCGTTTAACATTTCTTGTAAGGCAGGTCTTCTGGCAACATATTCCCCCAATTTTTGATTGTCTGAGAAAGTCCTTCTTGCTCCTTCACTTTTGAAGTATAATTTCTTTCAACACTCTCCATATTTCATTCCATTCTCTTCTTGCTTGCATAGTTTCTATTGACATAACTTCATAGTCACTGATTCTTTCCTTAGCCAAATCCAGTCTACTGATGAGCCCATCAAAGACCTTCTTCATTTATGTTACAGTGTTTATTTATTTCTAAAATTTACTTCCTTAGGGTAAAATTCTTTCTTAAGTGTCCATCTCTCTGCTTATATTGCCCATCTGTTCTTTTATGTTGTCCACCTTTCCAGTAGAGCCATAGTTATTTTAAATTCCTGGTCTGAGAATTCCACAATTTCTGCTATATCTAAGTCTGATTCTTTTCAAATTGTCTTTTAGTATGCCTTGTAATCTTTTTTGTTGAAAGCTGGACCAGGTAAAAGGAACTGAGGTAAATAGGCTTTAAGTGTGAGGTTTTATGTTTATCAGGCCAGGAGTTAGGCTACATCTACTCTTTATTGCACTGTATAGATATCAAATGCTGAAATTTCCTCTGATGTCCTTGTTTTTATTTCCCGTGTTGTTTTGGGTTTCCCTACAGGCTTCTAAAAGGTCCCTCCGTTGTAATCTACTGTTACTATGTCAGAGCTGCACTGGTGTGGTGGGTAAGGTGTGAAGGAGTGGAAGTCTCCAACAGTTATTCTCATGCCCCTGGGCTGTGACCTTCACCCATGCTTCTCAGCCTTCACTCTACCAACTTAGGCGAGACCGGAAGGTGAAACAGGAAGAGTAGAGCGTGCTGGAGTTTGAATATCTCCCATCCCCCATATCAAAGGCTAATGGGGGAAGCCCATTTATTAAAAAAATATAGATAGATTGGAAAGAGTTTCTCATTGGATGCTGGTAGTCAATGGATTGGCTGGTTCAGGCCCTCAGCACTAGGTGCATCCCCTTTCCATAGTGGTGGGGAGAGAGGCTGGGCCGCAGCACCTCTGAGTCAGGGCTCAGACATTGACAGCAAGTTCATTCGCCTGACTACTTCTTTTTACTGAAAAAGATGCACCACTCCACTTTTTTTCAATGTGCTGGCTCAATTGGTGGACAAACTTTGTAGCATGCTTTCACTCTTGAGAAATGATTAGGACTTAAAGCACAATTTTTTGAGCTATATGGAAATTCTGTAAGGAGAATCTGGATATGTGATGAGAGGTCACATTAGATTACTTTTAATATAAGCAACAGAAATATTTTCATGATTATATCACAATGTCCTATTCTTACAGCAAGGGACCAATGTTTTTTGTTTTTGTTTTTATTTTTTTAGAACCAATGTTTTTTACATATCTTTATTCACAGAAATGTTACTAATTTACTAGTGGGGAAAAAATCCAGTAAAGATGTAATGGTAGACATTGATACTGAGATATATAACTATGTAAAAGCATTATATTTACAGAACGCTGTTAGGTTGTGGCTATCATGTGTCAAATCTTGCATATGCCAGTGAGTTCAGTTACCTTATATTGAAACCTCACATCTCATAAAACACAAAGAGATGAAATTATGAAAAAAGCCCCACAAAAGTTAAGAGAGACAGAAGCTAAAAGAGAGTGAAACAACCAGAGAAGTTTAGGCAAAAAACCACAGAAGGAGAAGACAGAGCTGAAGCAACGAAGCCCAGGAGAGAAGGACCAGCAGACATTGCTGCGTGCCCTGCCATCTCACAGAGGAGCCAAAGTTCACCAGTAACCAGACTGCAGAGACAGCATCGTCCAGTTGATGCCTTAATTGGGACATTTTCACAGACTTAGAACTGTAAATTTGTAAGCTAATAAATTCCCACTGTTAAAAGCCAGTCCATTTCTGGCACAGTTCATTAAGATGGCTTTCAAACCAAAACAGCTGGGATCTTTTCTGTGCACACATGGGGCAGGCACCCGCCAAGGTGTTTGGTAGAGTTTATACCTTACATACAAGTCTTATACAGAATTTGGGGTTCCCTCTTTGGCTCTGTCTTTTCCAAGATTCTTCCTTCATTTTCCAGAGGCTGTGTTTTCAACAGAATGTGTTCTCTGGTTCTTTAGACCAAAGAGTAAGGGATTTTTATTGTGATTTGTCCAGTCTCCAAGGCTTGGCCTGCTCTCAGGCTAAAGGCCCTGAAAATGGGTAACACCCTGACCTGTTCTCATCTTTTAAGTGTCAATTCCCCTGCATCTACTTCTTCATGTTCATTCTTCTGTGACTTTAGGTGTGCGGGTTTTGTTTGTTGTTGTTTTTCTGTTTTGCATGGGCAGGCACCAGGAATCGAAGCCGGGTCTCCAGCACGGCAGGCAAGAATTCTGCCACTGAGCCACCACTGCACTGCTCTCATTTGTTGTATTAATCCATACAGAGTCCATAGTTATTATCTGCTGAGGTGTTGGGTCCAATAGGATCTTATTTGGCCATACTGGAATTGGAGTTTTCAAGTGAGATTGGATTTTAATATAGATTGAGCTATATGTTATTTATAAGAGCACAATAAAAAAGATACAAAAAAATGTATTATAGAAGTTGTTGGTTTACAAAAAATCATGCCTATTCCATGCATCACCTTATTATTAACACCATGCATTTGTGTGGTATGTATTGCTATAAATGATAAAAGTACATTTACAGGGAATGGGAAGTTAAGGCTTAAGATATACAAGGTTCCTACCTGGAATGATGGAAACGTTTTCGTAATGGATGGTGGTGATGACAGTACAACATTGTGAACACAATTAACAGCACTGAAATATATATATGAATGTGATTAAAAGGGGAAATCTTAGGTTGTATATATGCTAATAGAATAAATTTTTAAAAAAATCCATGGAACTACACTACACAGTGAACCCTATGTTAAACAACAGACTTTACTTTACAGTACAATTCTGACAATGTGCTGTCATCAATTTTAACCAACATTCCGCAGCAATGCAAGGTGTTGGTGGTGGGGTGGTACATGGGAACCCTGTATTTTATGCATGAGTTTCTTTTAAACCCACAACTTCTCTAATAAAAACAAATAAACATTAATAAGAAAATTCTAGTAGGCCCAAAATGGAGACACCAGAGCAAGTTTCTATTTCCTGTAAAAGCTCAATTTGCTCAGAAGACCAACTTTAAATACAGTCAGATCTTTATCAGTTATTACCACCTAACTTCCTAGTTCCTAAGCCACCACCTGCTCAGTTTTTCTCATAAAGAAAAAAAATGAATCATGGACTTAAATTTAAAATGCAAATCTATGAAATCTTTAGGAAAAAAAATAAGAAAAAATCTTCTAGGTCTTCTAGACTTGTCACCAAATGCATGATCCATAAAAGCAGAATAGTGATAAACTGGATTTCATCAAATTAAAAACTCTTATTCTGAAGAAGACCCTTCTAGGAGGATGAGAAGATAATATTTGCAAATCACATATCTAAGAATGGAATTGTAAGGGTGCATGGGTGGTTCAGTGGTAGAATGCTCACCTTCCATGCAGGAGACCTGGGTTCGATTCCCAGACCACATACCCTACCCCCCCCCCCCAAAAAGAATTGTATCTTGAATATATAAAGAACCCTCAAAACCCAACAGTAAAAATACAAACCATTCGATTAGAAAATAGATAAACACATTGAGAAACACTTCACCAAAGCTATACCGATGGCAAATAAGCACAGAAAATAGGTTCAACATTATTAACATTAGGGAAATGAAAATTAAAATCACAATGAGATATGACTATCTATCTACAAGAATGGCTAGAATAAAAAATGGTGAGAATACCAAATACTAACCAGGTTGCAGAGAAACTGGATCAAGCTTACAGTGCTGGTGGAAATGTAAAATGCAACAGCCACTTTGGAAACCAGTTTGGTAGTTACATTAAAAACAAGAAACTAACATATGACCCAGAAATTGCACTCTTCAGCACTTATTCCAGAAGGAAAACTTATGATCACACAAACTTTATACACAAATGTTTATAGTAGACTTATTCATAATAACTCCAAACTAGACACACTCCAGATGCCCTTCTACAGGGGAATAATTAAGCGCATGATGGCACATCCGTCCTATAGAATAAAACTCAGCAATGAAAGTGACTAGTGACACAGCAACAACACGGCTAATCTCCAGAGAATCACGCTCAGTGGAAACAACCAATCCCAGAGTTTGTGTTCTGCATGATTCCATTCATATAATGTTCTGGAGATGAAATAATCGTAGAAATGGAGAACAGATTAGTGGTTAGAAGGGGATAAGGAGAGGGTTGTGCAGTAGGGAAGTGGGTATAGGTATAAAAAAGCAACATGAGGGATCTTTGTGGTCATGTGAATGCTCCATATCTTGGCAACTAATGTCAATACCTGGTTGTGATACGCTGTACTTTGGGAAGATGTACAGATTGAGGAAAACTGGGCAACAGGTACGTAAGATCTCTCTGTATTATTTCTTAGAACTGCATGTGAATCTATGAGTACCTCAAAATAAAGTTTCATTCAAAATGTTTCCATTATCTGAAATAGGAGCTGTACATTTTAAGCCTTAACTCCCAATTCCCTATCCCTACCCAGCCCCCTGGTAATTTATATTCTAGATTCTGACTATGCATTTGTTTATTCTAATTATTTCATATCAGTGAGATGATATAATATTTGTCCTTTCAGTCTGTCTTATTTCACTCATCATGATATCTTCAAGACTCATCTACGTTGTCACATGTATCAGAACTCCATTCCTTTTATGGCTGAATAATGTTCCACTGTGTGCGTAGTGCACATTTTGTTTATCCATTAATTGGTTGATGGATACTTGGGTTGCTTACAGCTTTTGGCAATTGTGAAATAATGCCACTATCAACTTTGATGTGCAGATATCTATTTGAGTCCCTGCTTTCAATTCTTTTGGGTATCTCCAAGAAGTAGGGGTCCTAGATCACATGGTATTTCTAAACTTGATTTTTAAAGAAACTCCCAAACTGTCTTCCACTTGGGCTGTATCATTTTACATTCTCACCAAACAATGAATGAACTCTCCACATCCTCTCCAACACTTCCAATTTTCCTCCTTTTTTTTTTCTAACAGTAGCCATTCTAGTGGGTTTGAAATCACATCTCAAGGTTTTGACTGGCCTCTCCCTAATAGCTACTGATATTGAGGATCTTTTCATGTGCTTTTTGGCCATTTGTACATCTTCTTTGTAGAATTGTCTATTCAATTCTTTTCCCCACTTTTAAATTGGGTTGTTTGTCTTTTTGTAGATGAGTTGAAGGATTTCTTTATATATTCTGGATAGTAAACCCATATCAGAATGTGGTTTCCAAATATTTTCTTCCATTGCAATTTTACTTTCATATTAAGTCCCTTGAGGTACAATTTAATTTTTTTTTTTTTACATGGGCAGGCACCAGGAATCGAACCCAGGTCCTCTGGCATAGCAGGCAAGCATTCTGGCAAGCATTCTTGCAAGCATTCTTGCCTGCTGAGCCACTGTGGCCTGCCCTACAATTTAATTTTGAAGAGATCCCATTTATCTATTTTTGTTGTTGTTGTTACTTGTGTTTTGGGTGTAAAGTCTAAGAAACCACTGCCTAACACAAGTTCCTAAAGGTGCTTCCCTGTGTTTTTCTCTAGAAGTTTCCAGTTTTTCTGGCTCTTATACCTAGGTCTTTGATCTATTTTGAGTTGATTTGTGTTTATGGTGTGAGCTTGGGTTTCACCTACATTTTTTTTTTGGCAAATGGAAATCCAGTTTTCCCAATGCCATTTCTTCAAGAGGCTATTCTTTCTCAATTGAGTGTTCTTTGTCCCCTTGTCAAAAATCAATTGGCCATAAATGTGAGGATTGATTTCTAAGTCCAATTTGATTCCATTGACCCATATGTCTGTCCTTGTGCCAGTACCATATTGTTTTCATTACTGTGGCCCTTTGTAATAAGCTTTAAGATCAGGAAAATGACTCCTCCAACTGCATTTTTCCTTTTTAGATAAGCATGATTTCCTGTTTCTTTATTTGTCTTGTAATCTTTTGTTGAACACTGTATATTTTAAGATTTTTAAATGTTAACTCTGGGATTTCTTCCCTGAGATGTCCATTTCTTGAGTTTATACCCAGGTAGTGATGTGGCAGATTTTCTTGAGAACCAGGAGTTACAAACCCAAGCAAACCTAAGCAAAGGTACCCTGCACTGTCTTGGCAAATTGGTGTTGCATTGACTGCTGCTGCCCATCAGAACTCAGCCCGCCTAGCAGGAAGGTCAGCCCAAGATGAGTGCAAAGCACAAGGTCCTCCTTGTCCCTTCCGGGCCTGTGTTTTTGTTTTGGGCTTGTGCTTGTTTAGTGGCCTCAAATTCCCTTGTTACAGGAGATTAAATGCCTCTCTACCTCCCAGGAAACAGATCTTCTCCCGTTCCCCAGTGACCCACTGAAGGACTAAGCGCAGGTAAGCCCTTTCCCGAGCCGTCTGGCACAATCGTTTCTTACACTGCTTTCACTGTCTCAAGCTGCTTTGGCCTAATGGGCAAATTCTGGGAGGGGTGGCACACCAGACAGGATTTTCTCAAGTCAGTCTTCTCCCCGCCAGACCAAGGCCTGGGACCCACGAAAGAACACTGGCGGGCTCCAAACTGCCTTTGGGAGAGGGGAGGGGAGGGGCCAGCAAAGGTGGCAGGATCCTCTTCCACAGCTCTGCAAATGCAGCGCTTCAGCTGTGCTCCACAGCTCCCAGGAAGCCCACCATCTTGTAAGTCTCCTCCGCTGCCTGTGGGGCCGTTTGCTGTCAGTGCTGGGCCCCAGCATTCTGAAGTAGCCAATCAAAAGCCATCATGACCTGCAATCCGATCGCCCCCAGATCTTGGGAAACTGGATTTTTATGTCTCTTTTTGACCCCAGCAAGCTAGGTCCCAAGAATGGGGGATGGGGCATGGTAACCTGCATAAAGAGAGCCTGGTATGTCCCATAATTTACCAGACTTTTTTTCCCAGAGCTGTACTGGACTCCAGAATTTTGAAATAGTTGATTCAGACAGTCCCTGCCTTTTTAATAATTATTCTGGGAACAATTAAAAGGAACTGATTCCTGGAGCTTTCTACTCCACGTTCCCACAACGCCCCCTCCCCCCAAAAATTCAATAAAGGAATGAAAATACAGCAGGCAAATAAAAACAAAGAAAGCTGGAGAGGCATATTAACATAAGATAAACTGGAGTTCAAGGTAGAAAGCATTAGCTAGGTAAAAGAAATATTATGTACTGGAAATGATAAAATCCACGAATAAAATATGAGTAATAAATCTTTATGCATTAACACCACAGTCAACTGCATCATTAAAAAACTCCCAGGAATGAAATGAGAACATGTTAAAGACACACTTTCAATGAAGCTTACTATGTGCTTTCTAAGTGCCAGACACTATTCTACGCACACACAAAAATATAATCAACACAGTTAACTTAATAGATGCATATAGAATGTACACATATACTAATAGATAGTAATAGAATAGATATTTTTCTCTCATTAAACATGTTTTTGCTCACAAAGAAACCCTCCATTTTTTTATGGGCTGCATCCTTTGTCCAAATACAGAACTAAAAATCTATAGGAAAAAGATCATTTAATAAACTAAGAAACTAGGTGGGCAATGGTGGCGCAGTGGCAGAGTTCTTGCCTGCCATGCTGGAGACCAGGTTCGATTCCTGGTGCCTGCCCATGTCCAAAAAAAAACTCAGAAATCAAAAAGCATTTTCCCAAATAATCCCGTATCTAAGCTAAAATTAAACTAAAACTATAAATCATCTAGAAATAAACAAAAATTAGAGTACTTTGCACCAAAAAGCCAAGATACAGATAAAGTTGCATTCAGAAGAAAATTCATAACTTTAAATATATGAATGATTGAAAAAATTAAAAATTAATGAATTTTCAATTCTGTTAAGATTTGCTTCATTTCTTTGAGACTCTATTGTTAGATGATATCCATTTATAACTGTTTTATCTTCCCAATGTATTGAACCCTACTTCACACCATATACAGAACCTATTAGATCTTGGCCCTAAACATAAAACCAAAATCTATAAAACTTCTAATTGAAACAGGAGAAAATCTTCCTGACCTTGGATTAAGCAAAGAGATTTTAAATACCTTACCAAAAGCAAGTTTGAGAGAAGAAGAATTGGACTTTATCAAAATTTAAAACATTTATACTTCAAAAGACACCATTGAGAAAACAAAAGTGAAGGCCACAAACTGTAAGAAAATGTTTGCCTATCATATATCTGGTAAAATATTTGCAGTTAGAATATATAAAGGAATGCTTACAATTCACAAATAATGAGTAAGTTCAATTTTTAAAAGGACAAACGATTTGAATAGACACTTCATCAGCAAAGATATATGCATGGCTAATAAGCATATATGATACACAACATCATCAGTTATTAAAGAAATGCAAATTAAACAACGAAATACCACTACACACCCATCCAAATAACTGCAATGAAAAAGGCTAACAAAACAAGACGTGGCAAAAATGTTGAAAAACTGGAACCCTCATATATTGCTGCTGGGAATGAAAAAAATGCAGCCACTTTGTAAAACAGTTTGTTTCTTCAAAAGTTAAACATAAATGGTGTAATTGGCCAAGCAAATCCACTCCTAAGATCCTACTCTGAAGAAAGGAAGACATATCTCCAATCAAAGAAATACAAGCAAATATTCATGGCTGTGTTATTCATAGTAGCCAAAAGCTGGAAACCACCCAAATGTCCATCAATCAGTGAATGGAGAAACAAAAATGGTATGTTTGTACTATGCAATACTATTCAGCAAAAAAGTGGCATGAACATATATAGATACATGCTACAACTTGGATGAATCTCAAAACATTAAGCGAAATAAAAGAAGCCAGATGCAAAAGACACCATATTATACAATTCCATTTATATGAACTGTGTAGAAATTGCAAATTTATAGAGCACTGATGGTGGAGCGTTGGGGGTAGAAAGAGATTAATTGCAAATAGACACATGGGAACTTTAGGGATGATGTAAATGTTCTCAGTTGGATTGTGGTGACATCTGAGAACTCTGTAAATGTACTAGTAATATTGAATCCTGTTCTTTGAATTGGTGAATTTTTGGTATTTGAGTTATACCTTGATAAATATTTTTAAAGTATTGGGACATCAAAAGAATTTAAGAATCACCATGTTTATTTATTTACTATATTAATGAGAGTTATATAATTGGTAAAGTGTATCAATGAATCAGAATACTTGAAAAGGAAATCAAACATTTTATTTACACAGTGTACAATGCTGAAGAATTTCACAAACTAAGTTCTAAATGGCACTGCATTCATTGCAGACCCTCCTTTAATGAGATTGTTAATTTGCTACATTTAATTAAATATTTATAAATTGAAGTTAAAAATTTAAAGCAAAACTAGGTTTTTAATACATACATTTATTAATTCAATATTAATTTCAAAAAAGAAATGAACTCCTGAATAGCTCTATTTGCACACAAAAGCTACAATACAAGACAGCATTAAAGAACAATGATAACTTTGCCACCAACAAGATGTTGCAAGTTGCATATATGGCTAACATGTAAATCTCATGAATGAGAACAGTATAATAGCACAAATATTCGGTCAATACTCTACACTCACTTTAAGATCCATGCGATTTTTAAAAATTTTTTATAGAGTTTTTTTATTGTGAAATATAACATATACACAAAAAAACAATAAATTTCCAAGTACTTTTTAACAAGTAGTTACTGAACAGATTTTAAAGTTTGATGTGGGTTATTGCTGAAAGCAGTGACATAAACAGAGACCCGCGCACCGATGTTCATAGCAGCACCAGTCCCAATCGTCAAAAGACGGAAACAATCCAAGTGCCCATCAACAGACGAGTGGACCAACAAAATGTGGTACATGCGTAGGATGGAATACCATGCCGCGACAAGACAAAGTGATATGCTGAAGCACACAACAAGATGGGTGAGCCCTGAGGACAAAATGCTGAGCGAAATAAGTCAGACACAAAAACACAGACATTGCCTGATTTCACCTTTATGACCACGGTAAAGGTAAAATTAAGGTTTATAATACAGAACATAGGGGACCCAGAGACACACAGAAGCCCAAGATGGGCGAACGGCTAGCCAATGAGGTTGAACTTAATTGTAACCAAATAGACAGAAGCGAAGGCAGTTCACAAGTGGGTCTAAAGTTAATTTTTTTTAAATTTTTTTTATTGTATAGTATGACATATATACAAAGTAAAGAAATAAAAAAGCAATAGTTTTCAAAGCACTCTTCAAAAAGTAGTTACAGGACCGATCCCAGAGTTTGTCATGGGCTACCATATAATCCTCTCAGATTTTTCCTTCTAGCTGCTCCAGAGTATAGGAGCCTTGAGGGCTTAAATACTTTTTTTATCATCACAATAAACTTTTTTCCTTCTTTTTTTTGTGAACAATAACATATATACAAAAAAAGCTATAAATTTCCAAGCACAGAACCACAATTAGTTGTAGAACATATTTCAGACTTTTACATGAGTTACAATTTCACAATCTTAGGTTTTTACTTCTAGCTGCTCTAAAATACTGGAGACTAAAAGAGATATCAATTTAATGGTTAGCATTCATATTCATTTGTTAATCCTACCATCCATGTATAATTCAACCATCACCTTTGATCTTTCTATACCTCTCTCTTGGGTTGTTTGGGCTATGGGAATTCTAAATTTTTGTTATTGGAAGGGTCTGTCACTAATATGGGGTAGGGAGATGGAACTATGTGATGTTCTGGAGAGGCTGGGCTAGGCTTCAGGACTTATCTGGACGAGGAACCCATCTGGAGGTTGGAAATTTTTGGAAAGTTACTCTAGTGCATGGAACCCTTGTGGAATCTTATATATTGCCTTAGGTGTCCTTTAGGATTGGCTGGAATGGTCCTGGTTGGGAGTTGGCAGGTTAAAACAGGTGGCGAGGTCTACCTGAAGCTTGTGTAAGATGAGCCTCTAAAGTAGCCTCTTGACTCTATCTGAATTCTTTCAGCCACTGATAGTTTATTAATTACACTTCTTTCCCCCTTTTAGTCAGGATGGAATTGTTGATCCCATGGTGCCAGGGCTGGATTCATCCCTGGGAGTCCTCTCCCACATCACCAGGGAGACTTCACCCCTGGATGTCATGTCCCACGTAGGGGGGAGGGCAATGATTTCACTTGCAGAGTTGGGCTTAGAGAGACTGAGGTCACATCTGAGCAACAACAGAGGTCCTCCAGAAGTAACTCTTAGGCATGCCTATAGGTAGTCTAAGCTTCTCCGCTACCTACATAAGCTTCACAAGAGTAAACCTCATGATCGAGGGCATGGCCTATTGATTTGGGTATCCTTAAGGTCTGAAATAGAATCAGGGGACAACAGTTTCTGTTGAATGGGTGCAGGCAAAGAGCGCATGATGAATTGGATTTCATTGGAGTAATGGTTTCACCAGGCAAACACAATAAAGCAAGGAAGTTGAGAATGTTCAAGCAAATGATTATAATGTTTGATCAGGAAATTTAAACCAAGCAAAGAAAGAGGAGAGGACATGAAGAGGGGGAGGTGAGGGAAAGTGAAAAGCTGTTATAATGAATGATTTGCATACAGGTGCTTTGTGATGTCAGAGCTTGGGTACTACACTGAGAAAAACTGGAAAGCCAGAAGGTAGTGGACAGAGAGTGGGGGTGTGCAGCTAAGATTATGGAGGTTTTGCAGTTACTGTCATTGACAAAGTCCAACAGAAAGTTCCAATAGAACTGTCATGATGGAAATATTCTGTTTCTGCATTGCCCAAAGCAATGGCCACTAGCTGTAGGTACTTGAGATGTAGCTAGCACAGCAAAGAAACTAAATTTTTATTTGTATTTAATTTTAATTAATTTAAATAGGTACAAATTTAAACAGTTAGTGGCTACCATGTGGATTGCACAGGTCTAGGGTATAGACCAAAAAAGACTGTGGCGCTTAGATGGTGGGCAGGACTCAATCATTGGAGGAGAAGGATTTAGAAGACTCAATTCCACCTACATAAAATCATAAAGAACGAAGGCTGGAGGGGTGATGGAGAAAGTGGCAGTGAGCAGGGAGCCAAAATCATTGAGAAATGTGGGGAACTGACCCATGAACGGTCAGACGATTACAACAATGAAAGGTAGAGAGGAATATTGTCTGATGACCTGAGTTCCACAGCTTAGGAGATGAGGGAGTTCTGGAGGGGGGGCTATAAGGAGCAAGAGGGGCACCCACCCCACCTCTAGGTCCAGCAGAGTGAGTTCCAGAGGACATAATGGAAGGCTTTGTGGAAAAATAGGGATGTTCAGACACTGACAGGGACTAAAACTAGGAGATGAGAATGACCTGGGATTCTAGGGCTTCTTATGGTGACTGACACAAGTGAGGATAAAAGGCACACAGAGATGAGTCATGGTGGACTTAAGGTCAGCTGTGTGTTGAGGCTGTGGGTGTTGGAGGTAAGAAGTTATAAGTGATCCAGGTTCCCTTACTTCCAGCAGCCAAGCCTCCCTCTGGAGTTTCACGGAAACCCATAGTGATGGAGCATAAGAAGCCAGAAGAGGTATGGTCCCTCTTTGAGGGCAGGAATACCTCTCTTCACGCACTTAGGGTCCACTCTTGACCCTCCACGTATGTGGAGTCCACTCTTGACCTTGGATGGGGGAGTCAGGGGAGGCCATGAAAGGAGACTGTTAGGTGGGAAAACAACAAATAAGTCATTCTCACTAAATTAACTTATAAATGCAATGCAGTCACATTGGAAATTCCCATGGGTGTTTCCAGAAACTTAATAAACATATTTTGAGATTTGTAAGGAGGTAGAAAGGCCTATCAATACCTAAGCCAACTTTTAAAAAGTGAGTGAGGAAGGAATCTTGCAAAAATGAGAAGCAAAAATGAGTAGAGAAAGAATTTTTTTTTATAGATGATATTGGGGAAGTTGTAAGTATATTAAGCAAGATAAAATTAATTTCTACCTAATACAGAAATAATGGGGAGTTCCAGGTGAATTAAAGATCTCTGTAGGAAAATTAAAACTATGAAGTTAACAGAAAGAAATAGAGATGATCTTTATCAGGTACAGGTGGGTTAGACTTCTTAAACAAACCTTCAAATGCACAGAAATATTCATATATCTGAATACATGGAAGGAAGTGAAGGACTTTCATTTGAAAAAGAACACATGGAAAAAGATAATATTGGATACAATGAGGGATGATTTTGCAACAAATAAAACCAACAAGGTATAGAAATGGGGAACAGGAAATGTCTGCAAATCAACAGGAAGAAATCAGCAGCACTGGTAGAAAACTGGATATAAGCAATTGGCAGGAGAGGAGGCTGTGAAAGGTGACATACACTGGAAGAAATGCTCAACAGTATTCACAGTCAAAGAAATGTAAATTAATACCACAGAAAATCACTTGACATCTATTAGCCTGGCAAAAGAATCAAAAGCTAGTGGATGCCAGCTCTTGGCAGGAACGGACGTGCCCTGAACCCTTGTGCCAGCTGCAGGGAGGGAAACCTGGAAGTCCATTCTGGAGCACAGTCTGGCCCAGCTCAGCCAAGTGAAGCCTGAGCACTCTGTGAGCCAGCCATTCTAATCCCAGCTATGGAAATTCTCGGCCCCTCCTTGTGGAGATATGTTCGAGAATGTTCCTTGTAGCTTTGTATGGAGGGGCAGGGACCTCTTCCCAGCAGGTAGGAGAGTGCTTTACTCAAGAATGGAGAAGTAGCAATGGTTGGATGTGCCATAATGTGCGTGAACCTTAGACATATTACAGATTTAAAAAGAAAAGAAGCAGATTTATGATACAGTGATTTTATGCCTATCTCCAAAATTGATAATTACAAAACAAGGATACCCACTTTGTAAGAAGAATAAAATATCATTCTTTACAGCCAAGGCTGGGGAGAGGGGAGGAACGGGAGGCAGTGCAGAGCAGTGGTTATGGCAGGGAGGAGGGGGAGGGGGAGGGGAAGTGGAAGGGGGAGGGGGAGGGGAAGGGGGAGGGGGAAGGGGCAGAGGAGGGGGCCAGGGAGTTTCAAGCCACCCAGTGACTGGTGGGTCCTTGGGCCGAAGGTCACCCTGGTGACCGGAGCTCACTGAGGGTTTGGGGAGGGAAGGCCCTTAGAGAAGCATCCAGCCCTGTGGTTGGGGCTATAAAGGCTTAATGACTACTGTTGCTATTATGAGAGAGAATTAAAGAATAAAGCAAGAGAAGGCTTTTGCATGGGCTACCACAAACACGTGCCAAGAACTAAAAGGAGAGATAACTCATCCCTCTGAACCTACCCAATGGGATGAGATGGGGGGTGGGGGGCTGTTTAAGAACAACTCCCCCAGCCAGTGAGAAAGAACTGGGGTTTCTGAACCTTAACTTAATATTACATCTGGGGGGCCAAACCGTTGCACATCTTTTAATCCCCCTAACTTCTCTTGATTATTCCCGCTAAATAAAATCTTGGGCAATATCTGGATAGATCTCAGAGTTTAATTGAATCAACTCATGAACTGGGGAGATTCCAACTACCAGGCGGTGAAAAGGCGTCCCTCCAAACACAGAGCAACAGACTTTTCAAGGCAGAATAAGCAAGGACATTGGCAGAAATGCTCTGTGTGTTCATGCAGTGCAGGCGGTGGCTTAGGCACAAGGGAGTTGACTGGTAATAGCTGATAGAGATCTGGCTGGATTTTAAATTGGCCTTCTGGGCCAAGGTATCTACAGGAAATCAAGACTCGCCCTGGGGCTTAGCGCTTTTGCCTCCAAGCTGGACCTACTAGATCTTTTTAGTGGTTTTTGTTTTGCTTTGTCTTAGAGAAGTTGTGGGTTTACAAAACAATCATGCATAAAGACAGGATTCCCACACACCTTGCATTGGTGTGAACATTTGTTAGAATTGGTGGTAGCTCATTTTTATAATTGTATTAATTGAAGTCCATGATTTAATTTAAGTCCATGTTTGTATAGTATACATCCACGGATTTTTAATTTTATTTTATTCCATTACCATATATGCAATCTACCATTTCCCCTTTTAATCACATTCAGATATGTACTGCAGGGCTGTTGGTTGCATTCACAACGTCACCACCATCCATTACCAAAACATCCAAACAGGAACCCTGCACATTTCTGTTTGCTTGTTTGTTTGTTTTTCTGAACCCTGCACATTTGAAGCCTTAACTTCCATTCCCTATTCCCAACCTACCTCCTGATAACCCATAGTCTAGATTCTGACTCTGATTTTCCTACTAGATTTTATTTATCATCCCTCTGACACTGGAATCAGCATGTTATGTTATTTTCTTCTGGTTTCTCATGCTTGAGGTTTTGGTCCATTGGGGTTTGCAGCAAGTGTCAATTACAAGAGGAGGATCGAGTTCTTTAGAGGGTTCTGACTCCCAAATTGTGCTCATTTGGGGCAGGAATCATATCTTGTACTGAAGGGCGGCGCCCACTGGTCTCAGTGGACACGCCTCCCCAGGCGTGAGGTGTGTGGCTGCCCCTTCTGCCCTGGCTGGGCTGAGGATTCCACCAGGAGGAACACTACCCCACTGGTCCCAGAGTTGGCCGCCCGCAGGAGGCCCGTCCACAGCGTGTCCCTCCTTCCCACCTTAATGCGTCCAGAGTCTTCTGAGGGATGCTGAGCTGTGTGTCGTACTATTCCTAGGATGTCAGCCTTGCTGCAAAGGAGAGAGAATTTTGTCCACCACACACTCATTTTTCCTTACAAAGGATGATGTATTCATTCTTTCCATCATTCTGTGTATTCACTGGGATCTAAGTGATGGTGCAATTTTGGAGATTCTGACCAAGCTTGGAGAGCAGGAAGTTACACGACACCACCAGGGAGGGGGCCGTGTCATACCCAGGGAGGGGCTGCAGCCTCTGAGTGCTGTAGGACCTTGATAATGTTCACCTGCTCCCTTCAGGACCTGTCCAAGGAACCCCCTGGGTCCAGTTCTCAATGCCACCCCTGACCCCCCACTCCCTGCTCTTACCCCTTGCCCTCTCGCCCCTCAGCCCCTTTGCTCCGGCATACAGGTGGCTCACAGCTCCTCAACCCATCTTCGTCTCACTCCGTTCCAGTTCTTCCACTTGTCGGATGGCCCACCCCCATGCCTACTGCCCACTCCAACGTCCTGCTCAGCCAGCTGCTCACACGTCCACTGGGGTAGCCTTCCTTTAACACACACACACTCATCCAGGCTGGGAAGTGCCATCTTCTGAACCCCATGGTCCCTGCTCTTCCCACTGCTGGAGACCTGTGCCTCATCTTACCCTCTCCTCCATCAGCGAGAGCAGAGGCTGTGCCCTGTTACCTCCAGAATTGTGCCCAGAGCCCCTTCAAACATTTGACACTAGACAAATTGCTGCTGAATCAACAAATCGTCTTCATGGGTGGGATTAGTCAAGAAGGCTTCAGGATAGGATTAAGGAGACTTGGGGAGTAATATCGGTGAGTAACGACGGTTGAGCATTGTGCAAGTGGCTGTGTGTACATGTGTGTGAGCAGGTACGCATGCATGTATGAGGCAGGAGGGGGTGTTAACTGAAAATCCTGGCTCAAATCCTGGTCCATGGCAGGAGTTAATGCAGGGGACACAGTTGGGGCCAGGCTTAGGAGGTTGAACTTGACCTCTAACTATGAGGCCTCTGAAGCTATAGACAAGGTACCATATGTTGGCAGAGTTGGGTAGAGCAGGTTGGAGGGGAAAGGATGCCATCAAGGCAGGCCCACCTCTAACACTGAGGACAGGAGCAAAGTTGCAAATAGCGTGTCAGGCTTACAGCCTGTGCCCTTCTCTCCCACCTGCATTTCCATCTCTACCACCAGAGCCATCACTTGGTCAAGCCAACCCACTGGTCCAAGATGCCTTTTGGGCATCCTCAGGCCTAAGGGGGTGCTATGGCTATACAGTCCACCCACTGAGGAATGGACCCTGGAAGAGCTCATGCCAGCCTAGAAAGTGGGCTGGGGCTTTGGGCAAAGAATGAGAAAACTCAAAGCAGGCTTAGAGGTCACACTCCAAACATGGTATGAGCATCTGCTGGGCTCTAGGAAACAAGCTAGTCATTGTAACTAAGGAAGTTGAATTTGAATCACTTACCAGATACCCTGCAAAGAGTACCTTAGGCTCTGAAGTGAGTTTGTGCTCCGATGACTCCGTGCCTTCTAGAAAGTCTGGGGGAAAAGAGATGGGTGGTAATATGGGCCCTAAACTCAGGCAGAAAATAAGCAAGTGATATCAAATCCAGTGTCAGGATTAATTCACATTATAGGTGAATGGGGATGGAATAGGTAATGGGATTCCAGAAAGAACCACCTCTGCCCAGATGGTGCAATCCAGTGAGAGTAGATGCCATCCTAAAGGCTACTTGCTATGCTTTAGTTACCAGAATACTACTCTCCAGGAAGTGTCACAGTGGGTCACAATGTTTATATTCATATGTCAGTAAACCCAGCAGTTGTATCTTATTAGGAGGACTCAAGGTGGGCTATATCAGGATATGGAAGCATTTGCAGCTACCCTTATAAGTGCCTGGGACAGAGCCCGAATCTTGGGGTTCAAACCTATGCAACTTATTCCTGCAAAGAAGCTAAGTCTACTTATAATTATGCCTTAGAGTCACCCCCAGAGAACTTCTTTTGTTGCTCAGATGTGGCCTCTCTCTCTAAACCAACTTAGCAGGTTAACACACTGTCCTACAAGGGACATGACTCCCAGGGGTATAAATTTCCCTGGTAACATGTGACAGGACTCCAGGGATGAGATGGGACCTGGCATCATGGGATTGATAAAGGCTTCTTGAACAAAAGGAGGGGGGAAGAGAAGTGAGACAAAGTTCAGTGGCTGAGAAATCTCAAGCAGAGTCAAGACGTGATCCTGAAGGTTATTCTTATGCATTATATGACTATATAGCTTTTACAATGTGACTACATGATTGTGAAAACCTTGTGTCTGATGCTCCTTTTATCCAGGGTATGGACAGATGAGTAAAAAGTAAGGAAAAATGAATAAAATAATAGGGGAGGATAAGGGGTAAAAAAAAAATGGGCAGATTGAAATACTAGTGGTCAATGAAAGGAAGGGAATGGGGGTCTAAGATATATGAGCTTTTCTTTTTATTTCTTTTTCTGGAGTGATGTAAATTTTCCCAAAAATGATCATGGTGTTAAATACACAACTATGTGATAATATTGTGAGCCGTTGATTGTATGGCCTCTGTGTGAGATTTCTCAATAAAAATATTTTTAAGTGCCTGGGAATACAATATTTTCCACCATATTCTTTATCCCTTGCCAAATGTGGCAATTACCATAAGTCCTTCAATGAAAGTTCAGTGGGGATTACTAGAAGCTGTGCCAAAGTGAGGTCATTTGCAGATGATACTGAGCCACCAGTTCAAGAGTCATGCCATCTACAGAATGTCACGTTCAACAGGTGGACAATCAGGAAAAGAACCCAAAATGATAAAGATGGTGAGTTGGACAGGTATTAAAGTGCCTCCCCAAGACGCATTCCCCAGCCTTCTTTTACCCCGTTATTGCCCTAGGAAGGCAGCCTTCATGGATAAAATTAACAAGCTCCCTTGCTCTCTAGATTGTTGCATAGTACAGGATTTAACTTTGCCAAAACTGAGATCTAGGCTTTGCCTTCAACTTCTGGAAGGAATCTCTAAACCTTTTGAAGGTCATGCTGATGGCAGGGCCTGTTTGTTGCTTGAGGGCTTTGAGTCACGCATTACCAGCCTGACCTCTAGCAGAGCAGGAGAATGAGATCAGTCACACGGGCAGTCAAGTAGACTTATGTGATGGAGACCCAGCAACAACTGTGGACACTAAACCAGTTGGCAGTTTTCCATGATGTTATCGCACATAGATGCCAGGAGAGGAACAGTGCCCATGATCCCGTGGGGAGGAAACAATAGAAGCTTCATGTCTGGCACTTTCCTGGACTCTGCCCCAGGCATCTCTTCCGTTGGCCAATTCTAATTTGTGTCCTTTCCCTGTAATAAATTGTAACTATAAAGATAAGAGTTTTCAGTGAGTTCTATGAGTCTTTAATCAATTATCAAAACAGGGGGCAGTTTGGAGAACCCCCTCTTTTTGCAGTGGGTGTGAGAGTGAGGGTGATCTTGTGGGCAGCCCCTCTAACTTTGCACTTAGCTTCCAGATTAATTCAACAAAGGAGAGCCCCAGCTGACAGGAGGGCGGGAACATAGTGAAATACAGGCATTTATTCCCTTGCCTGTCTCCTATAGGCATCCTTCTCTAAAGCCCTCTCTCCTTGTTTCCTCTGAACATGTCCTCCCTCTCCTACCTCTGGAACTAGGGTTGGTTAAAACCTGTTACGCCTCCCTCCTTCTCCCTATTATTGCGCTCTCCCTGTGGTTTCCTGGTACCCAGCCTTTCTTTTGCACCTGGTACTTTTACTATTAGATCAGTATAATAATTTATTAAAATTTGAGCGTTCTATTTATTTCCTCTTTGGAGATTGACCAATTCTGATGCCTTTATCATTATGGAAAGATTCAACTATCTTGACATCTATGCCCGGTCCTTTCTACGGGCTTATTTAATGACTTGTTTTTTAAGAAACAATATACCATTAAATTATTTTCATTTTATAGGCTGTGCTAGAGTCTTTTCTCAATTCTTAACAATTTTATAGCTGTCTTTTACAGACCCTTTACCCACATTCCAGGTACTGCATCAAGCACTCCCAGTGCATTTTCTGTTTTCATTTGCATAACCCAATCTTGCACAAGATCACACAGTTCATAAAAGATCTGTGGGAGGTTGTCAAGAAACTTTGATCAAGATTCTTACTGATTTTGATTTATCATTTGGGGTAAAATTTTGTTTGTGATAGCTTCCTTCTCAAAACAGCTCAAGGAACTCATAGTACTTGTTCTAAGAACTAAGAAGCCCTAAGAAACTAAGATAATTGAGTTAAAGAATCTGGAGCCCTCAACCTTGTTTGAACCATCATAGAAACACCTCAAACCTGAAGAAAGTGATCAATCTGAAAAGGTAGAATAAAATACAGAAAGGGGCAGGAGGAAAATTTTGGATATTATCCAGCAAACACATGTGTATGTTTGTTAACCCACCATGCCATGTTCAGAAAGAGAGAATCCTGCCAGAGCCCTAGCTGGCCCAATGTCTCATGACCTGTCTTCAGTGGCACCACCTGGTTTAACGAATGCTTACAGGAAAAAAGAAGGCATATGCAAGCTGCTCTCCAATCTGCACCTCCGTTCAGGATCTTCACCCACGCAATTCATCTCTGCTGAAAACTTAACAGCTGGAATTAGTAGATGTGGGGATCCAGAGCCTGGGGTCCCCCTCCATTTTGAGAGCAGGTCATTGCGTGTAGCCACCTACATGACTGGGGCTGACATTAAAGGTCATCAGACCTCCTCAGGGGGAAAGGATGTACAGATGGTATCCTGAACAGGCACTGCAACCCCCCTCCCTTGATCACTGTTATAACAAACCTCCAGACCCCTGCATCACCAGACCCTGCTGAGACTCTGCTCTTGCACTCTTTTCTTGTCCTAAACTCTTATAAGCCACCCCTTTTGCAGAGCACTGACTTCCGTTGCCCAAGTGGCGGCCATCGGGAAGGATCCTCTTCTGTTTATAAGTCCTAATTTCAATTCATGTCTAACTCCCTGCCTGGCATGTTCTTTGGTCTTGGGGCTGCCCTGACCCGGGCACCTGAGGAGCTGGGTTGGAGCAGTAGAGCTCACTGTATAATTGGGATAATAGGGCCCAGATCACATGACATCCAAGAAATCAGGTGGGGCTTGGGGCATTTCCACAGGGATCACCTACGGATATTGGTCCTAGAGTGAGCTAATGATTCCAGAACTAAAAAGCCTTCCTGGAAGCAGGTAGGTGGAGATAAATATTTGAGTTAGACTTTCTGAGATCTTCCCAGGGCCATAAAATGAGGTAAACAGCCATCGTGCTTCTGTTATCACAATGTCTCTCCATACCTGCCATTAAAACACAAGGTCAACCTTGGGCAAAGCAGCCCCTCAATGGTTAGACTCTGCTGAGCCCAGAAACTATAAAGAGGCCGATAAATCTAACTCCAAAACCCTTTACACCTTCTGAGTAAGGGGAGAAAGAAACATCATAATCAGTCAGAAGACACACAGCAAGTGATTAGGCTGTTTTCAATATGGATGACGTGTAGACAAGCGCTTGTTTCTCTAAATACAGAGTCCTTATAAAATCTGTCAGAAGTCACCCAATAGGAAAAAAAAACCATAAGATTTGAATAGGTTCACATGAAAAACATTAAATGGCTAATAAACATAGGAAAAGATTCTCAAACTGTCTCATAATTAAAGAAACTCAAACAAAAACAACAATAAAAATTAATCACTTTCAATGTAGGCAAATGTGAAGTTTAGGTGTTGGAAACAGGCACTCTCGTACCTGTGGGTTGGAGAATAAATATGATATTTGGGGAGGAATTTGGCAACTTATTTAAAATGTACAGACCATTTAATGCATCATTCCCATATAGGAATTTCACCTACGGATATCTGAGTAAATGTACAATAATGACTGTACAGAAATATTCATGGTAGCCTTTCTTATTATAGCAAATAACTAGAAACTAACCACAAAGTCTACAATATTGGCCTGGTTAAGTCAGTGTAGTAATACTATATAGTTTTCTAAAAAAAAGAATAAGGAAAATCTACATGTGCTGATGTATAAAAATTGCCTGGGTGTTTTCAGTGGAAAGAAAAAAGTCAGAACAGCATTTATAATCTCATACTATATTGTCCTATCCTCTCCTATTCTTACTGTTCCATAACTTGTATTCACAGGAAATGTAAATTTGAATTCTAGAAGAATATACAAGAAATGATTAATAATGGTTAATTGTAAAGTCTGGAAAAAGGATCAGCAGGAAAAATGGAATTTTTACTGACTTTCTTTGCTATTTGAATTTTTTGTTTTTACCATGAATGTGTATTACACTGATTTATATATTTTAAAAGAAGATGCTGATGCTGAAGGGAAAGTGTCACATTGTAGTCGGGGGCATTTGGTGCAAACTTACAGGTTTTGTTACTATAACTCTCTATTTATTGATATGCCAGCAAAGTTGACACCCACGCTTTGCAGGCTCTACCCCTTTGAGAAAGCTCTTGACCTACTTGGGCTGTCATTTCCCGTGGAGACAGTTGACGGGGTGTTTGGGGAGTGCAGTGTGATCTGCAACCTGCTTTGCAGCTTCTGTTGCTGCGTGCCTTTCCTAACCATGCCAAGGCTTGTTCAGGGGCGCACAGCATAAAGCAGAGGCGCTGGGCTCAGCTGCTGCCTTTCCACCCCCTGCCCTTGGTGTCCTAGACACACAGCCACACAGACCTAGACACCGGGAACCAGACCCTACGCAGTCCACGGGAGACGCAGTCACGGACTTTCACCTGCTCTCGTTCCCAGGTTGGAGAGCCACAGGGTCCTCTGCTGGCAGAGAATCATGACTCTGCATTTCCCTCCCGTCTATACTTCAGGCTGGCAGCTGCGGAAGGAACACATTTCACCTCTAACCAGGACAGCTGGGGTGAGCTGTCTGCTGTGCATTTCTAACCAGCCTTCTCGGCTGGGAGAGGAATGCCCTTCCACCCCCAGGGTAGGACACCAAGCAGAACAGAAGAGTTTGCCAATGCCAGAGCAAAGCCTTGGTGAGCTTCAGAGACCAGAGCTTCAAACCAACATCTTGAACAACTTTAAAAACAAGTCAAGGGGTGCAAGGATAGTTCAGTGGTAGAGCTCCCACCCACCATGGAGTGGGCCTGGGTTTGCTTTCTGGCTCATGCATGTTCCCCCCCCCCCCAAAAAGAAAAAAGTTCATCAAATGGTGCTACAATAACAGGATAGTCACATGAAAAAAGAGTGAAATGTGACCCCCACCAAACAGCATACAAAAAAAAGTCAAGAATTAGACTAAATTTTACCATATCCTTCCATTATGGGGGAAGGGACAAGAGTTAAGAGGAGGTTTAGATTTCCTATTTGGCAAGGGTGTGTTTATTGGTTTTCTTTCTCTTGGGAACAAATGATCTAAAATAGAGAATGATGATGGACTGTGGGTTTTGGGCACTATACAAGATGCCCATGAATGCAGGCAGCTGTAGGACGCACTGACTGAGAAGTAGATTGGCGAATGATGGTGTATACTTATGAATGAAGGTTGTGCTGCTCCAAAAAGGAACAAAGTCATGAGGCATGCAACCATGTGCATGAACATGGGAGACATTTGGTGAGGCAAAACAAGCCAGAAACAAAGAACAACAATGGTATGGTCGCCTTTAGAAAATGCTTGTAAGAAAACAGGGGCCTAGATTGTAAGCTTTTAGAGCAGACACATTAAGTCCAAAGGGGTGATTATTTTTTCTGGATTTCAAGAGGCTGTTTTATTTAGAGATAAGAATGAAGCTGATCAGGTTGGGGCTAAAGTAATTTAGAACCAGGGGTAAGGAAGACAGTGTCTATATTTTAGAACCACACATACTCTTTGAGACCAAAGGAAGAAAAGTTTATTTGGTCTTGAACTGAAATCCTCTGTCGGGCATAATCTAACTCAACCTATCTGCATAGCTCATTTGAACAAGTGAAACACAGGGAGCCCAGAATAAGAAAGAGGTCCTTTAATCCAGTATAGATTATTGGAATGCCTGGATACATTCTAGAGTACATTAAGCAGATAATCAAAAATCATTGGCAAAGTCCCTTGGGGGATGGGAGAAAGAATATGGAAATGTTAAACCTTACCAATAGGGAATCCCCTGATACTGTTTCAAACTTTGGAGACACCCAAATCAATATGCCATTCTTTAATCCTGAGGCTTACTCTTGTGAAGTTTAATAGCAGAGAGGCTTAAACTACCTATAGGCATGCCTAAGAGTTACTTCTGGAGGACCTCTTTTGTTGCTCAGATATGATCTCAGTCTCTCTAAGCCCAACTCTGCAAGTGAAATCATTGCCCTCCCCCCTACGTGGGGCATGACATCCCAGGATGAAAGTCTCCCTGGCGATGTGGGAGATAACTCCCAGGGATGCATCCAGCCCTGACACCATGGGATCAACAATTCCATCCTGACCGAAAGGGGGAAAAGAAGTGTAATTTATAAAATATCAGTGGCAGAGAGAGTTCAAATAGAGTTGAAAGGCTACTCTGGAGGTTCCTCTGAAGCAAGCTTCAGTTAGACCTTGCTACCTATCATAACCTGCCAAACCCCAACCAGGACCATTCCAGCCAATCCTAAAGAACACCTAGGGAATATATAAGATGCTACATGGGTTCCATGCACTAAAGTAACTTTCCAGAAACCTCCAACCTCCCGATGGGTCCCTGGTCCAGATAAGTCCTGAAACCTAGAGGGCTCAGCCTCTCCAGAACATCAGATAGTTCCATCTCCCTACCCCATATTAGTAACAGACCCTTCCAATAGGAAAAATTTAGAATGGCCATAAACCAAACACCCCTAAAGAGAGGGATGGAAAGATCAAAGGTGATGGTGGAGTTATGCAGTGAAGATAGGATTTAACAAATGAATATGAATGCTGAATTACTAAATTGATATCTCTTTTCATCTCCAGTATCTTCAAACAGCTAGATATGAAAACCTAAATTGTAGAATTGTAACCCATGTCAAACTCTGAAAAGGTTCTACAACTAATTGTGGTGCTGTGCTTTGAAATTTATAGCTTTTTTGAATATGTGTTATGTTTCCCAAAAAAAAGAAGGAAAAAAGTCAATTGTGATGATAAAAAAATATTTAAGCATTCTAGCCTCCTATATTCTGGAGCAGCTACAAGGAAAAATCTTAAAGGATTGTATGGCAGCCCATGACAAACTCTGGGATCTGTCCTATAAATACTTGTTGAAGAGTGCTTTGGAAACTATAGATTCTTTTATTTCTTTGCTTTATATATATGTTATATTATACAATAAAAAAGTTTAAAGAAAAAAAAGAATTAGACTAAATTTTACCATATCCTTCCATTATCACTTTCTCTATTGCAATAGTATTTTCCAAGGAAATATGCCATGTGGCCTGATTATAGCAACAACTGAGCTATTAAACATATATGTATGCATGCAAAGCATCTGATGAACGCTTTACTGGTCACGCTGCTAAGCATATGATATGAATCACCTCTTTTAGGTACAACGGGTTGATTCCACCAAGTAGGTTGGTATTACTTTCATCTCCCTTTCACAACTGAAGGAATAACACAAGAGATTAAATAATTCACCCAAAATACACACCTGAGAAATACGAAACCCAAGATTGAACCCCAGAGCCTGGGATTTTACCATTGTAAAATCTAACATAGCCATTGACATAAAGTGAGTTGGAATTCAGGGACATTATTACTGTCAATAAAATTCTCAAAAACACTCCTCTATTTCAAGAATTCCAAACCAAACCTGTTTTAAGGCTCAATATTTACAGTCCTAAACACTTTAACTTGGGACCAAGTTTTTTTCTTGGATTTATAACTTACAAATTATTTGTTCATTGAAAATAACCCTCCACCCCCCACTCCTAATAATTTGGCTCAAGCAGACAACCTTAGAAATCATGAATAGTAAACGTGAGAAAATAGGCATTATTGTTAATCCTTTTTCATTCCCAAGTGGGGAATTGATGGCAAGACCAACCAAGCCAGTATAAAGTCCTAATAGTCCGGGTTGTTTCCCAGCAAGCTTAGTAGAAAGGTCAGCTTTTATGATTCCTTTTCGACATGAGAGACGGCCTTGGTTACTGTGCATTTGTGATACAAGATGAGAAATGTGTAAGGAGCAGGTTTGGAGCATTTGGAAAAGAATCCTTAAATACCCTTACTGGGGAGCAAGTCTAATGAGCTAAGGTCTGCATTCTGGTCCATACAGAGCAGGAGAGAAGGCCCACATTGCATGTGGACATTCCTCAGGTCTGCCAGCAATTTCCATTATCCTTTTCATAAAATACTTAATGGTGTAGAGGGTACGAGTCATGAGTCACATTTTTTCCTCAAGGGTGGTCACGATGAAGGTCGGTCACGACCACTGTCACAGTCGGCCGCTGCCCCATGTCCACTAAACACGGACAGCCTCGCTGTGGGAATTAACCTCCAGCCTGCATGCCGTGGACTCTGGAGCCACTTCATTTCTTGCAATGCTGTTTCCATGGTGACCAGGCTTACCCTCTGCAGTCCCATTTCTACACCTCAGCACAAAAGCTTCAGCAAAAAAAATAAAACTTAAAGTTGTGCCCCCATGCTAATTAATTATCCTATATGTATTAGTTGTCGATGTCACATATAAAAAATTACTTTAGAAAAGGAAAGAAATATGGGAAAAGGATTATTGAAAGCCATCTGTAATTGCTAAACCATTTGGATTTTTTATTTGAGCAGCACAGCATATCAGGTGCTCTCCATATTAGAGACTTTTTGTAAGCACAGTTCTTTCTTGGGTCATACGCAATTCCTGTTGATTTTATTCTTGGATTAAAAACTATTGTGGCAAACTTGATAGGGACTTCCTGGAAGATGGCGGCTTAGTAAGACGCGTGGATCTTAGTTTCTTCTCCAGGACACCTACTAGGGGAGTAGAAACGATACAGAAAGCGCCCAAAGCCACAACAGAGATAAAAAAGACAGCGTACCCCATCCTGGAACGGCTGGCTGGCTGAGAGAAGCAGCTCGGGTGAGATAGCCGAGGCGCGCGGGCCTTACCGGGCGGGGTGGCAAGCGGCCGGAGTTGCTCCCTTCCCCCTTCCCGGGCCGGCTGGGAGAATTGGAGAGGCGGTCCCCTGAAACAAAGACGGCTGGCGCCCACACCACGCGCAGCCCCCGGACCAACTGAGAGAATTGGATCGGAAACCCCCAGGCCGCGGAGAACGGTGACGGGTGGGGGAGGCCCCTTCCAAACCCGTGACTCCCGGGGAACGTGCACTCTCCCGGGCGGGCTGCTGCCGCTGGCGCCCTCCCGCCACGCTTGTTGCCCAGGGCTGACTAGGAAATTCGGACGGGCTCTTTCCCTGGCTGCGGCGACCAGCAACCCTCCCTGCGTTCGGACCCCGGCCGGCTCAAGCCGCTTCGGCTAGCGAACCCCCAGGACGGCGAGAGTTTTCCAAAGTTTAAGGTCCCACAGCACCTTTTACTGGTGGGACCCGCAGACAAACGTGTGCCACGAGTGCCACCTACTGGGCAGGATAAGAAAAACAGAACCCAGAGATTTCACAGAAAAATATTACAACCTTGCTGGGTCCAACACCAAGAGAAATCTGAATAAATGCCCAGACGCCAGCAGCAGAAGATAACTGTCCACGCTCAAAAGATTGAGAATATGGCTCAGTCAAAGGAACAAACCAATAGCTCAAATGAGACACAAGAGCTGAGACAACTAATGCTGAATATACGAACAGAAATGGAAAACCTCTTCAAAAATGAAATCGATAAATTGAGGGAGGACATGAAGAGGACATGGGCTGAACATAAAGAAGAAATAGAAAAACTGAAAAAACAAATCGCAGAACTTATGGAAGTGAAGGATAAAGTAGCAAACATAGAAAAAATAATGGATAGCTACAATGATAGATTTAAAGAGACAGAAGATAGAATTAGTGATTTGGAGGATGGAACATCTGAATTCCAAAAAGAAACAGAAACTATAGGGAAAAGAATGGAAAAATTTGAACAGGGTATCAGGGAACTCAAGGACAATATGAACGGCACAAATATACGTGTTGTGGGTGTCCCAGAAGGAGAAGAGAAGGGAAAAGGAGGAGAAAAACTAATGGAAGAAATTATCACTGAAAATTTCCCAACTCTTATGAAAGACCTAAAATTACAGATCCAAGAAGTGCAGCGCACCCCAAAGAGATTAGACCCAAATAGGCGTTCTCCAAGACACTTACTAGTTAGAATGTCAGAGGTCAAAGAGAAAGAGAAGATCTTGAAAGCAGCAAGAGAAAAACAATCCATTACATACAAGGGAAACCCAATAAGACTTTGTGTAGATTTCTCAGCAGAAACCATGGAAGCTAGAAAACAGTGGGATGATATATTTAAAATACTAAAAGAGAAAAACTGCCAACCAAGACTCCTATATCCAGCAAAATTATCCTTCAAAAATGAGGGAGAAATTAAAACATTCTCAGACAAAAAGTCACTGAAAGAATTTGTGACCAAGAGACCAGCTCTGCAAGAAATACTAAAGGGAGCACTAGAGTCAGATACAAAAAGACAGAAGAGAGAGATATGGAAAAGAGTGTAGAAAGAAGGAAAATCAGATATGATATATATAATACAAAAGGCAAAATGGCAGAGGAAAATATTATCCAAACAGTAATAACACTAAATGTCAATGGACTGAATTCCCCAATCAAAAGACATAGATTGGCAGAATGGATTAAAAAACAGGATCCTTCTATATGCTGTCTACAGGAAACACATCTTAGACCCAAAGATAAACATAGGTTGAAAGTGAAAGGTTGGGAAAAGATATTTCATGCAAATAACAACCAGAAAAGAGCAGGAGTGGCTATACTAATATCCAACAAATTAGACTTCAAATGTAAAACAGTTAAAAGAGACAAAGAAGGACACTATATACTAATAAAAGGAACAATTAAACAAGAAGACATAACAATCATAAATATTTACGCACCGAATCAGAATGCCCCAAAATACGTGAGGAATATACTGCAAACACTGAAAAGGGAAATAGACTCATATACCATAATAGTTGGAGACTTCAACTCACCACTCTCATCAAGGGACAGAACATCTAGACAGAGGATCAACAAAGAAATAGAGAATCTGAATATTACTATAAATGAACTAGACTTAATAGACATTTATAGGACATTACATCCCACAACAGCAGGATACACCTTTTTCTCAAGTGCTCATGGATCATTCTCAAAGATAGACCATATGCTGGGTCACAAAGCAAGTCTTAACAAATTTAAAAAGATTGAAATCTTACACAACACTTTCTCGGACCATAAAGGAATGATGTTGGAAATCAATAATAGGCAGAGTGCCAGAAAATTCACAAATACGTGGAGGCTCAACAACACACTCCTAAACAACGACTGGGTCAAAGAAGAAATTGCAAGAGAAATTAGCAAATACCTCGAGGCGAATGAAAATGAAAACACAACATATCAAAACTTATGGGACGCAGCAAAGGCAGTGCTAAGAGGGAAATTTATTGCTCTAAATGCCTATATCAGAAAAGAAGAAAAGGCAAAAATTCAGGAATTAACTATCCATTTGGAAGAACTGGAGAAAGAACAGCAAGCTAACCCCAAAGCAAGCAAAAGGAAAGAAATAACAAAGATTAGAGCACAAATAAATGAAATTGAAAACATGAAAACAATAGAGAAAATCAATAAGGCCAGAAGTTGGTTCTATGAGAAAATCAATAAGATTGATGGGCCCTTAGCAAGATTAACAAAAAGAAGAAGGGAGAGGATGCAAATAAATAAGATCAGAAATGGAAGAGGAGACATAACTACTGACCTCACAGAAATAAAGGAGGTAATAACAGGATACTATGAACAACTTTACGCTAATAAATACAACAATTTAGAGGAAATGGACGGGTTCCTGGAAAGACATGAACAACCAACTTTGACTCAAGAAGACATAGATGACCTCAACAAACCAATCACAAGTAAAGAAATTGAATTAGTCATTCAAAAGCTTCCTAAAAAGAAAAGTCCAGGACCAGATGGCTTCACATGTGAATTCTACCAAACGTTCCAGAAAGAATTAGTACCAATTCTCTTCAAACTCTTCAAAAAAATTGAAGTGGAGGGAAAACTACCTAATTCATTCTATGAAGCCAACATCACCCTCATACCAAAACCAGGCAAAGATATTACAAAAAAAGAAAACTACAGACCAATCTCTCTAATGAATACAGATGCAAAAATCCTCAATAAAATTCTAGCAAATCGTATCCAACAACACATTAAAAGAATTATACATCATGACCAAGTAGGATTCATCCCAGGTATGCAAGGATGGTTCAACATAAGAAAATCAATTAATGTAATACACCATATCAACAAATCAAAGCAGAAAAATCACATGATCATCTCAATTGATGCAGAGAAGGCATTCGACAAGATTCAACATCCTTTCCTGTTGAAAACACTTCAAAAGATAGGAATACAAGGGAACTTCCTTAAAATGATAGAGGGAATATATGAAAAACCCACAGCTAATATCATCCTCAATGGGGAAAAATTAAAAACTTTCCCCCTAAGATCAGGAACAAGACAAGGATGTCCACTATCACCACTATTATTCAACATTGTGTTGGAGGTTCTAGCCAGAGCAATTAGACAAGAAAAAGAAATACAAGGCATCAAAATTGGAAAGGAAGAAGTAAAACTATCACTGTTTGCAGACGATATGATACTATACGTCGAAAACCCGGAAAAATCCACAACAAAACTACTAGAGCTAATAAATGAGTACAGCAAAGTAGCAGGTTACAAGATCAACATTCAAAAATCTGTAGCATTTCTATACACTAGTAATGAACAAGCTGAGGGGGAAATCAAGAAATGAATCCCATTTACAACTGCAACTAAAAGAATAAAATACCTAGGAATAAATTTAACTAAAGAGACAAAAAACCTATATAAAGAAAACTACAAAAAACTGCTAAAAGAAATCACAGAAGACCTAAATAGATGGAAGGGCATACCGTGTTCATGGATTGGAAGACTAAATATAGTTAAGATGTCAATCCTACCTAAATTGATTTACAGATTCAATGCAATACCAATCAAAATCTCAACAACTTATTTTTCAGAAATAGAAAAACCAATAAGCAAATTTATCTGGAAGGGCAGGGTGCCCCGAATTGCTAAAAGCATCTTGAGGAAAAAAAACGAAGCTGGAGGTCTCGCGCTGCCTGACTTTAAGGCATATTATGAAGCCACAGTGGTCAAAACAGCATGGTATTGGCATAAAGATAGATATATCGACCAATGGAATCGAATAGAGTGCTCAGATATAGACCCTCTCATCTATGGACATTTGATCTTTGATAAGGCAGTCAAGCCAACTCACCTGGGACAGAGCAGTCTCTTCAATAAATGGTGCCTAGAGAACTGGATATCCATATGCAAAAGAATGAAAGAAGACCCATGTCTCACACCCTATACAAAAGTTAACTCAAAATGGATCAAAGATCTAAACATTAGGTCTAAGACCATAAAACAGTTAGAGGAAAATGTTGGGAGATATCTTATGGATCTTACAACTGGAGGCGGTTTTATGGACCTTAAACCTAAAGCAAGAGCACTGAAGAAGGAAATAAATAAATGGGAACTCCTCAAAATTAAACACTTTTGTGCATCAAAGAACTTCATCAAGAAAGTAGAAAGACAGCCTACACAATGGGAGACAATATTTGGAAATGATATATCAGATAAAGGTCTAGTATCCAGAATTTATAAAGAGATTGTTCATCTCAACAACAAAAACAAAACCCAATTACAAAATGGGAAAAAGACTTGAACAGACACCTCTCCGAAGAGGAAATACGGATGGCCAAGAGGCACATGAAGAGATGCTCAATGTGCCTGGCCATTAGAGAAATGCAAATCAAAACCACAATGAGATATCATCTCACACCCACCAGAATGGCCATTATCAACAAAACAGAAAATGACAAGTGCTGGAGAGGATGCGGAGAAAGAGGCACACTTATCCACTGTTGGTGGGAATGTCAAAGGGTGCAACCACTGTGGAAGGCAGTTTGGCGGTTCCTCAAAAAGCTGAATATAGAATTGCCATATGACCCAGCAATACCATTGCTAGGTATCTACTCAAAGGACTTATGGGCAAAGACACAAACGGACATTTGCACACCAATGTTTATAGCAGCATTATTTACAATTGCAAAGAGATGGAAACAGCCAAAATCTCCATCAACAGAAGAGTGGCTAAACAAACTGTGGTATATACATACGATGGAATATTATGCAGCTTTAAGACAAGATAAACTTATGAGGCATGTAATAACATGGATGGACCTAGAGAATATTATGCTGAGTGAATCCAGCCAAAAACTAAAGGACAAATACTGTATGGTCCCACTGATGTGAACGGTCATTCGAGAATAAACTTGAAATATGTCATTGGTAACAGAGTTCAGCAGGAGTTAGAAACAGGGTAAGACAATGGGTAATTGAAGCTGAAGGGATACAGACTGTGCAACAGGACTAGATACAAAAACTCAAAAATGGACAGCACAATAATACCTAATTGTAAAGTAATCATGTTAAAACACTGAATGAAGCTGCATCTGAGCTATAGGTTTTTGTTTTGTTTTGTTTTGTTTTGATTTTACTATTATTACTTTTATTTTTTTCTCTATATTAACATTCTATATCTTTTTCGGTTATGTTGCTAGTTCTTCTAAACCAATGCAAATGTACTAAGAAATGATGATCATGCATCTATGTGATGATGTTAAGAATTAATGATTGCATGTGTAGAATGGTATGATCTCTAAATGTTGGGTTAATTTCTTTTTTTCCGTTAATTAAAAAAAAAAAAAGAAAAAAGAGAAGGGATAATTGGAGATGAAGGGATACAGACTGTACAACGGGACTGGATATAAAAACTCAGAAATGGACAGCACAATACTACCCAATTGTAATGCAATTATGTTAAAACACTGAATGAAGCTGCATGTGAGGTATAGGTTTTTTGTTTTTGTTTTTTTTTCTTTCTATTATTGTTTTAATTCTTATTCTGTTGTCTTTTTATTTCTTTTTCTAAATCGATGCAAATGTACTAAGAAATGATGAATATGCAACTATGTGATGTTATTAAGAATTACTGATTGTACATGTAGTTTGGAATGATTTCTAATTGTTTTGTTAATTCTTTTTTTAATTAATAAAAAAAAAAAACTATTGTGGCCCTCTGATATCAGAGAATAATCCTCCTCTGTTTTGCTTTTTGAGAATATCGTGGGCACAGTGTAACCTTACCAACAGTTGTGCATAAAAGCTTGGTTTTGGTAAATGGGATAATACATTCAATGTCTTGGTGGGGCTTCCCACTGGGTAATCCCATAACAAGTGACTTTGATAAGAAAAAATAACCACTCCTTATTATGGGTTGGATTATGGTCCCCCCCAGAACAGATGTTCTGAAGTTCAGACCCCCAGAACCTGTGACTGTGACCTTATTTGGAAATAGGGTCTTTGTAGATGTAATTAAGACTATTAGTTAATAGGGTTACATGGGCCCTAACATATGTTTGTTGTTTAAGCCACCCAGGTAGTGGTCCTTTGTTATGGCAGCTCCAGGAATCTGAAATACTCTTCTGTGTGTGCTGCTGGTATCAAAAGAAAAAATACGGGAGGTGCCAAGATGGTGGCTTAGCAAGGTGTGCAATTTAGTTCGTTCTCCAGAATAGCTACTAAATAACCAGGAACAGTACAGAACAGCTCCTGGGGCCACATCAGTGACCAGACACACAGTGTACCCCAGCCTGGACCAGCTGCAAGCCCCCCCAGAATCGTGAGTTCCCCAAGCCAAGGCGGCCGGTGCCCCTCCCCCATAGATGCTTCCCAGAGGGGAAGGAGACTTTACCAGCAGCAGAGATTGAATGCAACTGAGCTTCAAGTGTGGAATTAATTCACAAATTCTGACTACTAAAAATAGGCCCCCAGCTCAGGTGAACCTGGTCAAAGCAGAGGTTGTTGATTTTTGCCCCAGCACCAAGGGGGCAGGGCTCACAGAAAAAGAAAAAAAAACACACAGGTTTTTGTGGCTGCATTTCTACAAAGGCTTGACTGCCTTTGGATGCAGCGGCAGGGCTTCTCAGGCTGCTACTGCCCCAGGCATAGGCAGAAGCAAACTCATCTGAGGGCTTGTCTGGAGCTTGTGCCTTCCCCAGGGGAGGGGTGAAGCCCAACTCAGGTGGAATCCCACCCTGAAGGAATTCAGACCCCAGGGCTTGGTAATTTGAAGCCATTAAAACCAGCCTACAACCTCTCCTCTGTCTCCACCAGTCCCCAGCAGGGAGAGTCTGCCAAAGTTAAAGGTACTGCATCATCTTATGCTGGTGGGACCTGCAGACAGACAAGCATCACATCCTGGGCAGGATAAGAAAAACAGAGCCCCGAGACTTCACAGGAAAGTCTTTCAACCTGCTGGGTCTCACCCTCAGGGAAAACCGATGCAGGTGACTCTTTCCTCCTGACAGGAGGCCAGTTTGGTCTGGGAAAATCTGGCTGGGGTCTATAATATCTAAGTAGACCCTCCTAAGTGTGTGTGGGGGGGGGAAAGGCACCATACAGACAGAGCAAGAAACAAGAACTGAAAAATTCTCCTCTGTTAAACAAAACTTAAGCTAGAGGTCCAGAAAAAGCTGAACTGAATGTCAGGGAACAGACAGACTGTTGCTTCCTATGAAAGGAGCTCAAAGGATATTAAGGAATGATGAGAAAGAGAGAGAGAGAGACTGAAAGAAAGAAAGAGACAAACAGATGGGATCAGGGGGTCTGAAGCTTAACCTTAGCAAACAATAGACTTTATTCTGCATCAGCTCCTGCTTATATACTGCAGGGTTTATTAAGGAAACAAAGTATTTAACTTTCTTCATACTTAAGTAACCATTTGGGGGTAAACGAACATTCTGTTCCCCCCAGACTGTTCCAAACAAAGCAAGTAACAATCTCCTCAGTTTCTTGCCCACTCAGGGACCCCAGCTGCTCCCTGCAAATTCTGCAGGTCTTGTTTTAACCCTTTGGCTCCTAGAGGGAGACGAGCAGGAAAAGGAGCCAGCTGCCTGGCCTTTCCCTACCCTGTCCTGCCGGGCTCCGGTGCCTGCCCAGCCCCTCCCGAGCCAGACCCCCACGTGCTCTGCCTGGTGAGCTCCCGGCGCTCAGCTGGGCAGGGAGAAGGTGGGCAGGACAGTGCATGTCAGAGCCGCATGGGGTGCTGCGGGAAGGACAGATTTCCTCGGGGGCTGCCTCTTGGCGCCCAGCCTGCCGTCTGCCCCCAACCCGTATGCTGAGACCTGCACCCCAGCTCCCATTCTCTCCTTTCCTCCTGATGGGAAGCCCCAGACCTCAGGCCTCTAGTGGAAATGATGAGACATGTGGGGCAGGGATGTGCCCTGCCTCCCCCAGCAGCAGTCCCCCAGCTCCTCTCCTGGTCTGTGGAGCAGGGGCCCCTTCCTGACACAGAGCCCCCTTACCTTTTCATTCTGAACTGTCACAATATGGGAGGGACGCAGTCTTCTCTAGAAGGGCCAGGAAGGTTCCCCTCTCAGGTGCTACACTCCCTGCTCTGGAGCTCTGAGTCCCGGTCTGCACTTTGACTAGGACAGAAGCCCAGAGGGCAGGGAGCTGTGTCTGACTGCTTCACTGTGTTATGCTCAGAGCCTGAAATGCACCTGCACCTAGTAGGTGCTCAACAAGGATTTGTTGATTGAATGAAGCCACCTGAATCGTTCCAGGTATCTGAGTGCACCTGGGCACTGGGCCGCCCCCAGGGAATCGTGGAGTCACCACACCAGGGACAGGGTCCCCCTAGGGGGAATCTCAAGTTTCCCGTCCACGGGTAAGACAGGCTTTCCCAGGTCACAGGTCCTGAGGGCTGAGGCAGACGCTGACCCCTGAGCCCAGCCCTTCTGGAGTCAAACCCCACCCTGAGCAGGACCACGTGGGAAGCTCTGAGAAGGTGAGGAGGGACAGGCCAGCAGAGGGCCACCCGCACCCCTGGGCTGGGAGAGTGATCCATACACGCAGCAGCAGGAAGCAGAGATGAACGAACACAATGAGAAGGGCGGACAGTGTAGAGGCTCCTGTCTGATGTTCCCTCGGACAGGGGAGCCTGACTCTGCCCCTGGACAAGGCGGGGCTGGGCGATGGGGCTGCGGGTGGGGGTGTTATTGGGCATCTGTGGAGGCTAAGGAGGGGGCAGCCCCTCCAAGGCTGTGCCCACAGGTAAAGGCCCTGACACGGCCGCGTGCAGCACACCATGACCAGATGTGTGAGTGTGTGTGTGTGCGCGCACCCACGTGTATGAGCACACGCACACGTGTACCCAGTTTGCACTTGGCGATATTTAGAAAGCTTTGAACAAATGCCAGGTGCTTTCAAAGGCTGTAGGAAAGCACAAGGAGGCTGGGGAGGCCCATGTGTGCCCCCGTCTGGCAGGGGTGGGGTGCGTCCTGCCCGGGATGGAGAGGAGTGGGGAAGGTGAGGCGCCACCCGGGCCCCTCGGTCCCCAGGCCGCAGGGCTGAGTGGCTTCCTCCCCTCCGGCTGAGCCAGGGACCGAGGCTTTTTGCCCATCAAACCTCCTGTTCCCAGAGCCATGGAGGAAACGATGTAAGAAGGGACCATGTGCCTTCTCTAAGCCCCAGGTCTGCTCCTGAGCGTGGGGCATCAGGAGATGTGGATGGAGCAGGACTTGTGTTTTTTAAGTTTAAGAATTCACGCATGGTCGTCAGAAGTCAGAGAAATTTTTAAATAGGCAAAAAAGGGTTAACCCAATAGTTAAGCCAAGACAGACGTAATGTTTCTTCCCATGTGCTGGTCTGAGCCTGCCCAGCTGTGGGTCAGGCCGGGTGCAGGCAATGCCCCTGTCTGCAGGTGGACGTTTGTCTTCAGCTTCTGTCCTGACTGCCTCACCTGGCCTTTTGCAGCTGCTGCCACTGTCCTGACATTGCTGTCCCTTCAGGACGTCCAGTGGGATCCCCATGGCCAGCCCGGGTGCCCCAGTATCCCGCAGAGGGGTGCCGGGCACTGACGGGGTGGGAGCCAGACCCCCGAGGCCACCGCCGAGCTGTCTGGAGACCCGGACGCCTGCGCCCCGGACGCCTGACCCCCCCGACGGCATCAGCACCAGATTCTAGGGGTTCGGGTGAGTCGGGGGTTTGGGGAAAGCCTGGGCCGGACACACTGACAGGTTCCCTGTCAGGAAGAGTTGAGGTGGTGATTTAATTGACCAATAATGTCGAGCTCTAGTGACTAGGGATGCCGTGGTGGGGGCTGAGGTGACCGTCGGGTGCGGAGCGGGCAGGACCCTGCCTGGCTGGGCCGGGTGCTCTCCGCAGGCAGGACCTCACATTGCGGTGACATGTGCCGGTGCCCACGGGATTACGGGGACTAAAACTAAATGTCAGAAAAGGTACCGCAAAGAGCATTGAGAGAGCTATTTAAAGTTTTTTCTTGTAACAAGTCATAAAGTTTTGCTTAGCATTTGACTTACTTCCTGCCAGTGTTGAGTACTTGTTTTGTTAAATAAAAGGATTTTACGTAAAATCCTTAATGGGTAAAATTGATTTGACTCCTACTTCAGGAAGGCAGCCTGTATTTTCTCAAGTTGTGTTTCAAAAAAGGAAGATATTTTTTTCTCATTGGTTGATAAATGTCTATTTTGTAAGGTTTCTTTATTGGACTTTAACTGATGTTAACAGAAAACTTTTATTCTGCTGAGGCCTGTATTTCTAGGATATGATGTTTAAAGGTTCACTTATTAGTTGATGTGATAGCAGACAAAAGTCACTCTGAAGTTAGGTGGATTGCACGGCCCAAATTCTAGCTTGTCCATTTAAAACTCTGCATGTCCCTGTGTCCCCCATGCAGCGGGCTCCAGGGTCTGCTCAATGGCTGCCACCGGCCCTGGCAGCAGATGGGACATCCTGTGTGTCCCCGGGAGGTGGCAGTGTGAGATCCGAACACTGAGAATGGCTTGGCTTTGTCGTAAACATTGACACTTTCATATACCATCTGTGTTCCTAGAAACTTTTTTTAATGACTTAATATCTTAGCCAAGGCAAGAATCACACTTGTTGGCCTACAGTCCTGTTAGCACAAACAGAGGCCATTGCCTGAAAGCAAGAATCTGCTCAACATCCCTTGTCTCCCTTCCCCCCAACCCCAAAAGATGCCATAACAGTAGTGTCTGAGGCCACTGTGAAGCGGGAATCCTACATGGTTCAGGTTAGTTTGGAGTCACATAAACACTGTTATACCTAGGGCTACATTTTCATTTCTCATCACGGTTTCATTTCATCTGACCCTTTTTAGCTCTCTAAATAAATAAATAAATTTTGATAAAATAAAACGATACTTTATTCCTGATTCTACTTTGTGGAGTCACCCATTTCTCTTGACCCTAATTCAATGTTGCAGGACAGAAACTTTTGATTAGATTCTCTGCATGAAGTGGTGGCACGCCTAATTGTAGGTGTGCTCCTATGATTGGCTGGAGATGGGACTCCACCCTTTCCAGGTGGGTCTTGATTAGTTTACTGGAATCCTTTCAAAGAGGACACATTTTGGAGAGAGTTAGAAATGATAGAAGCCTCAGAGCCAACAGAGAGAGAGCCCACAGGAACTTCAGTGCAGGGCTGACACAGATGCTACCACTTGGAGAAGAGAGACACGGATGTTTGGAGATACCTGGAGTCCTGCAGATGAAACAATGAGATGTTAAACAAGCTGACCCTGAAGACAGCCGAGTGCAGTCAGGAGGTGAAGGCAGGCCCCAGAGAGGCAAAGTGGGGAGCCCCCACAGGAACAGAGGCTGAAGGCAACGGAGCCCAGGAGTAAGGGACCAGCAGATGCCAGCCACGTGCCTCCCCGGCTGACAGGGGTGCTCCTGACCCATCGGCCATCCTGGAATTAAGGTAGCTCTCTCTGGATGCCTTAGATAGACATTTTTATAGGATTATAAAATCCTGTAAACTTGTAACTTATTAAATTCCCCCTTTAAAAAGCTGTCCCAGTTCTGGTGTGTTGCATTCTGGCAGATTGCAAACTCACATGCACCACTTTGGCAAAACTGTAGGCAAAAAATGAGGGAATGGTAAAACAAAATTCTGGACAGTGGTTCTAAAAAGACAATGTGGGAGAGAGGGTCAAGGAGGTGGAAACAAGGACTTCAAGAGTGTTGAAATGTTCTATTTCTTAAGCAAGGTGATGAGTATACGGTATTAATGTATTTTCCACATTTTAACATCTCTGAAATTGTCTATTTATTTCCTTTATATCCTTTCTGTATGTTGTCACTTTAATATAAGCACAGGTGTGACGTATAACAAAAGCTATGAAAAATTATAAATGACCAACATTTTAGATAAATGATCACAAGAAACTTTGGTTATATGATGTCCCCACTGCATGAGGACACTGAGGCTCAGAGAACCTAACCTGTGTGAGTTCCACGGTGGGACCTCAGCAGAAGAGTGAGCCCCCAACCCACTTCTTTAGGTAAAGCCCTGCCTGAGGCATGGGGGTGGGCAAAGCGAACAGTCTAAGGGGACAGGGACCCACAGGAACCCAGGGCATCTGACTTCACCACCATGTGTGTAGCCGCCATTCATTTCTCGACATTGTATAATATCTCACTATTCATTGTATCAATTCTGTGGGTGGACACTGGGGCTGTTTCACTCTTTTGCTATTACACATTCTCGTAGTTGTCTCCTGGAACATGGTGACAGTTTCTGTGGGAACCAGACCTAGGACTGGATGACTAGTCTTCCCTGCTCTCACTGCCACAGATGCTTCTGCACCCGTCTTCCCCCGAATACCCAAGGGGCTATGAGTCCTGCAGCTGCCTTGTGATGGACCTTCAGAAGGAAGAAAACATGGTAACAGGGAGAGGGAGAGAGGGAGCTTCCCAGCCCGCTGTCCCCTTTCAGCCATGGCCTTGAGAAGCCAAACGCAGAAATGGGTGGCACCATGGTGCCTCTGGAAGGCCCTGCACAACCCTGCCGAGCATGGGGGAGGTGGGCTCCCCGGGCCTGGACTGGCTGCCGCACAATTGACATCACAGTCCATGGAGGTCACTACTGGGCTGCAGGGCATGGAAAGAAGAAACACAGCATGACTTTCTGATATTGTTTATTGAAATTTAAGGGAAACTGGAATTGGCTCCCTGGGGATGCTCCCCTGAGCCCTGGTCCTCTTGACTAATAGGTGTCTGAACGGTCTCCGATGTCACGGCACCAATGACCACCCCCTGGTCACACTCTGCTGTCCCCAGGATGGCCTCCCTGCTGCTCCTCTCTGCTGTCTTGGACATGAGGCCCAGATCTGTTCCACGAGCTGACGACAGTTTTGTAAAGCTGGTTCTCACGGTCCTCAGGAGAGAGCTGAGTCTGCTGAGCCTGGCGTTGGCAGAGCCCGCACGGGCTGCGGAGAGGCTCCTCCTGGACTCCCCGGAAGCCCCGGAGCCCTGTTCTGGGGCCGTGCGGCTGACGTCCTCGTCCCGGGAAGGGCGCTCACTGTCCCGATGGCCTTTCTGCAGACGGTCTTCCCCCGTGGGGCTGTGGCCAGACAAGGACCTGCCTGATGACTGTTGGCCAGCATGATGGCGTCTTGTCTTTTGGTGATTTTCCCTGGTCTGACGGTGATGGAAAGTTTTCCTTCCCCCAGGGGCTCTGTCCTCTTCCCTTCGACCCCTCTCCCTTTCCTTCCCGGCCTGGGCGTGGGTCTGGGAGATGCACAAGCCTGCCTCCTGTCCAGCCCTCTGACTGTCCCTCGCTGACATGGGGACAGGCGGTTCTGCTGCTGCTTCCGGGGCTGTGTGTGCAGCAGTCTCGCTGCCCTCAGGAGAGAGACTGGCCGCCACCGCCGTGCTGGAGGCCCACACTGAGGTCTTGCTCGCCGCTCCTTCCACGGCCACCATGACGCTCTCCGAGGGCACGCTGACAAGCCCTGTGGGGGCCACGTGGCTCCTGCTTCCTCCTCGGCCCTTGGAGGTGGCTCCTGCTCCTGCTGCATTAATTCGTGCAGACTGAGAGGTGGTCACGCTCGCAGCGCCTGCTGCGCTGCCCTTTGCTGCTGTGTCCCCAGAGGCTGCAGGCGGTGCCGGTTTGGGGGTGGTCAAGGCAGGCCTGCTCTTCTCCTTAGAATTCCTGCCTTCACCCCAGCAGCAGCAGCAGCAGCAGAGGAGGCTCCCGATGCCTCAGAGACCATGTGCGGGCTCCTGGTGTTGAATTGTCCCTCATTCCCTCCTCCGTGGACCTCAGCGGATGTGCTCACTGCGTCCTCTCCCACCAGCTCACGTTTGCATACCATGTCCCCAGCCTGGATGTTGCTGGTGCTCTCCACAGCTGGGAGTAGAAGGTAGATGAGCTTCTCCCAGTACATGATAAGGTCTTCCTGAGCACCTAGAGGGGGACACAGCTGCAGGAAGCAGCAGCGGCCGGTGGGAAACTTCAGGCCCAGCTGCTGTTCCTCCCGATCATGCACCGACAGCCTGAGCAACTCCAAGGGCAGCAGCCTGGGGAGCTCCGCGGTCTTCTCAGCCTTGCGGCCTCTCCCCGGGGTGGTCTGGCCCCTGTGGTGGATGGGTCAGGCCAGCAGCATGACTTCGGGGAGGGGCAGGAGGGGGCACCCCTTTGGTTTTGTTTCCTTTTTTTAAATCGGGGAAGCTCTTTAATATTGATAAACTCCTTGCTTGCAAGTTTTATATTTACAGTTTTTTTTAGGTCTTGATATGTGCCATCAATCCTTTTTTAAAAATATTGTATGTTGAGGTTTCAAATATGCATTAACTAAAGCATTTTAAGTATTTAACATTGTTCTGACAACTTCAGTTTTGATGGTAATTGTACGTAATAAAATGTTTGTTTAAATTAATAACATATAGAAAGGATAAATTTTTTTAAACTTTTTTTATTAATTAAAAAAATTAACAAACAAAACATTAAGAGATCATTCCATTCTACATATACAATCGGTAATTCTTAATATCATCACATAGTTGCATATTCATCATTTCTTAGAACATTTGCATCAATTTAGAAAAAGAAATAAAAAGACAACAGAAAAAGAAATAAAATGATAACATAGAAAAAAGGATTATACATACCATACCCCTTACCCCTCGCTTTCATTTACCACTAGCATTTCAAACTAAATTTATTTTAACATTTGTTCCCCCTATTATTTATTTTTATTCCATATGTTCTACTCTTCTGCTGATATAGTAGCTAAAAGGAGCATCAGACACAAGGTTTTCACATTCACAGAGTCTCACTGTGAAAGCTGTATCATTGTTCAATCATCATCAAGAAACATGGCTACTGGAACACAGCACTACATTTTCAGGCAGTTCCCTCCAGCCTCTCCACTACATCTTGAACAACAAGGTGATATCTACTTAATGCATAAGAATAACCTCCAGGATAACCTCTCAACTCTGTTTGGAATCTCTCAGCCATTGATACTTAGTCTCATTCCACTCTTCCCCCTTTGGTCGAGAAGGTTCTCTCAATCCCCTGATGTTAATTCTCAGCTCATTCTAGGTTTTTCTCAGTCCCTTGACGCTGAGTCTCAACTCATTCCAAGATCCCCATCTGTTCTAGTTTGCTAGCTGCTGGAATGCAATATACCAGAAACGGAATGGCTTTTAACAAGGGGAATTTAATGAGTTGCTAGTTTACAGTTCTAAGGCCTAGAAAACGTCCCGATTAAAACAAGTCTAAAGAAATGTCCAATCGAAGGCATCTAGGGAAAGATACCTTGGTTCAAGAAGGCCGATGAAGTTCAGGGTTTCTCTCCCAAGTGAGAAGGCACATGGCGAACACAGTCAGGGCTTCTCTCTCAGCTGGAAGGGCACATGGCGAACACGGCATCATCTGCTAGATTTCTCTCCTGGCTTCCTGTTTCATGAAGCTCCCCGGGAGGCATCTTCCCTCTTCATCTCCAAAGATCGCTGGCTGAAGGACTCTCTGCTTCGTAGTGTCACTCTCTCTGAATCTCTCATTCTCCAAAATATTTCCTCTTTATAGGATTCCAATAAACCAATCAAGACCCACTCAAATGGGTGGAGACATGTCATCCCCTAATCCAGTTTAACAACCATTCTTAACTAAATCACATCAACCAGGGAGATGATCTCATTACAGTTTCAAATATACAGTATTGAATAGGGATGATTCTACCTTTATGAAATGGGATTTATATTAAAGCATGGCTTTTCTTAGGGGGCATACTTCCTTTCAAACCAGCACACCGTCCCACGTTGCCAGGGAGGTCCACACCCCTGGGAGTCATGTCCCACACAGAGAGGGGGAGGGTGGTGAGACTGCTCGTTGTGTTGGCTGGAGAGAGAGGCCACATCTGAGGAACAAAAGAGGCTCTCCTGGGGGTGACTCTTAGGCCTAAATTTTAAGTAGACTTGACCTATCCTTTGTGGGGTTAAGTTTCATGTGAACAAACCCCAAGCCTGGGGGCTCAGCCTATAGCTTTGGTTGTCCACGCTGCTTGTGAGAATATCAAGAATTCAACTTGGGGAAGTTGAATTTCTCCCCACTCTTACCATTCCCCAGAGGGGGCTTGCAAATACTTTTCCAGTCACTGATCAAATCACTCTGGGATTCATTGGGGCATCACTCTGGACAAACCAACAAAATCTCATGTGCTACCTGAGATTCCAAGTACTTATGACATTCAATCAAACTATCTACATGAGTTATATTAGGAAATGCTCTAGTCAAAATCTAAGTTTTGTAACAAATAAACATTTTTTGCTTTAGTCTCACACATAAGGTGACATTTTAAAGTATTAATTATCATCTATTTTCAACACCCTGCAATAATGACATTCCTTTGTTCTTCCTCAGGCAAAAACATTTCTTAAATTTGTACATTGTACATTTCACTATTATTATACACTCTAGGCATTCCTAGATTATACCATCTCGATCTTTACCATCTATCTTTCTTTCTGATTTCATTTATGTCCCCAGTCCTCCTCCCTCTATCATTCTCACATGCAGGTTCATTCAGTGTTTTAACATAATTACATTACTGTTAGGTAGTATTGTGCTGTCCATATCTGAGATTTTATATTCAGTCCTGTTGCACAATCTGTATCCCTTCAGCTCCGATCACCCAATATCTCACCCTATTTCTAACTCCTGATGGTCTCTGTTACCAAGGAAATATTCTAAGTTTATTCACTAACGTCAGTTCATGTCAGTGAGACCATACAGTATTTGTCCTTTTGTTTCTGGCTAATCACACTCAGCATAATGTCCTTAAGGTCCATTCATGTTGTTACATACTTCATAACTCCATTCTGTCTTACAGCTGCATAATATTCCATCTTATGTAAATGTCACAGTTTGTTTAGTCAACTGTCTGTTGATGGACATTTTGGCTGTTTCCATCACTTGGCAATTGTTAATAATGTTGCTATAAACATGTAAATGTCCATTTGTGTCCTTGGCCTCGTGACCTTTGAGTAGAGACAGCATATACACGGGTCCTGTTTTTTAAACCATTCTGCAAGACTATGTCTTTTGATTGGAGAGTTTAATCCATTAACATTCAGTGTTATTATTGTATGGGTAGTACTTTCTTCTACTATTTTGCCTTCTGGATTTTATATGTCATATCTAATTTTCCTTCCTTTTACCTCTACTCATTGTCTTCCTTAGAAAGGATAAATTTTTAAAAGTGTTTTTACTAAAAGGAAATGGGGAGTAGTTTTAATATAAATGGCTATTGCAGAAGAAGGAAAATGTAAGGCAAAAACTGAACGAATACAGCAAGTTGCCGAAGGTTTGTGAAAAAGGAAATTATGGTGAAAGTTAGGGCAAGTTTTAGGTGAACTGAAAGGGAAAGTGTTGAAAGCAGCACCCAAAGTCTTTAGCATCTGCCCTCCCTTCCATGAGGGTAACCAGGGCACGTGGTGTGGATGAGAGACCAGTAAGGAAAGAACAGTTTCCCTCCAGCCGGGAGATGTCCCTACCCTGTGGCTTTAGCCACCCCAGCAGCTGTCAGAGTCACGACATCATCCATGAATTCGCCACCATCGGGTCAAGAGGCCCCACAGACGAGGCCTGGGAGTGCACCCCTGTTCCTGAGCCCCCGACGTGCCCCCTTTTCTGGAAGCCACTGCGCATCCCCCATGTGCCCGAGGCCTGAGTGCCCGGCGCTGCCCGGCTCTAGCGCCCCGGGAGCAGCGAGTCAGCGCATGGCTATGGCCTGAGGAGGCCCCAAGCCCTGCCTCAGTCTCCCTGGATGCTGACTGACCTGCACATGGCCCAGGTCCACCGGCTCTGTGGACTAATGGTCTTTCCTTGTTCTTTGCGTTTGTCTTTCGTTCAGCAGTTTTAGCCTCCTGGAAATAAGTCTCCTGGAATTCTTCCTGAAAACCAACTTTACTCTAATTTGTGGGATCCCTCTTCCCCAGGTCACCTCCCCCTTCCTAGCACTGCCCACAGTGTGTGTCTCCATTCCTTCCCTGAGGCTGATTGTGCGTTCATGTGTCGGCACTGCCCATGGCCAGCACCGTGTGCCTCACTCCTCTATTTCTGCTCAGCATGGTCGTGAGCCCTTCTAAGGGGAATGACACATGCCGGGAAAGCCTTAAAACCGCCTGTGTTGGGAAAAAGGTGAAAACTATAACCAGTGTTCATGCCAGGCCAGTTCACAGACCTGCATTATTGTGTGTCCCCTAAAGGAACACCCCCCAATACACACTAATCCCACCTTGCCAGGTTCAGTAATGCTGTTCTCACTACTCTAGGGTGACAAAGCTATTGCCATAACCCATAAAAAGCAAAAACATTTCCCAAGTCCACCTGACCTTCAACACATGTACAGTTTTACACCCGCCCCCCCCAAATCCGACTCCTTTCCCAGTGCGGGCCTCCTGGTAATGCAATGCATATAAGCTTAGGGAGGAACTCCTAGCTGTGCTGAGGTGGAGGCCTCCTGGGAGCTGCTGCCATGCAGTTTGTCTCTTGCCCAAAGCTATGAGCTAAGCCTGCATTACAAAAAAAAAACAAAAACAAAAACCTGGCTTCCCAAAACATGAGACCAAAGCCGTGCCCTGCCAGGGGTGAAGGAATCCCAAAGCAGGTGCTGGGCATGAATGCCAGGGGGCAAAGGCTGTCAGGGAGACAGATCAGACCCTCTCGGGGGGCACTACCTCTCCCTCACTTCACACCTCACATCACCCTGCTTGGCCCCGGAAGACGGCTGGTTAGCCAAAGATGGGTAGGATTCCTCAGGAAAGGAACAACCTAAGACAGGCACAGTCGCAAAGGGGTCATCAGAAAAAACTTGGGGCCAACAGAATGGAGGCACAGACCCTCACCCCCCTAACTTTGCAGGGACCTAAACCCTGCATGGCTACATGGTTATCTACACCCAGCCCAGCTCAGATCAGACACACCACCTGCAACAAGAAAAGCTTGAACTACAGGTGATGCTATATCCCCTTCTTCTAAGTCGGTGTAAGCATCAAAGGTGCGAATGTTGCAGGCAGCCCCTGTTTATTCAAAGCCACTTCCTGTTGCAGCAGGCAGGCCCCTGTTTATTCAGACAACTCCCTGTGTAATCAGGGCCGTCATCAAATTCATTGAAGATACCATAACCCATGAGGCTATAACCCCTCCCTATAAATCAGGGTAAGCACCAAAGGGGGGAAATGCAGCAAGCAGGCTTTGCAGCAGGCAAGATAAGGCACATTCCTGAGGGGGGATTCCAGAAGGTAAAACTGCAAGCAGGCAAGATAAAACACTTTTGTGCGGATAAGAACCCCTCCCTTAATGGCTCATCTGCTTCTGTAACCCAGCTTTGTGTCTGTCCCAATTAAAACCAGCCAATCATTTATTTTGTCTTTAACATGCCATCCTGTCTATAAAAATTGATGTTAACCTTTTGTTCAGGGCTCAGATTTTCAGAGGCTACTGAGCTAAGCCCTATGGCCATAGACAATAAAAAACCTACTTCTTGAAACTTCAGAGCCTTGGCCCTGGTTTGTTGGTTCCGTGTAACATTCCAGGAGGCTTGAAGCCTTGTTCATATTTCGTGCAACAGTGCCATCTATAACAGGTCTACATGCACAAAATGGATTAAAAGTATAAGGACTTTTCTGGGTATTTAAAAGCTTCAAACCAAAAAAGTCCCTGTTTTAGTTTGCTAAAGCTGCCAGAATGCAGTACACCAGAAATGGAACGGCTTTAGAAGGGAATTTATTAGGTGGCAAGTTTACAGATCTAAGGCCATGAAAATGTCTGCACTAAGGCATCCAGAGAAAGATAACTGCAGAGAAAGGGCTGATAAAGTTCACGGTTTCTCTCTCAGCTGAGAAGGCACATGGTGACCTCTGCTGACTTTCTCTCATCTCAAAAGACTTCGCTGGGAACGTATTTCTTCTGCATCTCCAAAGATCTCTGGCTGTTTGTGCTGTGTCATCGCTGTAGCTTTGTCCAAAATAGATCCCGCTTAAAGGGCTCTGGCAAGCAACCCCACTTGAAAGGGTGGGGACACTTCTCATTGGAAACCACCTAACAAAACTTTACCACCCACAATTGGGCCAGTCACAGCTCCATGGAAACCATCAAAAAGATCCCATCCAGCAATAGGGAATGAATATTAATGAGCATGGCTTTTCTGGGGCGCATGACAGTTTCAACCCAAAAAAGTTCTCATTACTGTTGTGAGAACATGAGTATTCCAGGGGTGACACAAGGCCCAGGTATACTCAGATGCATGGAATGATTCATGTGGGGTTCAGTCGATCAACAAATATTTATTGAGCACCTACTAAGTGCAGGTACATTTCAGAGTCTGAGCATAAAACAGTGTACCGATAAGACAAAGACCCTTGTTTCTTGGGCTTCCACTCTAGTTAGGGAGTCACACTTTGACCTGAGCAGGGCAGGTGGACAGCACTTAGATGGGACCCTTTATGGCCCCTCGTAATAAGGATGCATCCCCTCATATTGGTTCATTTCAGGCAACCTCCAGGCAGCTGAAAATGTGTTTGCATCAGGAAGAGGGGCCCCTGTATACACAGACAAAGTGAGGATGTGGGGCATTGACCCTGGGAGAGGGTGATCAGGACCCCATTCCTTTACATCTTATGGTTTCCGCTACTGCGCTGAGGTCTGGGACCTTCCCTCAGGGTGACAGGGGTAAAGGGAGCCATGGTGACAGTCTCACCCCTTGGGAGTAGAAGGGAGACCAGGGACCTAGAGGCAGCTCCGAGGGGCTCCGTGCTGAACACAGCACACCATGCCAGCTCTGGCATGCAGCACCATGCCCACCTTCTCCTTGACAAGCAGCAACCCTTGGTCCTCTCTAAGGCTGAGCACAAGCAGAATCAGCTCAGGAGGGACAGTGCAGGCACAGAAGCCCAGCCCACACAGGGGTGCTCTCAGAAGACAGAGTCAGGGAAAGCTAAGGTCACTTCCTTGACTGCCTCATCACCTCCCCCAGTGCTGTCTCCTGCATCCTGGACATCTGGGAGGACTGTATCTCATGGGACGTTTGTCAGCACCTGCATTTGCTCTCCTCCAGGAGCTGCTGGGCTACATCCAGCTCAAATGCCTGGCTCAGAGCTGGAGGGTCATGTACCTCTTAGCTATATCCATCTTAAGTCTCAAGATTGAATGAAAGGCAAGCCAGAGGGTCAGGAGGACTGGGGTGGGTAACAGTGAACCAAGAGGAGGATAATGGGATGGAGATACAGTGAACCACTGTTGGACCAAGAGCTAAGGGGAAGCACAGACACATCATTGGGTAGATGTCTGCATACGAAGGCATCTTGGGGTGGAGTTTTGGCTTGCACTACTCAAATCTAGTGGGATACTTTTGTCCTAGGAAGGTTGTCATGTGAGTGAACATTTCTCTTGAGGCAATGGCAACTCCAAAGCTTGAGCCAGTGTGATGCTCAGAGCCATAGCTGTCTCTTTTACCAGCTAAGTACCACCTCTAAACCTAGAGCCAGCAGCTATTGGTAGGACAAAAGGCAATGAGCCATGGGATGAGCTAACCCAAGTGGAGCCTCTCAAATTGAGCATGGGAGATAAGCTGTTCCTCTGTTGCCAGAGGGACATTCCCAAGGATGAGACGCTCAAGAGCAGGCAGAGAGAAGTCAATGCTTGCTCTTCAACTTCTGTTGTGCTGCCCTGACCCTTCTGGCAGCCATGGTGGAGCCACTGATGTCATGTCCTTCCTTCTTCCCACGCAGTGCCAGGAGGACCCTCTTCGGCACCTGGAGGAGAACAGCGCTGGTGAGATTGTCCACAGGGCCAGGTGGTAGAGAACCTGAGCTCGACCGAGTGGCCACTAACGCATTCACCGAATCTGTTTTCATCGTGATGTGACACAGGAATGTGGGACTAGGGTTCCTGTCAGAGCAGACCATCGTGCAACCTGAGCTGGGACTGGTTGCCACTAACATATTCACCAAACCCTGATGTGGCAGGGGAATCTAGGAACAGGATTCCTGCCAGAGCCGACCATGGTGCTTCTGGTCACAAGGTCAGTGCCCTGCTCACCATCACACTGCATTCAGCAAGGCCTTGCCAAAACTTGGGATGTCACTTGCTCTCTCTGATCCTCCGGGGCTACGTCCAAGGGGTGGGATTGAGAGGATGCATGCACAGGCTATTGGTAGGACAAAAGGCAGTGAGCCATGGGATGAGCTCACCCAAGTGGAGCTTCTCAAGTTGAGCATGGGCGACAGGCTGTTCCTCTTTTGCCAGAGGGACAGAATGAAGGATAAGATACTCAAGGGCAGGCAAAGAGAAGTTAACACTTGCTCTTGAAATTCTGTTGTGCTTACCTTACTCTTATGGCAGCCATGGTGGAGCCACCAACAACATGTCGTTCCTTCTTCCCATGCAGTGCCAAGAGGACCTTCTTTGGAACCTGGAGGAAAACAACCCTGTTGAGACTGTCCTTGGCCAGGTTTACCTGCAGGACAAGCCCCATGCAGGCTAACCCAGGAGGGGCAGTTGTGAGCTGGGATCCTGGCTGGCTGGCCCCAGGTATGCAAAGGAGGGAGACCCTGTCTGCTTTCTAGATGGCACTGAGAAGGAAGGAGGGGATGTGCACAGAGCCCTGGAGCCCCATGGCACCCATGGATGTTCTCCTCTTCTGTGTTCCCTAAAGTGCCTTTCCCAAGATGGCTAGGGGAGGAGGTGAATGGGCTGTCCAGCTGCTGCCCTCTCCATAACGCCTTTTACTTCTTCTTGAACTTGCTCTGTGCTCGTGGCTCCTTGTGCCATGCTCCTGGGGACCTCAGAGATGGGCGTGTGGCTCTGGTTGACAAGCGCAGCATTTGGGGCTCCCCTCAGCGGGGCTCCTCTAAGACGAGGCAGCAGAGGTGGAAACCAGCCCCGAGGGTGGCACAGGTAGAAGGTGGTGAGAGGCCCACAGAGGCTGCTCCCAGCTCTGCACCCCCTGCCCTAGGGAGCCCCGACCTCCTCCCGCACCCCCAGAAGAGCTGAGCCCTGCCGCTGCCCAGCACCCTGCCAGGGCCTTCTCATGCCTCCCACCTTCCATCCAGCTTGGGCCTCGGGCCACTGGGGACCCAGGGGCTGCTGGGGGGTCCAGCCACACTGCTCTCCTCTGAAGCTGCCCTGGGACCTCCCAGGCCTGCCTGGCCCCGCCCCTGCCCTCTCCTGCCCGGTGCTTCCCTCTCTGTCCTCAGCCACCCCATCCCCACCCCCTGCTTGGGCCTGCTCTGGCCTCTGCCCTCTGCCCTGGGACCCCCCTCCCATGGCCTAGCTCCCCCAGTCTCTCCCTGTCCCCTCGAGGTGTCCAGGCCCCTCGGCCTCAGATGCTGGCTGGTGCCAGCTCCTGAAACCACCTCCTGGCTCCTGGGAGTGCCCAGCACCTGGCCTCGTTCAGCCCCGAGTGGCCCTCTGACCTGTGCTGGCTCACGGGCCCCTTTCCGTCAGTTCCTGCTTCCGACCAAGTGGTAGTGACTATTTCCTTTCCTTTAAACCTGCGCCTGGCTAGTTGGGAAAATGGTGAGCCAGACAGTAGGGGGTCTTGCCTCTGGGGAGTCAGTATGCTCCAACTGGAGCATCTTTTTCAATGGACTCATCACTGACAGTGAGCCTAACTCAAAACTCAAATAATTCCAGAGCCATGTGCGTAGGAACACAATTCTCAGGCAGTGTGGTGCGTTTTTGTCCTGATTCTGCTCTTTTCCTTACTCACGTCAGTTCTCTACCACCTGGCCCTGTGGACGATCAGCACAGGGCTGTTCTCCTCCAGGCGCCGAAGGGGGTTCTCTTGGCCCTGCGTGGGAAGAGGGAAGGGCATGCTGTCAGTGCTCCCCCATGGCTGCCAGAAGGGTAAGGGCAACACAGCAGAAGTTCAAGAGCAAGTGTTAACTTCTCTGCCTGCCCTTGAATGTCTCATCCTTGACACTGTCCCTCTGGCAACAGAGGAACAGCCTATCTCCCATGCTCAACTTTACAGGCTCCACCTGGGTGAGCTCATCCATGGCTCTTTGCCTTTTGCCCTACCAATAGCCTGTGTCATGCATCCTCTCAATCCCACCCCTTGGACGTAGCCCCGGAGGATCAGAGAGACCAAGTGACATCCCACGTCTCATGGCAAGGGCTTGCCGAATTGAGAGGGAGGGTGGGCAGGGCACTGACCTTGAGACCAGCTGCCACATGTTCTCCTCTGGTGGGAACCCTGTTCCCATATTCCCCTGGCAAGGTTCTTAGCTCAGGGTCTCCAGCAACAGTTCCTTTGGAAGACCTGAACTGGGTTTGTCTCCTCCCGGTGGTAAGGAGCGTCCTCTTCACACTGCGTGGGAAGAGAGAAGGACATGCCGTGAGTGGCTACACCATGGCTGCCAGAAGGGTCAGGCAGCACAACAGAAGTTTCAGTTTATGAGTAAGTGTTGATGTCTCTTTGCCTGCCCTTGAGGGTCTCATACCTTGCTTGCCCTGGGGAGACAGACCCTGGTGACCCCATCGCCCATCAGCCTGCCATCTCTTCCCTCCTGCTGGGGGCTGGTGGCATGATGCCAGGGGGCAGATGCCACTTCACCTTGGCCAACCTGCCTCCCAGCCCTTACTTCCTCCCCTTGTCACCTCCCATGTGCCAGCTCCTCCTCTGCTCATCTTCCAATGTCCCCACTGATAAATCGGTGTGTGTCCACACTTAACACAGTGTGGGAGACCAAGAAGAAAACAGGCTCACTTGACCAGGAACAGGCAGGGGAGCCTGAAGCTATCGGGGCTCTCATTTTAAAGCACTACCCCTGTGAGCCGTGGTAGCCCTGACTAGGATGCAGACTATTCTAGGGCCACAGGTCTGAACACCCCCGCGTGTTCTGGACCCATCTGTGTGTCCCTGGGACTCCATTTCCCAATTGCACACACAGGTGTTGCTTCACCTCCCCCTGGGTGGGGCTGCATGGGGAGGCCCACCAATGCAGGGGGATTCCTAGGGTGGGCTTTTCCTAGGAGGACACTGAACAGGGCGGGGGCTCCTGCCCAAAGTTGGATGGGCACCTGACCTACAGAAGACACAGAATAGGGCACGGACGGACCTCACCTCACCAGGCCCAGGCAGCACAAATTGGCTCTATGCCTGCTGGGGGCACGGGACCCCTGCCCTCCCCACCCCCCTGGGTGCTCTCCTGGCCCAAGGGAGACCTGGAAGACCCCACGCCAGCCGGGCTGCACACAAGGCAGCTGCACCTGGGAAGCCTGGAGCCTCAGGGGCCTCGGGACACACTGCCCACCGCCCTGTGCACCTGCCACCAGTGGGGGTCTGTGCGGACCTGCAGGGACCAGGGGCCAGGATGCAGGGCCAGGCCCCTTCACTTTCCTCCCACACCACTCCCCTCCCAGCTGGTATAAGAGGGTGTGGGAGCCCTAGAAGAGGAGGCTGGAAGCTTCCCAAGTGGAGGGAGGGGGGTCAGTTCTGTGATGGGGGAAATTCCTGGCCCAAAGTGTCCCCCATTTGTGGAAGAGTCCGGGCTCCAGTATTCAACATCCCCAGCTCTGGAGACCTGCACCCATTCTGGGGAAGGGAGTCAGAGCCATGGCTCTGTGTCCCGCCTGAGCCCTGTGCTGGCACCCAGGGGCTTGTCCTCCTGAGTTCAGGCTGCTCAGACCTCCATTGCTTGGCTGTCACCCCACACACACCTGGGGATGCCGCCGCCACACAGTGTCGCCATGAGCGGAGCCGGTGAGTGTTCCTCCTACGTGGTGCAGAGCGGGCCTGCAGCGGGCC